>NC_071090.1:104304273-104671773 GCF_027358695.1 Spea bombifrons | reverse complement strand
TGTGTATGTATGTATGTGTGTCTGGGTATGTTAGTGTGTATGTATGTGTGTCTGGGTATGTTAGTGTGTGTGTGTGTGTATGTATGTGTGTCTGGGTATGTTAGTGTGTGTGTATGTATGTATGTGTATGTGTGTCTGGGTATGTTAGTGTGTGTGTATGTGTGTATGTGTATGTGTGTCTGGGTATGTTAGTGTGTGTGTATGTATGTGTATGTGTGTCTGGGTATGTTAGTGTGTGTGTATGTGTGTATGTGTATGTGTGTCTGGGTATGTTAGTGTGTGTGTATGTATGTGTATGTGTGTCTGGGTATGTTAGTGTGTGTATGTATGTGTGTGTATGTGTCTGAGTATGTTAGTGTGTGTGTATGTATGTGTATGTGTGTCTGGGTATGTTAGTGTGTGTGTATGTGTGTATGTGTATGTGTGTCTGGGTATGTTAGTGTGTGTGTATGTGTGTCTGGGTATGTTAGTGTGTGTGTATGTGTGTCTGGGTATGTTAGTGTGTGTAGCTAGCTCCAGGTAGTCTATCCAAGGTATTCTTATCCCAGCGTTGCTGAAATCCTAGATGCCAACAGTCCTAAATTTGCTAGAGCACTCCCAACATCCACGTTTTTATCCTCATTGCCAAGTGATGTGATTATCATGAATACACTATGCATGTATAAATGCCCCAAATCATTCACCATACATGCGAAAAATACATATACACATGTCTATGAACACATATGCAAAATAAAAGCACAAGCTACAGGCGTTCCGCAAATTGAATGTAAGTAATGCGAAAAACTGTGAAGGTGACAGCCCCCCAGAATCGACAAAACCCTTAATGGACGCATTCGGATTCTTCGGTTGAGATCGCTCCAGCGTTCTGCAAGGTCACCTTAAAAGAAGAATGATAACTGAAAACGGCGGTGGCGGAAACAAAGCCTGGAGATAATCACAGGTTTATCTGCTCGGAACAATGAGATACTCAAACTAAATCGCCCCGGCTTTTAAATCAAAGAATGGAATTAAGATAATATGCGCGTTTATGATCAATTGATGGAGCGATGAGATCCATTTGACTAAGCAGAATTTTATTCCACAAATGACAAGCTCAATATTCCGTTAAAGACGCGAGTGTATCAGGAAAGCCTTGGAGAGTCAATAAAAAGGCTGCGCACTAAATCAGGTAGAGCGGCTTCCATTCCAACGGAAATTCCGAAGAAAAAGAAAATGTTTGCACGTAAATGCATATTATTATCGAGATGTCTATAGGAAATTGCGCTCCACGGTCGATAAGGGCATAAGTAGAGGTAAACATATAGATAAAAACATGGAGACAGAATTTGACAGCAAATAAGACCCGTTTGGTGTATATACCGTATTTGCTCGATTATAAGACAAGGTTTTTTCCAGAGCAGATGCTCTGAAAAATACCCCTCGTCTTATAATCGAGGTCATCTTCTAATCAAATGATTCTAATCAAATGAGGTCTGACTATGAGACTAAGATCCAGATCCCCCGCAGCGCTGCAGGGGACCCGGATCCTCCTGTCTGGTAACATCAGCTGCTGCCGGCACTTACATAGGGCGTCTATCACCGGGCACCGGCGAAAGTGCCGGCAGCAGCGGAGGTTGTCTACGCGCATACCTTCCCTGGCTGCCAGAGAGGAGAATTCCCAGCATCGCTGCGGGGAATTCGCTTCTCTGCCAGCCGGCGCACGTCAGCTCGATGAAAGCAAACAACCCTCGCTTGTACTATGAACCAGCACCGGCATCACATGACCTTGCGGTGCTCATAGAAGACACCACCAGACACCAGTGAGTCAGAAGCACTGGTAAGTGTGTGTGTGTGGGGGGGCGGTTAGTGTTGTATGGGTGGCATAAGGCTTTTCTGGAGGCAGAGTGCCCCATGATATGCCTTTTAACCCCCTTATATGCCACTCTGTCCCATGATATGCCTTTTAACGTGGTGTAAATCGTTACATTGTTCTTAATTCCATCGCTTCCTAATTTTCATTCACTACCTTATTTTAATTATTCTTTCTTCTTTATTCATCACTTTATTAGACTTCACCCTACTTTTTTTTTCTTTTCCCCTATATTTTCCGGCCCTAGTTCCATTGGCACAGTTCCTCTCCACACCCCCCTTTCTCATTTTGTTTGTCCCTTTCTCGTTCCGCAATGTCTCCTAATTCCCTCTAAACCGATGGCCGCATTGATCCGGTTCTGATTTATGAACCCAGACGACCGGCTAACTTTGCTCGCATCTCCATTTTCAAGTTTCTATCAAACTCTGGTATTTATTTCGCCCCGCATTTAAAAATATTTATCTCGGCTGTCGGAATTCGGACGATCTTTATCAACACAAACAGGAAATCTCTGCCAATCCAAACACGAGAACAAAGAAAACCAGCTTTTACTAGGAAATCTCGCTCTACAGTTCCAGTATGAACGTTCCCGGAGACAGATGTCCGGTTACCATTCCTAGCCTGTCTGGGAGTATTGAAGTAGAAGCGTGAAAATGGCGGCCATCATGGTGTACAGCGGGTACAGCGGGTACAGCTTTACGGGGGCCTGGACGTTGGAGGTCCCAGTAGGCAGGGATGGAGTCCAAGTACAATGGAGCTACATTACATTGATACCGGACCCAATGACTTTGGCAATCGCTTCCCCAAAAGGCATGTTTAGCAGACACGCAGGGAAAGGTGAGGGAGGTTACTGCGGACAACGTGAAGGTCCTAGAAAATAATGTAAAACACGTACAATATTCAAAAAAAATTTCACTAAAGAAAAACAATCTCATCCGATAAGTGAAACGCTACCTCCCAACAGTCCCGAGCTGTCGGGCAAAGGGGGAGCAATGGGCGACAATTCGCTACCATTGGGGGAGGGGCTGGTATAACCAAGCAATGACGAATTAGCTTGGTGCACTTTCATTGGATCATCCATTATTAATAATGAGCTAAAGAATGAAGTTTTTGCTCATTCCTGCGCCCGTATTTCTATTCCGTTTGCTGAGAATAACTTATAGGATCAGAGAGGTATTAGTACGATGGTCTCCCCCCTCAACACTTCTACAGGAATACCCTGGTCTATCCGCCAAGACCTTATTGCTTCTCCAGCGCATGGAACGCAGCCATGCAAAAAACCCTGACTGCTCGTAAAAGGGCAACGCAGATCCTTGGAGGGGGGGGCTTTAAAAATCTAAACACCAATAAAACATATTTCTATTATTAGCAGTAAATACGTGACGGCTTCTCGTATAAGCTCGATATGACGCTAATTACGGTACAAGTTAATTTTATCTTTAAACCGTTTGCCATATCAGAGGAAGCGCGGAGATCAAATACTAATTTGGTTAGTGTTTTAATATTAATGGCTTTGTAATCCGAAGCGGTCACAGGGGAGCGCATGACATTTCCTGTAAAACACAGCGATATATTTCCTCAGAATGTATTATATATCACGTCTCGCCATTCGCGGATCTTATTAGGAGAGACGGAGGCCTGATTATGCTTATTTCACACAGGAACCGTAATAAGATCGCATTCCGATCCGTTACTATGAATTTTCGCTCCTTAGTGACGCAGTTATTGATGGCCCTGGTGATAGACACGATGATACCAACGGAATGTGTCTTGGACTTTTCATATTATTAATCATGTATATTTTCAAACATGGCAAGAAAATGGGATTTAAAAGCCCCAAAATGAGATCATTAAAATCATGGGTTCTAAAATCTGTACAGCTCGCTCCCGACAGCGTCTTGAAGGCCGCCGGTGGTCCTAGAAACCTTTAGAGGAAAGGACATTAATATGCTGTACTATACTTGGGTTGTCTTTTAAACCGTTACTTTTAAACCAAATGTCTCCAAAGCAATTGCACTGATTAACAGATAAAAAGATTTAAATAAAGGCAGGGAAAAACCCTATAAACGGAAGGAATTTAACCCATATCGTGACACGGGGTTTACTCTCCTAAATGATAGGAACTTTTATTACAAATTACATATTGTTTTTTTAAAAGACAGATTGGGCGTTCTCTTTTCTTGCTTGTATAGTCTGTCCCTTAGTATGAATTAATTGTAAAAAAAAACAAAACAAATTTAATAAGGAGACAACATTAACTTTGATATTGGGCAAGAAAGGTTTTTTTTTTTTAAGTATATTGTTGTTTGGGCATCTATTTAAAAAAAAAATGTTCTTTTTTTCATTTATTATTATTATTATTAGTATTATTATTTTTATTTCCTTTTACATTTTTTTACATATTTTTTGAAGAGCAAAAAGCACTGTTTCTCCCTCTTTTTTCATCTTTGATACCCACTGCTGCTGATCACAGAGTGATCAGAAAGCAGAGCTCCTATTCAAGAGGTTTCAGGAGGATCTGGAGAGATCCTCTGGAAGCCTTTTACCATTTAATATTGTTTTGGGCATTCTCCATTAGTGTAACTGGTACTCATGGTGGGAGCCATTACACTGGATCAGGGTAGACCCCAGGCTGTCTAGTGACACCTCGATCTTTCGTGTACGCCGGTACAAAAAACACCGGACATACTATTACGTTCTATGTCATGTAGAGCATGTTTTAGAGGACATATCAGTATGTCTTGTGTCACGAAGGGGTTAAACATGCATGGGACAGGCATTTGGCTCATGAATCTAGTAACATAGTAACATAGTTCATAAGGTCGAAAAAAGACCAAAGTCCATCAAGTCCAACTCACACACACACCGTGTCCCCACTGTGTTGACGAGACCAACGACTGATGAAGGTCTGAGTCTTTACAGCAGGAGGAACGAGCGACTAGACGGGGGAATGGGGCCGATCTGTTGGCAAATTCTTTGTTTCTAAAGAATTTATAATGAAGTAAAAAAAAAAAGATGGTGGGTCCAGGTTTTGAACAGCCTTGGGGGGATAGGGGTTCTATCACCCGTCTGACACGCATGTGCAAATGTTTATGTACATGTTTAATGATGTTTACAGTATTAAAACAGTAATGTCTGAATCTGAAATGCTGAAGTTGATTGAAGGTAAACATATTTTCTGAGATGAACAGGACTGTTATTTTTTATTATTATTTTACAGTTAAAAAGAAAATAGAAAAGCTACTACCCCCCAGAGGGTAATTCCCATTGGGTGGCTTTCCTTTGCACCCGCTACGAGCCCAACACGTGTTGGTTTGGGCAGAAGGCAAAGAGACCTGCGGTTCAGCAAACACTGATCCCTCTGCTCCTGCTTGCGATGTGTGTTCCAGGACATCACATTATGACATCATAACTTGCTCGCCCAGAGCACTTAGAGCATCTCCTACTGCAGTAAAAATGTCTGTATACATGAGAAGCACCGGGCAGGCGCCCGTCACCCAGTAACCTCGCTGTGAGAAGAATACGGCTAAAGGCTCTTCTGAGTGATACTTATTGAAGCGATGTTTCAGGAAGAGGGAAAGTCTATCAGGTCTGGCAATCTTATTAGAACGTTGTGATTCTAGGAGAAATTGATGGTGTCAGGGCCTCCCGTAGACTTTGGCCCTCGGAGGCATTCACAAATCCCCTACGCATGTCACATATGACATCGGTACACGTCGCTTGTATGTGTTCACTCAACCCTTCCGCACTTCACTTTCAATTGTACTTTCGAGACGGCGTCCATGGGTTCCTTAGAACATGCCACGCTAAACGTGTACAGCCCCAGGACACATTGATTGACTGATCTCCAACCTGTCGCAGGGATTATTACGCTTTGGTCCATGGAGCCATTACCCAATTTAACGTCACTAGTAAACATTTGATCTAAAGGCCACTTTCTTAAATAAACCATCTAAGCCTAGCTGCCAACATGTGATGCCTGCAATATATTACAAAAGAAAATCAATTAGTAGACTGGAAAATGTTCACGCTTTCTTCAGCACATATCCAGGGAGCTGGTCCTTTTCCCGTCGGAGAGGTCCCCATTCTCCACTGAGGGGGATGACCACAATGGCTAATGGAAACGAACCTCCATTTATAGGAGCGGGGCTTTACCAAGACTTTTTATGTGACTTTGTGGGCTATTTTTGCTACAATTCGAAGAAGAAGGAATGTATTTTATTTACACAATTTTCTGTATAAACATATTTTTTATAAATACAAAGCAGTGGAGGACATAAAAGGGTGGGTGGACGTTTGCATCTCAAAGAGAGAGACCTAGAGCGTCGGTAAAAATGTGTTTTTCCACGATGGAATGTTGCTTACTCTCAGAGCTAAAGCTTTGATGGAAATGACAATATATCCTCGATTAAAGCCCAGCTTGATGATGGAAACTAAAAAAAAAAACAACAAAAAAACACCTGTATGGTTGTTATAATAAGCATCCCATACGCCACGTTCTTTAGGTTGCCAGGAAAGTGTTAATTTGGTGCCTTGGTTGAGAAATGTGACAATATAAACTGTGCGTTGAAAGGTGAGTCTTAATATAGATGCCGAGGTAATATAGGCAGCCCCAGGATACATAGAGCTGGGTATTCTTAATATAGCAGCTATAAACGTGGCTCGGCTTACCATCCATGTGTCACAGCCTTGGAAAAAGTGATAGTCTCTCCTAATATAAGGGACACCGCGTCTAATGCAAGAGATGGTCGCCCAGTGAGATGGTCCTTCTAGTCAGCAAGACCACTTTCCGGGCTGAGAGTCTCATTTGCCCCTTGTGCAGCACTGCAGATATGACGGCGCTATATCAATCAATAAGTCATTGCTGATGGCTGAGACTGCTGTCTATTAAGGAAGGCAAAATTAACTTCTGATTTATCAAATGGTCTTCCTCTGAGTTCCAGGGAGACTGACTCCTAACGAAGGGCTGTCTTCGGAGAGAGAGAGGGGACAGACCGAATTGAAACATGAGAAATGAATTCTCAATAAATGAGACCGTTTTGTAACGAGGTTAATATTGAGTGAGTGATGCTGTGTCCCAATCAGAGAGGTCCTAATGAGAGAAACTGACCCTGTTAAGTAAAGCTGATCTGTGATGGAAGATACCGGCCGCAGCCAGTGAGAGGGATCCCAAATCAGTGAAAGGTATTGCCAAAGAAAAAGATCAATACCAGATTAGCAAGGTGATCCTCAATGAGTTGGATTGATTCCCGGTGAGTGAAATAGGTCCTTGGTCAATATGACTGAGCCGCTTTAAGTTAAAGTCACTGTTGGTTGAAGGAATCCTGCGAATAATCCCCATAGAGTGAGATTTAGTGATCTAGAACGAAACCCACTACCAATATTTGATGAGTGAGACACTGAGTGACCATGATGGAGGCGCCTCCAACGAGAAGACTTGGCTTCTGATAAAGAATGCTGAGGTATGATCTCTGTCCCTTTAAACAAACGTATTTCTAGCTATATGTTTTTGTATTGCAATTAAAACTCTCTGCTCTTAGTCCAAGGAAGCTTGTAATAGCTTCTAGTCACTAGACATATACGTTGGAGAATCAGCTTTCAAGACCTCAGAGGTCCATTCTTCAGTAGGCTTCAGAAGGTTGGCCTGCTGCTTCCACTTTCTATCTCTACACTAAATACTGCGGATTTGCCGAGATTTTTGAATCACATTTCTAGCTGCGATCAGCCTGATGCTATCATCAGAATTTCCCATGTGTAATGGTTCAAGTGAGTGAAAAGCCATCTCAGATGTTCCCTAGTGGGGCCAGCCATTAGGCTCTGTTCAATCTCAGCTAAATATCTCTCACGCCCTGTTCAGCTTATTAAACACGGGTACGTAATACCATCTATTCACTGGCATAACTATATGGCGCAGCTGCTACCACACATCAACTCTAATGGAATACAGCTGCTCTGTACCCACTACTCCTACGGGTCTTGGGGGTCTGAGTGATTTCAGCCTCCGATGCGTATTCAAGTTTATTGTATTGTAGAGCGGTAACAGATTTACTCGGCACTTTACAGTATAATAAAGCTTAGGTATAATACATACAGTACTATAATAAGTACAGGAGTGATACATACATAATCTGGGTGCAACAGGTATGAGTACGTTAGAAAAAGAGGTCCCTGGCCTGAAGAGCTTACAGTCTTGGTATACTCAGTCTGTGATGGAGTGAAGAGAGGGGGCAAGACATTTATACCCATTATCTGAGAAGATGTCCCTCAATGCTGTGTCCTGAATCAGACATGAGACCAAATATTAATTAAGGATTGAGTATTTACAGCAGAAAAATGGGCAGAATCGGCTGAATGGTTCTCATCGGCCATAAGATTCTTTTTCACCGATTCACCTAAACTTTCAATGCCCTGCGTCTGACCCCAACATTGTTCTAAGACGCTGTGTCTTGCCACTTTCTTCGGGTTTTGTCTGTGTTCCGTTACATCGACAACCAATAATTAGCACTCAGTCCCAGTGAGCGACGTCGTCAACATCTAATTTATAACGTTTCGCATCGAGCTCAACCTCCAATGAGCCAATCAGAGAAGGACCGGGACCACCTTCCCATACGAAAAGCTGATTTATTGTGAGTGAGGCTAATTAAAACGAGAACAGCCTCCACCGAGCAGGAATACCCTTTCAATCACTGAGCCTACTTTTAATGAGTGGGAGAGTTTGCTGATGAGCGAGACACTGTACGTATCGATCACACTCACTCCTGATAAACGGTGGCTCAGATTTATGACGAGAAATATAATATATAATATAATCTAATTTAAGTAGAAGTATCTTCTTCTTGTGTATCCAGAACATGTGTCGACTAATCTGTGTCATGTTAAGTGTTAGAATGTCCGGTTCTTTCATCAATGATCTGAAACGTTAGCGGCCTTCCAGACGATGAGGGTTCTCCAGGCGCTGAGACGGCTTTACATCTATGGCTTCCTCAAGATGAAGTTATGAGTTATCTGACTACATTGCGTTACAGACAAGCAGTAGCCCAAAATATACAAAGACCAGACATTGTGTAGACAAAGGATGTGTTACCAGGACGCTTTGGAACATATTAAGAACTGCGTGTTCCGTAGGAACAGCTGGGATTTACCAGGCAGGCCCCGTATTATAAGCGATTACAGCAAATACCGGCCCCTGTCAATACAGATAGTGTTCTATCTGGCACGAGCCGACGGTACTTTCTGGCAGCGGCGTAGGACAATGGCTTTGGAGAAGTCACACGTACACACAATCGCTCCCTTTAGACCAAACAATAACAGAGTAAAATGGAACAGCTGGTTCTTTTCTGACCTTTTCTGAGCATTGACATAAAACGCAGATCGTCAGCACATCTGCAGGAAACGGCGCACAGTACACGTCGTGATTGAAGGCACAACCCTTTATTTTTTTTGCCGATTCAACAAGACAACAATTATTAAGATGCGGAAAATGACATTAAGAGATGCAGGAGCTGGAGGAGGAAGCTTGCTATTCTGTGTGTGGCGATTTACGCTGTGTCTTCATCCGCTAATAGATTGCAAGCTTTCAAAACTATCTAGGTCTCTGAGAAGTACATAGCCTCAAAAGCTTGCAATCTATTACACTTCAGTGAGCCGATGAAGGCATCATCTTTACCAGATTTGCTCTTTTTTTTCTTTCCGCGGCTAACACTGTACAACTCTATACGTTTGTCTCCACAGAGACAGTCTGTCTATCTCCTTAAGCATTCTAGAGTTCCGTGGAGGACTGTAACCATGGTGATTGCTACACCAATCAGGATGGAGCTAAGTTTTTCCTGAGTTTTTGAATATAAAATAAGCCTGTATACAGGAGGATTAATCCCAGTATTACAGAGCCTCCCAGCAACTGAACCCCAAGCAAACCACTAAACCTCTGCAGAGAGACGTACAGACGGGGCCAGCAGATCTCCAGATCCATCTTTAACTGTTTAGAGTATTTTCACTTTCCTGCTTCTGTGCGGAGTTAACTCTTTGTTCCTGTGTATCCAGTATGGCCGTTCCTGATCTACGTGCCATTCTCTTAGGTCTATTAATATATTTTCTCTTTTTGTTCTCCACTAACCCCTTATATCCTATATCTACCCTCTTTCTGCCCCAGTCCCCTCTAACACTATATTTCACACTCTCTCCTACAAGCCTCTTACAGCCTACAATACATCCCTTCGTCTTTCCACAGTTCTGCCCTCCATCCTTGCCCCTCTCTCGCCCGCCACTGTGCTGTCTCAATGTATATAGTTTTCCATCGGACCCATTTACACTTTAAGCTCTTATCCAGTAGAGGGCGCTAACCCTTGAAATCCCTTCACTGCCCAATATGCAAAATTGGACCCCCACATGTTTGGAGACATCTTTGAATGTATCGAATGTAAGAACCACTATGGAAATTGTTGGCTTTTATATAAATAAAAGATAATAATAGACTAAAAGCAGGGCCCTCTTCTCCTTCTGTAACATGTGTTCATGTTATTGTCATATTGTATATTTGTTTTAATGTTATTGTTAATTTTGTCTTCTCCCCTATTGTAAGAGTGCTAAGGAATCTGCTGGTGCTCTATAAACCTAATGCACCCAAGCCTCGACTCAAAGTGTACTTTGTATGCTGTTCAGTGGGGGAGTTCCGCTCATACCATTACTAGATACCCCCCCAAATCAGATCTGGGTAATCAAACAGGTGAGATTTTGCCAAAATGATATTAAAGCTAATGGGAGAACGAGGTCTTGCTCTGAGTAGGATAGAGTAAACAGGTGGAGTCTACTACCATCTGAGGTCTTGTATACGTGACAACCATGATTCACTCTGAAATTAAACGTATCTCTCCAAACCATCTCAGAGTCAACAAACAGGCCAGAGGGTCAGGGCAGGTAGAGGACGATCGCAGCCAAACACTGGTCAGGGCCAGGCAGGGTTCAAACCTAGTATCAACAACGCTAAAGCAACCCCAATACAAACGAACAAAAAAACAGAGAAGGGTGTTAAAAACGGCAAAAACAATCACAAAAAAATACAAGATGAGCTGCACAACCAAAAAAAATATAAAAAAATACTTTATTACTACAAAAATATACATACATACCAAAACCAATATAGTAAAGTATGCCAACAATTGCATGCAGATCTCAAAAAGGCCGTTTCAGTTGAATGCAAATACAAAACAAGATACCCAATCGAAAATAAGCAACACAAGGTCACTTACAGAATAGAGACAAGGGCATACAGAAAACAGGAAAACCCCTCAACGTTTCGGCTAAAAGCCTTCCTCAGGAGAGTTCAAACCTAATCAAGAGTCTGGCCCAAGTCAGACCGAGAACTCAATGCAGACAGCCAGCACTTGCGGAGATCGATGACACGATGCGTCTTAACGAACACCCAACGTATGTACCTCCATGATGACTGGGTGCGTGGGGACAAATGGGAAGGCACCTAAGGAACATTGTCGCATCAGATCAACATATAACGGTGATCTCACTAAAAGAGAGGAAATTTGTGTTTCAGCTCCTATACATTATTAAGGGCCATTCTCAGCGAGCTTCTGCTGCAGGAAGACTCCTTACCCATTAAATTATACACTATGCAGGGCCAGAATACTAAAGTCGGCCAACGCTCCCTTTAGTGAATGGACCCCAATATATCTGGGTGAGTCAGCGTTGGCTAGAGCCCAGCCTGTCAAGAATGGACCAGATTCTAACATCGGCTTCCGAATATGATTAGTTAAAAAAACATGAATAATAACTAATTCATGACCAGACTCAACCCATTATATGAAGGTAAATAATAATTAAAACCCAGATCATAAGACCAATGCCTGCACTCACCTTACCCCTTTATTACTTATTCACACTTAAATATGGAGAAGCACGGTCTCGGTCTGTGTAGCAACAAGATTGATGGTGCGGGCTGGTCATCCAGAATGCCACAACGAGAATTATTATCGAAACTGAATAATTAATGTCCTATCATTAAAATGCAGAGATCTCAGCTGATTACTTGTCAAATGAAGTCAAGGCACAGAGTTCTTTTTATTCCTATTTCAAAGTTAACATCGCCCCAATGAAAAGAAACAGACCCTAAACATCAGTAATGGTAAGATCTATAACTTAAAATTTTTCTCAAGGGGTCATCCTTCCATCTTGAGAATTGTTGGAATGGCATCCAGGTGGCTGTGGTCTGGCCAAACACACCTAAGAACTGTTTGAATGGTTATGACACAAGGATTAGGCCAGAGTCTGGGCTACATTTACATCCCTGGTGCCCCTAGGTGTAGATACCACCACCATACAGGGTTCCTCGATGGCTGCCTAGATGGTATTCGCCACCATCCTGTTCTCTGCTATGTTAGCAAGCAAGTGGAAGCTGGAGGGAGCTGGCAGTGCTGGAATCCCCAGGGTTAGCCGTGATTTCACCCCACCACACAATAAATTGCATTGTAATGAGTGAGGCAGCATGGTGATCAGGCCTGGCTTTGGCTTTGTGGAGCATCCCCTTGTGGGATGCGGGTAGCAGGCCCCACTGACATCATGGGCAGTCCTGGTGACATCATGTGAAGTCCCGTATGTCAGTGGGCACGTATGCTATTGTTAATGGGGAAGTGGGCACGGATTGGGGCGTGCTGCAATGCCACTCCCGTGACCTCCAGTTGACCCGGAGAAGCGGGCCAAACCTGGAGAGTTCCAAGTTATGATTGTGATGACTGTCTTTCTAGTATTGAGTGAGAGAGGCTGTCTGGCGGTGAGATGGAGCGTGAGACAGCATAGTAATGAGTAAGGTTATTAGAACAACATGCTCTAAAATGAGAGAGCTGTAAAAAAAAAGCGCAACAAAGTGACAGTCTTGGTAATATAAAAGTGCGTTGAGATATAAACAAGACAGCCTCCTCAGCAATGAGACATCCTGCAGGAACGTGGCAGCCTCCTGAGCAGCGAGACAGCCTGCTGGAATGAGACTGGGCAACAAGACAGACAGCGAGAGAGTGGCAGCTCCCTGGGCAACGACACAGGCCGCAGGAGAGAAGCTGCGAGGTGCCTTAATGAGTTAATGCAGTCCGTGGGGGTCGTTACAGCGGAGTCATTTCCTCAGCTGCTATCCATTATTTAAACACTAATTAGCATTCCTGTTACCTAATTACAGTTCAGCAGCTACAGACACAGAAAGTTAAACTGCAGCCTGGCCCAGGGGACTCGGAGAGCGAGCCGCGATAGAAATCATTTAATGCACCCTCGCCGACAGCAAAAACCGGGCTACAACCTCTAGGACCGGGCAGATGAACTATAGGAACCGTAGATCTTTACTGCAGACCTCAGGGGTCTGTTCTTTGAGAAAATCCTACTGTACAGAAAGGGTAGTAGACACTTGGCATAGACTTCCGGTGGAAGTGGAATAGGCCAACATCGTAAAGGAATTGAAGAACTTAGGATGTCCTACCCTAAGGAATCAATTAACAAATAAATATTCAAAAAGGAGAGACTAGGGCTTTTCTTAACACTGTGCATTATGAACAAACTCAGAAAGTATTTTTTTTGCAAGGAGGACAGCCCCGAATAATGTATAATTAATATGGGAAGACTCACTGAACAGTTATCTCATTGATTGAACTATGCATGACCTAGGGCCAGCTCATCTCACTGGGGTTGGCTCTTCATAATGCATTATGAAGTCACAGGTTTGAAATCTTCCGTTAGGTGAACACTCCCCTGAGGATCAAATAGATCATAAAAAAGCTTTCAGCACAGGAGAGGCTTCCAGCTGAGCTTTGCCCCGGGGCCCATATGTGTTAAAATAGACAGTATAATATCCGTGACCAAAACAAGATTGATTGTAAAAGTACTTGAATGAATACTCTAATATGCATTTTTTAAAGAAGGTGCTTGCCTTAGGGAGAAGCTGCAGCTCCCCTCCTCCCCTGTCGTCCGTGGCAGGAAAGCACTTCCATTGAGGGGCAAATTAATGAGGCAGAGAAAATATAACAACAGAGTTAATTTATGTATTAATCTTTCAGTGAATGTAACAGTTTCACTTTAAATCTCACCCTATCCACTTCTTTTATGGCAGTGCATCATGGGAGTTGTAGTCCCCAGCAGCTGGAGCGATAGGGATTGCTTATTAGCTCGTAACTCTTCACTTAACTCTTTCAATATCAGAATGGCTTGTCCCTGCATGGGTTAATAACAACCCCCCCCCATAATAATCGGAGTCATATGACAAAGATGACTTCATGTCCTTCTGTTTTTGTCCGTGTTCACTTGCGTGTCCAGCTGTCAGCCTTTGTGATGCCCTTTCTGGCTTTGCCTGTGACAGGCACCATTTGGTGATAGCAGGACAGGCGTTGGAAGGAATACAAGTCGTTTGGGGCAATAACAGTAAAATCTAACTGGGGTTCGCATAAAAAAAATTAATCTCAAACATGTTTCTAATCTCCGCAAGGATGTTTTACTCAGGGTGACTATCCGGTTTAGTCTCACGATGTTCACTCCAGCGGTAATAATTGCTGAAGTATGAGAATGGGATGAGAATGATTCGCTTGGGTATGATCTCAGGACTGCAGCTGGGCTATTAAAACTATTATGGGCCTGTGACTAATGCCCGGACCACCCTGGCGCAGAAACAGAAACGTCAGAGAGCTTCTCTTCTTTCGCCGGGTCCTCATGCTTATGAAAACCTTATAGCTGCTTGTTCTACTGTGGAGCCCTGCTTTCTTGGACTGGGGTAAAAGGGGGTAATATAGTGGGTTCCGTAGGCTGCTTCTGGCCATTTTATTGGCTGGACCGTGTCCAGGAAATTCAATATGACATCACAATGCCACCCGCATACTCCAGCGTCCTGGCACAATGCTCACCAAATTGTGCCGCCTTCGACTCGTTCCAAAAGCTTACACTTTCTCTCGCTTTCTCTCTTGCATCTTCTGGGTCTTTATACTTATCTAGGATATTCTCTGCATTTCAATACAACACAGCCAAAGACCAAGCTCTGGCTGTGTTGTTCTAAACACTTCATGTCAACCATGATGAATTTAGGGTTGAAGCAGCAAATGGGTTTAATACGCACGCTAGAGGTGTCATTCCGCTTCTTCCGTTATATATCACGCTTATTTATATTCTGCAAATGTTACTTGGTCTTATAAAATGTGGGGCAGGTTGCCAACAATTCTCAAACAACTCCAAACAAGTAAATACTTCTGCGAGTTACTGTGTGTTCGGCAGATCTCTGGTAGCTCTCTGTTAAAATAACACTTGACCTCTTGGCTCTCCAGAACTTCCTGTATCGGACATGACATCATCAAAATACAACACAGCGGCATCCTGTCTGCATTTACTCAAAGACTCACGTGGCGTGCCTTGGGAAGCAATTAGGAACAGAATTACAGTTTGTAGATTGCATTCCTGATATACGTTAACGTTGAATAGCGTGGTTTCCCCCTTTAGTTTGAGAACCATGTAACATCTAAACTTCCTGTTTCCTTAAATACGTAATAAGTAAGGAACACCCCTCTGTCATGTAATCACAATCAAGATTCTTGTCAGTTAAAAAAAAACGCTTAGTATTGAACCTTAACATATTAGACATCATTGTAGAAATAGGTGGAAATGTAAAAAGTTACTTATACCCCCAACTGACCATGTTTAGGATGGCCAGTCCCTTTTTGGGACCTGAAACCCTCTTTCCTCCCCTGCTGTCCCTCTTTTGTAGGAGCTCAGAATGTTTGTACAGAAGTCCCAAAAACATTTATAAATAAATAAATGTATGAATATTTTACATAAACAGCTCTAAACAGGTCATAAATTCACCTAAAAAGTAAAGCCCCTCCCCCTAACCACCCCTAAAACAAAAGTGTCCTCTTTGGCCCCTCGAAATGTTGGGAAGAATGTTTGTTCTTTCCTGCTATGAATTTCTCTCCCTTTCTATATGTAAAGTGTCAGTATAATAGGTGAGCCTAGGGTGAGTGGTGCCCGGGCGCATTTCTTTGGCGTCCTCCCTCCACCCTGTAACTAACACACATAAACACACTTACATGCAAACTCTCTCACGCTAACACCATACACTTACACATACATACATATATACATACATACATACATACATACATATATACATACATATATACATACACTACTTCTCCGCTTTCCCTCTCACCACTAAACCCTAGGCTCACCCTTGACAGCCTTCATTAACACATTCATTCACACTAACACCATACGCTAATGCACACACATACGTTCATACCAAGTACTAACACACACTTACATTTTACACAAACATTGTAACATCATATAGCAGGGGTGTCCAACCTGCGGCCCTCCAGCTGCTGCAGGACTACATCCCCCATACTCCTCAGCCAGACCCTTAGCTGAAAGAGCATTATGGGAGATGTAGTCCCGCAGCAGCTGGAGGGCCGCAGGTTGGACACCCCAGTCATATACTCATGCACAACACACCATACACTAATACGTGCACACTCTAATGCCATCCAGTAACATACACTCACACTAGCACCATATGCTCACACACACTCACACACGATGACTCCATATACTTAGACACACACTCTCTCATTCTCTCCTTCCCCTTTTATCACTGCCAGCCAATGGCAGGAAAGAGTTCCCACTGGAATCAATGTGAGCACTTTCTATGCATGCGCATGGGGGGAGTCTAGTTAGACACCCACCCCCAGAGATGTTCACCAAGATGTTACAAAAACGCTTGCAAACACAAAATACAGAAATGTACGTATATATATGTCTAAAAAAACCCAATACTATTTCCTTGAGTCAAACTGTGAGCGTTGACTCATCTCCTTATAAAATGTCCCAAGCTGTTTGTTTATTCTTTAACAAGCCCGTAGAGAACATGGCCACCGCAGATAAATTGCTTCACTGGTGTCCTCTCCGTAGAGAGAGCGCTTCAGCTAACCCGGTGTGCGGATTTTGGCCAGCCCTGCCTGCGGACATCGAATGAAATGTTACTGATGAGGTGATTGTTTCTGCTCAACATGAAAGAAGGTAATTTATTGCATGTAAGAAGAACAGTTTCAGCAATTCCGCCTGCAAAATCTAATTCAACGAAACTGGAGCAGGCATATGACAGCGACGGAGATACGAGTCCCGCTAACAATACAGCCGGTCTTATAGCGGGGAGAGAGAGAGGGAACGAAAGAGAAAATTAAGAGTGTGGGCAGAAGCTGATGAATGATGAGGAAAGGAGGGATATAAAGGCAGTAAAAAAGGGAAAATTAATTGGAGATGGAAAGAAAGGACAGGGAGGGGTCCGTAAGAAGGGAAAATAGAGAGGAGAGAGGGAAGAGATCTGGGGTAAGAAACTGGGAAGGAAAAGCCAGAGATAAGGAAAAGGAATAGAATAGAATGTGAAGAAGAGCAATATATATAATAAAAGAAAGAAAAAATAAGGCATTAGGAGAAGGAGCAGAGAGGACAGCATGCGAGAAGTAGAGCTGGTTGTCCACAAATGTGGAGAAGGAGAAGGGTGTGATGAAGGGTGTCATGGCCAAGTCGGCTCCAACTCATTCTCCAATTTACTGTTCAAGTGTGGGGTCTTAATGAAGGAGTAGGAAAGACAGACCGGAGGTGCAGGGGGGGTTAGAGAGGAGTAAAATGGATACAAATGGTTAGTTGATGGGACAGAAGGGGAGACAGGAGCCCATACGAGGGCAATGGCGAGAAGATGAAATCGCCATATACATAGACTTCATCTCACCATATATATATTTATAGACCTACAGAGATTTGTACCAAAGAACCCCCTCTGCCCCCCCACTGCCCATCTGTCTATACCCCCATATAAATAACCCTCTTTTCCCAACCACAGGTGCAGATGGCAGATGATACATTAGGTAATTTAACATTATGTGCTGTCACATGAACTACTTTATTTTAGGTTAGATTTAGCCATTATTGGGTCTGCTGTGGATGTGCATGTTTTTCTATCAGATAGACGTGGAGAACGCCCCCCCCCCCCCCGTTCCGAGACACTAAGATCATTTTTGGGGTCAGCTATTAAGCAGGTGTCTGGCTCAGCAAATACATTACATTATCAGCGAGACTTCATGTCTGTGTCACCTACAGGCACATGGGGGGCAAATTGATTTTTTTAACAAGAATGTGATGGGAAACCTCTGGTAGTTCAATCTATTGTGGATTCTGGGTTATTATATACAGCACTTCTTTTACCGTAACGCTGGCTTGTGAGGTCACCTCGTGGGTCATCTCATAATACATAGAAATAGTTGTGGCGTTGTGTGGCAGAACACCCTGTCTCCAAATGTTTAATGGATGTGGAGTACACAGTCTGTTCATCAGTCTCAAGGCCATCACGTAAAAAAATATTAATACAGAATCCTATCCCTGTGCTGCTTTTAAAAAAATGACTGTTATTTCCCATTTTATTTCTTTCTGGGTTTAGTTGCGGTGGGCCCACTCTGGTGGGGTGGTGGCAATGACGTCTGAGATGCTCATCATTCAGCTGCGGTGAGCTACCGGTAGACTGCGACCTATCTACCAGGAAAAGCTGGTCTAGGGTAACAGCTCATGAAAGTGATAATTATGGACAATGAAGTTGACCTCGGGCTCAGCTCGATAGCCAGGTATGAATTCTGATGGACTTGATGGAATTAGAAGCAAAAAATATTCGGATATGAGGACCAAAAGGCTGAGTGAGAAGAGGAGGCTGAGTTGATTTGGCTCCAGCTGGTACTTCACCCAGGGCCGGTCCGAGACCAAATAACACCCCAGTCAAGAAGCCCCTCTGTTGCCCCATACTGTACCAGTACACTCCAGTGTAGGATCTATTATGTATGCCCACATGCCTCGTGGAGGCTTCCATTGGACCCATGTCAGGTACCAGATTTACTTCTACACATCGGGGGCAGTTTCTGCTGTGAATGTCACCGGCCCCCTTAGACCCCCAGACCATCCCTGACTCATCTCTTCAGTACAGCCATACTACGAGATATCACTAAGGAATATGGAAACAAAGCACAAGAGCTCCCATAATTACAATTTAGTCAATGTCGACAGTGAACCCTTAGTTATCTAAACAATAACCCAACATTTTCAGAGCGCAAATAAGCAGAAAATGAATACACCAAATGTATCTCAGCTATGAGACACTCCAGGTAGGAGGTGAGTTTTCAGTTGACAATGGCAAGGAGAGGGGCAAAAAGTGGCAGTAGAGAGAGAACAAGGAGGACGAGGGTAAAGTGAAGAAAGAAAAGGGAATAGGGAGAAGGATAAGGGGAAGAAAGAGAAGGGAGAGAGGAATAAGGGATCGAGAGGAAAGGACACAGAAGTGGAAAACAGGCCACAAGGTCAAAGAGAGGCAAAGTGAGGTAAGGGGAAAGGAACAGAATGAATCAGGTGAAAGAAGAGAAGGGACAAAGGAAACGAAGAATAGAGATAAAAGCAAAGAGGTCAATGGAGAAACGGTGACAAAAAAAGAGAGGGCACAAAGAGAGACAAGGGCAAACAAAGTGAAGGAAGAAAGGGGAATAAGGAGAGGGGTAAGAACAACAAAAGGAAAGGGGCATAGGAATAAAGAAGGAGAGGAAAGAACAAGGAGAGGGAGAACAGGTCACAGAGCTCGAGGAGAGGGACAGGACAATGGCACAGAACAAATATCCAGGCATATGGGTTAGACAGACAAGACGAGGAGGAAAAAGAGCTGCGAGAATGGACAGAGTAGGGCAAGGAAACGCAGAAAAGATGTTACGGGAAAATGCAGCAGCAGGATTGACAGAACGAGTAGGCAGAGCCAGAGAAATTGCAAATAAAACACAAAGGGTGATATTTTTGGGGCGAAATGAAGTCTGATGTATTAAAGAGCTATTTTGGGAATGATAATAATGGTAGGCACCACCACCCTGATCTTTTCCATCGCTGCTCCTTCACGCGCCCCCCTTTCTGTCTGTATGGTAGGTTGTCGGGTGGGGGGTTTCAAGCTGCTCCGTATCTGGGGAATTGAGTTCTGGCTCCGAGTTCCCACCCACACAAAGCTTTATTTATGAATTAAATCCCGCAAGCCTGCCTTAGTGTAATGACAGCACGAAAAGAGCAAGGGAACGGGGCCAGCGAAAACCGCAGCTCCCGATGGGTGCCGGATGCCTTATGTGCCTATGGAATTAAATAAATACATTTTCGACAAATCTGGGGTCCCAATATGCAAGGGCGCAAATAAAGGTATACCTGCCAACAATCACGACTGCACAGCAGTCCCGATGCAAAAATTGCACCTTAATTACTGTATATAAATAACCCACAGTCAGGGAGTCTGGCTGCCAATTTAGATAAGTAATGCGGATCACTTGCTATGTTCACATTTTACATTAGTTATTTAGCAGTTGGTAATTAACCCCCTATGTGCATTACATTAATAATCTATAAACAATAATATGTCTAAAAATGAATGTACGGACTAAAAATATGTTTTCCGTGATGGGGGGGATAGGTGAAAAGGATGGTAGATAAGTGGAACAGCTTCTAAGCAGAAGTGGTAGAGTTAATACAACAAGGAAATGTAAACATGCTCCGGAAAGACATATGGCTCCTAAATCTAACACAAGACCAATGTGTCTTCATGGGAGGAAAAAACATTAAATGGGCTGAACGGGTCTTATCTGTCAACAAATTCTATGTTTCTAAGAGACCTCTGAGGTCACATCCACTTACGTAAAGCTAAATCTTTTTTTGTGTATCACCTTCAATTAAAGACCCAATTTTGTCTTGGGTTAATATGGCTATATCTATTTTCATTCTCAAGATATTGACGCTTTCGTGAAAATCTATATATTTTCATGAATACATTAAATTAAGATGGGTCACGGGGAAGAATTTCTGGTTTAATCTCAATATTTTTGCGCGGTGACCATAATAGAATAATTGCAAAGCAGTGCTATATCCGATAGGGAGAAAATAAAACTCTTTATTGAAAAAAAAAAGTCAGCATTTATCTGCAAGTAAATGTTATTATTGTCTTAGATTCACTCCCAAGGTTAAAATAATTCCACAGGGAATCCTTTATAAATAACTATGACTCACTCAATTTCAATTACTTGGAAAATGTATTTAAATGCATGGTTTGTACAGATTTATAGTTTCTATTGAAGTTAGAAATTCACATTTAAACTTAGTGGAGGTAGTTAGAGGCAGAGTGGGAGTCCAGTGGAGGCAGTCGATTACTTTTTCTGGCTCAGATCAGGGGAGACAGGGAGTTCCTAAAACGGAGAGTATACACCTCCTAAAAGATTACGCTGAGGAGGGAAATAACCCTATGGTTTCTACACCCTTGTGGACAGTCCTCTAAAACCAGGAATGCTGCCCAGTTGCTTGGGACACCTAGTACTGTGGTCCATAGTTATGCTACACCTCATTTTAACCATTTATCATCTGAAAGGCACTTAAATCCTACAAACATTGGTGAAATATAAAACCTAGAGTGATGGTATATGATCTCAAAATGGTCCCTTTCTCTGTTCTCATGAATGCCTGTATATTTCACTTTGAATATTAAATAGCAATAATTAATGCCTAAGGGGTTGGGGAGATGCATTCCCATTTATTTTAATAATTTATTACAGCTTAATACCATATTTAATCTCACCCCATCCCTAAGGGCGTTGGAATATCGCAATATGAAATGTATATGTTATTAATATTAGTAATATCTACCCCTCTGCGTTCAGCTGGCGAGATAGATATCTTTTAATAATAACGTGGATGAGACTAGGCAGTATTTGTGAGTAACGTAGTTTGAAGTGCATGGTTCTCCCGCTGGCAGAATGCCTTGATTTCCAACGCTGAGCTAATAGGTCATGTACCATGGGGACAAGTACATTATTCTATAAACACGCAAAGTAAGACGGACAGGGTATACCGTCAAATTTCATGTAATTACGTTTTTTTCCCCATATTTTAGAGCTGCCCGGAGTCATGACAACTGTGCTCGTATCCCAGCTTTTCGCTGTCCCAAAACCCCCCCCGTCAGCTTTACATGGGCAGCACCGGATTGTTTCCTAAGCTGTAGGTGCTTCCTCTTGTAATTTGAAGTATAGGTGCCCATGCTCCAAGTGCCAAAAATAAGGCTACAATGGAAACGGGGTCCCCAATCTTTCTCTTCTGGAACTGCACATCCCCCAAGGGGATATAAAGGTCTTTCCTTCCACACACACCCAAAGCTAGATGGAGCACCAGATCTTCTTAGACCCCCTTGGAAGAGGACAACCACTGAAGTCTATAAAGGAAGGTGGCAGCCACTTACCAGCACCATTCATCGTCTAGTGTGTAGTGTACACTCACTAAGACACCATAGTGATGGGCGCCAGGACGAAGCAAACTTTTTACTTGGCTGGTTCACATTAGACATCTTCAACACGCATTCCTTCACACGGAACATTTCCAAGGGTTCTAGGATGGGCGTTTAAAACAACAACTGCCATTTATCCTTCTAGGCATCTTTTGTTATTGTCATCCGCCTGAGACGAATTTGTTATGTGTCTCCTTTTGCACCCTAGGGCCGTGTCCCTGTCCTAAACAGATCGAGTATCGGGATAGTGCGGAGTTCGGACATCTGGCTTCCTGCGCATTCCCGGCTGGGGTTTGGCAGGAACTCTGGTCACTTACTCTACGACCAGCACGTTTTCCACTGAGAAATTAATAACAGAACGGAAGATCTCAGCAAAGAAGACAGACTTTCCAAATTGGTCTTGTTTACCTTGGAGAAAAGACGCCTACGAGGGCGATATTATTGTCTATATCTATAAGTATATTTAAACACGAAACAAAGACCTGTCTGGGGATCTTTTCATTAATTTCGCTTTAAAGACTGCCTTCTACCAAATACAAACCTGCGTGTGCATTCTTTTTTAGTACACTGCCTGTGCATGCGCAGTAGCCCATGTATGTTAGCATGGGGCGCCCACCAAAGGTTAGAGTAACAGATATTTCACTTTCCGCAATGGAAAGGGCAGGTAAGATGTGGAATGCGCTGCCAAGTGGAGTGGGTTCACTGGATTTGAATAATACTTTCCAAAATAAGTTGAAAGCCCTTCTAGTGATCACAGGCTTCCGGGGCAGCTCAGTGGGACTGTCCCACCTAAAACGGGACACTTGGGAGGTATCTTGTTCTGGCACTATGATTCAACAAACATTCCAAGCTCTTAGAAAAGGGACCTAGGGGGAGGAACAAGAAACAGAGGGATTTAGGTCCTATAAAGCGGGATATCTGGAAGTTATGCTACGCTGCACCCCTTGATACTATAAGAGAATTAGTGAGAATAAAAAGCCGGAGTTCCTGTAGGAAATACAACGTGTCACCACTGATCCGATTTCATCGCTCCATTGATCCCTTCTTAATAATTCTGCGTCCGTTTGATAAATTATTGAGGATATTCCGTTCCTTGTCACATTCTCATCCCACGTAAGTGAAATCAATATTCAGTTCCCTTCCAGGGGGAAAGAAATAATGAGCATCTTGGCTTTTAGATAAGTGGCAATCAGAGACTTGTGGACATTTATAACAGTGCGAAACGGAGCGATGAAACCCACGATGACCTGGTTAAGAGAAGAACTAACGCGCAATATGGATTATATGCTTAGGGTTTTCAATTAATGATTTCTAATTCTTCTGTGATTGTAGGGGCGGCCCCGATTATTCTGACTTCTGTGTCCGCTATGGAAACGGTGCCCTGGAATTAGGGCATTTCCCTATGTATAAATCGTGCTGGCCAAATGGCTAACAAATCTATAGATTAAACATCATTTTGTATTTTGAGATTAAAATGAAGACACCTGTATCCAAGCAGGGATTTCAGCTGTGATACAGCACTGAGAAAAGAGCCAACTTGGGATGCTTAGACAACCATACCCTCCCCCAGGGCCGGCCCGACAATGGAGCCCGAGTGGGGCAACCGCTCCAGGCGGCACTTTTGAAGGGGCGGCAGTTTGCCGCCCCAAGCCCTTTTTTTTTTTTTTAAAGCCGAGAAGAGAGAGAGGGGCGCCGAGTGGTTTTATCTTACCAAGTTGTCAGTACCCGCTCGGCGCCCCTCTCTCTCTCCTCTGTGAGCCCTCTAGCTCGGTCTCGGTGCCGGCTTGTAATGCTGAGCGCCAGAAGATGACGTCATTTCCGGCGCTCAGCATTACAAGCCGGCACCGAGACCCAGCAGGGAGACTCACCGCAGGACTGCTGAAAGGTAAGTACAAGGGGGGAGAGGAAGGGTAGATATTGGGGGGGGGCGGCAGGGAGAGGAAGGGTAGATAATGGGGGGGGGGCGGCATTTTAAACTTCACCCCAGGCGGCATTTTGTCTTGGGCCGGCCCTGCCCCCCCCCATCATTTCAGGTTCAAATCAGGGTGTCTTTGTTTGGGGTTGTGGTTGAGGTGGGTAGGGAGGTGAAGGGCGAGGACCACTGAGCTTACCCTAAAAACCACCCAGCTGTGATCATGATACCCACTGCCAGTGGAGGCAGGACAGTGAGGCTGCTTGGTTGGACAGCTGGACAATGCCTAAAAAGTGGGACTGTTCTGCAGAAACGAGACACTTTGGAGGTATGGCTATGGGTATGTGTCTCTGATAATCTGCCCATTCACCCTAGGAGTGGGGGTAAAAACTAGGTAGGGAAGCTTATGCCAGGACCCCGGCACCCCCTGTAAATTCACAACTTCTCGTATCAGCCCAGGGTCCTCTAATGGCTTCATCCGATCCCTGTAAACCTTTTCTCGTTACTTTAGATAACTTGCCCTCCTGACCACCCACATTTCTATATATAAGCGTTGCCGCGCTCGCAGCGTGATTGCATTGTTATAGGTTTTCAATTTGAAGATGTAGACAAATAATTTTTCCTTTTATTGTTTTGGCATTTCAGTCTGGACAGGCAGCGTCGGTAATTTAGAAACTCTTTTAAAAGACTTTATTATGTTCATAAAAACACTCCACGAGCTGTCCTCTCTATTAACTCCTCCGTTTCGCAACAACGGAAGAAAAAACACATCTCTTTACGATCGCTATTAAAGAAGAGAACAACATGGGAGACATTCGCTCGATGCATTTCATCCGGCCACGGAATACAAATAGGATAGATAGTGAGAGTCTCGTATCCCGAAGTCTGTCTGAAGTAGGTGAGACGCACGTGTCCTGGTGCTCGTGTATTAGTAGAGGAGCATAAAAACGTAGAATGCAGCCCCGCATATCCATCCGCCCGCCACAACGACACTTAAAGTGCCACGGCCGCCTCGTGGTCCCGAGTTCGGCCCTGAATGCATCTGGCCAGTCAACTGAGATCAATGTAATTCAACAGTTGGGTTCATTTAAACTAAACCAGTTGTAAATGTGTCCAGATCCACTTGATACTAAAACTTTTACGTATATATTTGAAACCCTACACATCATCATCATATTTAATCATATGTCACAACTGATTTGCATAACATATAAGTAGAAATGATAACTATGTAGTCATATGAAATATAAATGATAATAAATAGCTGCCAAAAGAACATGAAAAAAGGGGACTTAAGGCAAAAAATTTAAATAGGCCCCAATATTTCAAGGTCTATTTTAAAATCCTTTTTTAGTTTTTTTTTTTTATTATTATTTTTTTTACTTATCTCCTGATATTTGACAGCAAGCTGCTACAATACATCGCCATAAAGTGCATCGCTCATCGTCTACATTGTAGAAAGTTGCGCAATAAAAAGCTTTTCGTGTGGTTGGTTCCAAAAATACTTTTCTCAGACTACAGGCCAAAGAGCCAGAAGTCAAAAAGGTTGGGGGCGGGGTAAAAACAGAGGTTCTAATACTAGAAATGGAATTTAACCCTTGCAACTCCGGCACCTTTTAATTATTTTAATTACATACGGGCTAGCCCTGCACACTCCAATAAATTGCGCAGGGGAGGTTGTTTCGATTGATCCCTGTAGATTTTTCAGCATTCTCAACGTAACAGCGATTTAACACAGATCGCTGAATCACCGACCATGCATTTTTATCAGTTAACCCCAATTAACATTTAGACAGCTCATTGAATCAAAGTTTCGGTGCCTGCGTGTTGTTGGGAGGACGTGAGAGGTATATGTCCCGGTGTCTGTGTATTAGGAGGGGGTGAGAGGTATATGCCCCGGTGTCTGTGTATTAGGAGGGGGTGAGAGGTATATGTCCCAGTGTCTGTGTATTAGGAGGGGGTGAGAGGTATATGTCCCGGTATCTGTGTATAAGGAGGGGGTGAGAGGTATATGTCCCAGTGTCTGTGTATTAGGAGGTGAGAGATAGGTGGCGTGTGGCGGGTTAGGAGGTAAGAGGTACGTGTCCTGATATCTGTGTATTAGGAGGGGGTGAGAGGTATATGTCCCAGTGTCTGTGTATTAAGAGAAGTTAGAGGAAGGCTCTTGATGTCTGTGTATTAGGAAGGGGTGAGAGGTTGGACCCTGAGATCTGTGTATTAAGAGAAGTTATAGGAACTGTCTGTGTATTAGGAAGGGGTGGTTTATGTGCACACATGTCTGTGTATTGGGAGGAAGAAGTTCCAGTCCCACCAAAGTAAAGCCGAGGATCCACTGCTGATCCTTTGGCACCTTTCCTTTTACTTGTTCCATCCTCTGCCCAACACCAACGCCTACCCCAGCTATGGGGGAAGAGAGATGCTGATGGGCCGCTGAAATTCACCATCTCGCACCCACACCTTGCACGTAAGACCCCACAATAATCTACAAGGAGTAGCAGCTGATGGGGTTCTCTACCTGACTGGAGCACAGACCCAGTAACTCCCAGTAAGAAGAGACATTGAGACGAGCCGGCATCTGTAATGCTCAGAAAAATACAGTCATTCCTTTTCAGATCCACAGGTCTTCCGAATGATTTGGGGTATATGGAGCTCCTGCACACTGTAGCCAGAGGCACCTGCTGTGTCTATGATAAGCCTTTATAATATATTTATGGATGAATATTTTGGAACGGTATTAGGCGGAATTAAGAGGATCCAACTCTCTGTGTTCTGTTGCTGCCAAGCAGCTAGATTATTTTCACTGTGCTTTCCAACACGCCAGTGAAGTCTTTATTGCAGAAATACCAGCATGATGGGAGGAACATTCCAAACGAGGGCAGCATGATGGGCATCCCGTACTGGAAACAATATCCCTGTGCTGGGCTTCAGGTTAAGCATGAATGATCAGATCACAATGTCCCATCCCGAAAATCAAGGTTGTCACCCTTAAGATGGACAACCTAATTTAAAACCATTGACAAAAATGCATTGTGTTTTGTTTGTTGATACAACCTACTATATGGTTCTCGCTGCCCGGAGATGGGCTGCTCACCTTGGGGGTAACGCTGGTGAAGATATATACATTTGGCAGATTCTATATGGCATATATGCCATATGTTCCCAAACTCATTCCATAATTCAATAGTTTCCATAGAGTTCACACAGAGCTATGGTTCCATGTTAGCCTCTTGGGCACACTGTCCTCTTGTCCAGGTATTTATCATAATATTGATTGGGAGAGTGGCTCTAGGGTTTTAGTGGCCCTCAGGGACAAGATTTAAAGTGGCTGTGATATGGAGTGGTGGTCATGCTGAGAACTTGACTATTGGCCTTCCACCTTGTACCATCACCAAACTACAGCCGCTACCAGTGTGAGACCCCCTGTCCTGTCAATCATTAATTACGAGCCCTCCAGGGCAGTCAAGAGAAACGGGTGTATTATAATTCTATATATATTCTATATCTTCTATATACCCCAGATTATTCTAATAATGAATCGTCTAAATACTGATGCTTGCTGCACATTCGCCTATATAACCAGTTTCTGTACCAGCTTCTATTAATCCAGTTTCCACTGGAA
Source organism: Spea bombifrons (assembly GCF_027358695.1). NCBI lineage: Eukaryota > Metazoa > Chordata > Amphibia > Anura > Pelobatidae > Spea > Spea bombifrons. The sequence continues at coordinate 104,644,037 of NC_071090.1, read as the reverse complement.
AAAAAAAGTTAACATTCATATTTTTCCTCTATATTTAAATACCCCTCTGAATAGGTGGTTACGACAGACAGCATTCTATACTCTCAGTAATAATACATTATACGGCTACAATTAAAATGCCTCTACGCACTTGTTAAGTGATATATAATAAACGGGGAGCAGGAGTCAGCTGCCGCCAAATCTAAAACTGCTTATTTTTACAGTGAGAAAAAGAATAATGTCTGGTTAGAGGCAAATAAATGAGGTCTCCGGAGAAGGAGAGACCCAGGTGGGCCTTTTTTCAAAAATTCCCAGGATTATTACTGCCCATTTATAACAATAAAGCATAAACAGTAGAGGAAAGCCACTAATCTTGTAGTCTCTAAGGAGTTGAAGTGGCTGCGTGCGGACTAGCTGTACCCGCGCGCCGCGTTTAACGTGATACAATGTAACGGCTGATGCTAGCCGAATTAAAAGAGTCTTCATGTTTTTAGAATGCGTTAATAGGTAGATTTTTTTAGCCCCCTTCCCCTCCCCAGCACTTTCCCTCTCTTGCTTTATATAGGAGGCAGGAAGGGGTGTGTGTCTTGATTACAGGTACCCCACGAAAAGCATTAAAGAACCTGGGAAGGGAATGGGGTAGAATGTCGGGGGGGGGGGAGCTTTCCAGTCCCAAACTCTCTGGAGCTTTCCTTCTCCTACTCCATACAGGAGGCAAGAAGAACATGTGCCCCAATTAAGGGCAGAATCAAAGGGAACGGTAATTTAATAGAACCTGAGTGGGATGCGAAGGACATACCTCCCAACAGTCACTGTTTTTGCAGGAGTGACCCAAACTTCCTACAAAAGATATTAAGGACTTGCAGATACTGTACTGGGTAGCTTTTGCGGGAAGTTGGGTGTCGTGGGATTGTCAGGGAGTACCTATGGTCCCAGCTGACCAGCCCAGGGGCTGAAAAATGAATGGAGGTCTGCGCTATAGCAGGCTAGAACTCCTTTCCAGCTCACATGTGGCCACCTCACAATGCTCTGCACCTGAGTATCGCAAAGCGGCTGTTCTGGTATGGTGGGCTGGTGGCCATAGCTGTGGTCCTGACTTTTCTGCTACACCCCCCAACCCAGATGTCCCCAGGTGTGGTATAAGAGTGGACAAAATGCTGCACTTCCACCCATACATTAAATACTGTCCTTAGCAGGAGAAGAAACGAGGTATGTTCTCTACAACACTGTGGAGTATAATGGCGCTATATAAATCCATAAATAATAATTAGGGTCATCCATGGCTCAAGTCACAGATGTCTTAAAAACAAATTCCTCGCATCTGTACTAATTCCAAACATGACCCAACTAGGAGACCTATGAATGTATAACAATCTCGTTTAAATCCCCACCTCTCTTTATTCCCACCACGATAAAGTACACTGCCTGTTTTCAGTCCTTCTCTTGCATTCACAATCAATTATTTTCAGTCTGGGTTCTGGGGGTTCTGATGGAACGTTTGTGATCTCCGCTTCAAAACAGCTCCAAGCTTTATAAAATATTCCGGTATCTTAATCCCAAGAGACCACAATAATTTTATTTCTTATAATCATATTATTCATAAAGTCACAGCTGGACCCCATGCTTAAGAAGACTTGTTTCCCACAGTGTACTAACCACATGCAAGTTCCTACTTGGTGCGCGGACAAATTTTATCAAAATACTCCATACGTCTATAAAAAGCTCCCTGATGTTAAGTTGCTGACTGTCTAATCTGTTCCAAGAGAGCAAACACTTTCAGTACATGTATAGTACAAGTAATACACATATTCTGCAAAGTGCATGGAGCCCTGACCCAGTTGCAAGGCGTAAAAACACTGGGAGATTGCCTTCTACCCCTTCTCTGTCTGACTCTTTTGGCCAGACTTCTGTCGCATGACCTCACATGCTAACACTCACAAAACAACTCACACATTCACTGATCTCTGAGTTGCTTGTGAGGGCATGCAACTTTACATTTTGTGAGTTATTGGCGAGGACGTGCTAGGTCTATGTAAACGTTCATATGCCTGCCTGAATCTCCCAATGTGTCTTTATTCAGGTACACCTGGTGTTCCGCTGCTGTCCGACTGACAGCTAGTGAGCTGTAGATGCGCGTTGATGATGTCAGTACGTGCCGAAGATGCTGATGCAGCGAAGACTGCTTCTTTGGGCTCACAAAGGGTTGAGGGAATGTAGTTAAGATGGCGGCTGATCCCGGTTAAAAGTCAAGGTCAAATCACTGTCTACAAGCAAGCCATGAGAAAATAACGTTATAGCGGGATATGAAGGAGTACCTGAGAGACTGAATTTTCTTTAACTCATTGTCATAGCAGGAAACTTTCCAGGGTAGGCTTCTTAGAGCACTTCCTCTTCTGGGGGAGTGGCTTCATGAAGTGGGTGTGGTCATCCATATGCAGGGGAGGGTCTAGTCCTAGAAAGCCTTTAGTGGTAAGAAAGTGGGTGGAGAGAAGTCAGAAAGTAGTAGGTGGACATAGCTAGATGTAGCTCTCCTGCCCGGAGACCCGGGGAAAGCCAGACTTCACTCAGTGACTCCAGGTCAAACCTATACACTGCCACATACGGTCAGATCTACACGTGTCATTGTATAATAATACCGAGTATCTATACACTGATAATGAACCCCGCGCTGTATAATAATACCGAGTATCTATACACTGATAATGACCGCCCCGCGCTGTATAATAATACCGAGTATCCATACACTGATAATGAACCCCGCGCTGTATAATAATACCGAGTATCTATACACTGATAATGAACCCCGCGCTGTATAATAATACCGAGTATCTATACACTGATAATGAACCCCGCGCTGTATAATAATACCGAGTATCTATACACCGATAATGAACCCCGCGCTGTATAATAATACCGAGTATCTATACACTGATAATGAATGCCTCGCTGTATAATAATACCGAGTATCTATACACTGATAATGAACCCCGCGCTGTATAATAATACCGAGTATCTATACACTGATAATGAACCCCACGCTGTATAATAATACCGAGTATCTATACACTGATAATGAACGCCCCGCGCTGTATAATAATACCGAGTATCTATACACTGATAATGAACCCCGCGCTGTATAATAATACAGAGTATCTATACACCGATAATGAACCCCGCGCTGTATAATAATACCGAGTATCTATACACTGATAATGAACGCCCCGTGCTGTATAATAATACCGAGTATCTATACACCAATAATGAACGCCCCGCGCTGTATAATAATACCGAGTATCTATACACTGATAATGAACCCCCCCGCGCTGTATAATAATACCGAGTATCTATACACTGATAATGAATGCCTCGCTGTATAATAATACCGAGTATCTATACACCGATAATCAACCCCGCGCTGTATAATAATACCGAGTATCTATACACTGATAATGAACGCCCCGCGCTGTATAATAATACCGAGTATCTATACACTGATAATGAACCCCGCGCTGTATAATAATACCGAGTATCTATACACTGATAATGAACGCCCCGCGCTGTATAATAATACCGAGTATCTATACACTGATAATGAACCCCGCGTTGTATAATAATACCGAGTATCTATACACTGATAATGAACCCCCCCGCGCTGTATAATAATACCGAGTATCTATACACTGATAATGAATGCCTCGCTGTATAATAATACCGAGTATCTATACACTGATAATGAACGCCCGGCGCTGTATAATAATACCGAGTATCTATACACTGATAATGAACGCCCCGCGCTGTATAATAATACCGAGTATCTATACACCGATAATGAACGCCCCGCGCTGTATAATAATACCGAGTATCTATACACTGATAATGAACCCTGCGCTGTATAATAATACCGAGTATCTATACACTGATAATGAACGCCCCGCGCTGTATAATAATACCGAGTATCTATACACTGATAATGAACGCCCCGCGCTGTATAATAATACCGAGTATCTATACACCGATAATGAACCCCCCCGCGCTGTATAATAATACCGAGTATCTATACACTGATAATGACCCCCCCGCGCTGTATAATAATACCGAGTATCTATACACTGATAATGAACGCGCCACGCAGTTATATAGAGTACGTGTCTATGTACTGAATATGGAGCAGTATATACTGTTTGGCACGTCGGTTATTTAATAATACTACAGACAGTATGTCCATTTTCTCATTTTCGAGTTAAACGCAGGCACGCCTCGCCCCGTTACTGCATTAATGATCTGCAGACATTAGCGGGGGCTGCTGGATCGAGTGTCTTTAACTCAGTATGCTTGGAAATCAATGGTGAGCAGGCCTGGGGTGGGTAAAAGCCTCGTCTGAGTGTTAATGACACGGTCAGGCCCATGCGCAACATTAATGAGTATTGAGTAGAACCCGACAGGAAACACAAGAGGTGAAATGAGATTATTGATGTGGGGCTGTGTGTGGAGCGTACGCCGAGCTTTCTGAAAGAATGAGATCTGGCTGCATTAACTCTTCAGCTGCCACTGAGAGTTTACAAACTCCTCTCTTTTTAGAGAGGGATTTAAAGTCATCTCTGACCCAATGTACGTTAGAGTGTAAGCTCTTCACGGACAGATCCAGAGTACCCGGCTTGGCAGCAGTGGATTGTTGCTCCCCCTGGACCTGCCACCCTAGGTCATCCTGGGCCAGGATACATCCCTGTGTATGGGATGCATAGAATGGCCATAGGGCTAATAGTGCAAATGCCCACTTGGCCACCTGCCCTGCGCTCATGTTTTAAATGCAGAAAGCATGTAATCACTTAACATGAACCGCTGGGATTTAAATGCCCAGGCCTGTTTCCGGTCCCAGGGGTACCTAGTGTTTGTAGTATGTATACAATCTGTGGGTAATAGTAGTAATAGTTGGTAACTATAAGCCTCTCAATGCTCTTGGATGTTCTCAATAAGTATCCTGCAGCGTAAGACCCCTAGGACAACCTTCTAATAGCTCTACATGTGATGCGTGTCCTCTACTAGAATGTAGGCTTTGCAGACCAGGATGACCTGGGTTTGCACTCTTCTATATGATAGAGTGTAAGCTCTGCAGAGCTGTACTTACTTCTCTCAACAACTAAATATAGGTGGAACGCTCGTGCACGTCCAACCTTTTTTTCAGGACCATGTGACCTCCATGAATGGGAACCTCCATGATATTGGACATAACTGGCATACATGGGAACTCTCCAGTTTTCCCCTGGAGACCCCTTAAACTTCAGTGGGACCACCCACTGACGACGGCAGGTAGTCCTGGCCGTTTTTCCTTTTCCGTCACATGACAGGTATTCCCGCAAAAATTACGAATGACGCAAAATGATTAAAAAACGTGTTTCTGGGACAGGGTTGAGCTCTCCCACTATCGTGCGTTTAGCAGATGAGGTGGAACAGCACCTTCAGATTTCTGCATCTCTGAAATCATCGCCCAAAGGACTTTTCTCTTATGCTTCCCGTTTAAGATGGAACATTTCTTCTGTGATGCGTAGCCTCGGGTCACTTACTCAGCTCCAAAGTTTTAGCCTTGGGCTCGCAAGAGAAAATGGCAGCGCGTGACCAAGCGGTAACCCCGCTAAACAACCATATAAAAAAAAAATATGAGTGAGAAAAAGCAGAAAAGACAAAATAAATCTCGAACTGTAATGGAGACGGCGGGGGGGGGGTAAACCACAATCCTACACGCAACAAGAAATATCACGTGGAAATGTTTTGTCAACCTTGAAATGGTCAGCTTTAGAACTAGAGATCATGTAATGGAAAGTATGTTAGCGTGATCTTGATCTCTGCCCTCGTTATCTGTTAGGACTATTACAATTCTGTTATCTGCATATTATTTTAACTCAGCTGCGATCCTCATAAGGACACGACTAACGGCACATGTATGTCCTGAGCACATGCTTGTGCATCTTCATATAAATAATATACGTGCACTATATGGACAAAAGTATTGGGACACCTGACCATTACACCAACATGGACTTTGATGACATCACATTCCAAACACATAGACATTAATATGGTTGTTGCCATTTGAAGCTATAATGACTTCCAGTAGAGCGTTTGTGAGGTCAGCCGCTGATGTTGGGCGAGACGCCCGGCTCACAATCTCCGTTCCAGTTCATCCCAAAGGTGTTGGATGGGGTTGAGGTTGGGGCTCTGTGCGGCCGGTCAAGTTCTTCCACCCCAAACCCATCCAACCATATCTTTACGGAGCTTGCTTGGTGCGCTGGGCGCAGTCAGGCTGGAATAGAAAAGGGTCTCCCCCAAACTGTTCCCACAAAGCTGGAAGCGGAACGTTGTCCTAAATTACTTTGGCCTCAAATGGACTGGGAGTTGGAGAGGCGGCGGGGGGCAGAAGTCACGGCCAAACATCACTCCCCTGCCCAGAAAAACTGGAAAGTCACCCAGTTTTCAGGATCTACACATTATTCCTTCCCATTAAGTTACTGATTGTTCTTGGTTGGTTCATGAGATCTTTGAAAGGGCGAGTGAGAAAATGGAGAACTTCATGACAAAAAAATGATTAGAGAATGCTGGCTTTACGGGACTCCATGTCTTCATTTTATCTTACTAATCATATAACTATTGTAACAGCCATGCGCCCCCCCCCTCCAAAGTCTCCCTGACCCATCAAATGACATCATCGCGCTGAATATACAAACAAAGAAAAACATCAATAATGAAATAACTCGATATTTTATGCGTCTGTGTTCTAGTTCGAAACCAAAGTAAACCAATATTCCAATTCGCCAAGTAAATGATTAAAGCAGGGCTGCATCTCAAAGCAGATTTAACGTAATATTAAAGATTACCTGCATGTATTTTATATGTAGTTCGCAGAGACATAACAAGCAATTTGTGAGGCTGGGAATGATCTAATGGGAATAAATGATTCAAAAAAACACTCTCCAGTAAATCCACCCCATTAAGTCCCGCTGGTTTCTGCAGCACTCAATTCATCATCTCACGAAGCCTCCTCACACAGGCCGTCAATATTACGCCTTAATATGACACATGTTTCAGCTCCTGATTTCTTCTCATTAAAAACATACCCAGGAACCTGTGTTTTTTTAAATCAGCTGACCCTGCCGCGCTTTACCGTAATATTAACCCTTTGATGGGCAGCATGTAGCCACTCACAGCCATTCTAATGGATACATAAGCTAGTCAGGCAGGGCTGGGAGCTTCTCAGAGTAAGATACCTGGAGATCTCCCTCTTCTAAGGAGTGGCTTTGTGTAAGGGTGGGGCTAGGTATATATATATATATATATACCGTATATATATGTGGGGGCGGGGCTAACCCTCTAGTGGGAAGGAAATGGGTGAGGAGCAGGGGTAAAGGAAGGAGAATGTGGGTGTGGCCAAGCACTGCTTTCCTGCCCAGAGAAGGAAGAAACTGACCCGGAGACCTGGGCAAGTAGGGCTTTACCCGGAGACTCCTGGTATAACTAATGTATGCTGGAACCTTTCTCTCCTGCTAGTACTCCATATAATCCTGCCTATAACTCCCATTGCTCCATTTAGCCAGTGCCCTAATAATAATAACAATCACACATATAATAATAAAACCATTTAGATCCGTTTTGAAAAAACAAATGCATAGATAATGATTTTGTCCGCTCCCTACCTGTCGGCGTCAGCCTGAGTGATGGAAATCCGGGGAGGAATCCTCAGCGGGAGGGTCGTCGGCCTCTGCATGCTGTCATAGTCAGGTGACCGAGCCCTTTCCCCCGGTCTCCAGGGAGGGACTTGCAGGGTGTAAGAGGGTCGTCTGCGCCCCCTGCGGAGGTCAGCGCCCAGGGTACTAGTGGAGGTATAGGACCTGCTGTATCGCCCGCTCTCGTCTTTGGATTTCTGCAAGGAAGGGAAAACAAGGCTTTAGGAGTCACGATACCGAGGATCAGCACTTTTTTTTTTAAATAAAATATATATATATATACATTATGTTTAGATATATACATTATTATTTTTTTCTTGATGAGGGGATCATCCCTTACCCCAAAATTTTTAATATAACCTTTTTCTGAATAAATAGCACACCTCCCAACAGTCCCAGTTTTTGCGGGATAGACCCGATTTTCAGCCACTGTCCAACTTTTGCGGGTAATAGGGTTTGGGGGCCGGTTGAGCAGATCCTCTGACCTCTGCTGACCGGGCAGTGAAGGTCTGTGTTGTTGCAGCACAGACTTCCATTGTAGCTACCAAGGGGTCACCTTGTGACAGTCGGTGGCAGGTTTCCTAACTCTGTCCCGGCCACTTCTGGGGCTGCTCCTGCCCCTCCCTGCCTCTTGCCATGCCCTCCAACACAGATGCCCCAATTCCGATGGCACTCCTTCAAACATTGGGGGTAGCAATATGGCAACTACTACCCCCCCCCCCATCCCGGTACTAGAAAACTATTCTCTCTGTTTAATATAATCAGGTTTTGGATCTCTAACTAGTTTACGATAATCTGCCTTGACCAAAGTTATTATAAAAGATTGCCATTATTTAATATGTCTCCGTTAAAACTACATGAACAGCTAACTTGTCAAGTACATTAGCAGAATGATTTAATTTACAGGCCCTCTGCTTTCCCGCGAGCGCGTCAGAATCGCTGCGGAGAGAGCGCGCAGGTGATTGGCGCGGACACGGCGCCCGGCTGTAATTGTGCGTGCTCTCTGAAGGGTACCCTTGTATCTGCACTGCCTAAAAGATGATTGAAGTTTAATTAGAAGCAACTCGAAGGAACAGGGAAACGTTTACTGAGGTGGAAAATGAACCACTTGTTTTGGGCAAAGGCCAAAAGTGCTGTAAAAATGAGTCTGGCATTGTTATTTGAATAATCTCAAAGTATGTACAAATAGAGCGCGTGTGTGGCGGAAAGAAGCAGCCAGAAGGCTCACCAAGATAACAGGTTTATTGCTTATATAATGTAATATGAGGATGGTAGGTAAGTGGAACAGCCTCCCAGCAGAAGTGGTACAGGTTAGTACAGTGAGCGAATACCCCCTCTTCTCTTTTCTCTTCTCCAGCTATACAGATCGAGATCCTTTAGTCCAGTTGTCAACAAATTGGGTTTGGTTTTAGGAACCATTCCCCCCCCCCATACTAACACACATACTAACATACTTAACAAACATTAACATACTTAACACATACTAACACACTCACAAACATACTAAGATACAAATTAATATACTAACATACTTATACATACATTAACATACCCAACACATACTAACACATACTATTATACACACATTAACATACTTAACACATACTAACACACACATTAACACATACTATCACACACATTAACATGCTAACATATACACAAATAAACATACTAACATACTTATACATACACATTAACATACATACTTACAGACATAGGAACACTAACATCCTAAAATATTTACACACACGCTAACACACAGTAACACACTTACACACACACGCTAACACACAGTAACACACTTACACACACAGACACAATCAGTAACAGTAGGACACACTTTTTTTTATCTCTACCTTTGTTGGCTCCTCTGCTCCCTCACAGTCCTCACCTCATATCCCCGCACTCAGACTCAGACTCAGAGTGTATTATTCTACATTCATGAACACCAAATATCAGCTCTCACACTCTCGCCCATTCTTCTCATTTACTGAAATCACTCTTCATTTGGCTTGTTCAGCCCGGAATGTCTACCCTGTTGGGACCGTGGAGCATATGGTGGTTAAAGTATGTGTGTGTATGTTAGTGTATGGTGTTAGCATGAGTACGTGTGTTAGCATTTTTGTGTCAGCGTGTGTGTTATAGCACGGTGTTAGATTGTCAGGGATGAACCCAGGGTGAGTGGTGCGAGGGAAGGAATGTAGGGTGGTAGTGTGTATGTACAGTAGGTTTAAGTGTATGGTGTTAGCGTGAGTTTGCATGTTATTATGTACATTTGTTTTCATTATGGGGGGGGAGGGTGCCAAAGAAATACTCCATCCAGGTGGCACTAATGGTTCTTATCAGACATTCCATTTTATGTTTATATGTTTTCATTCGTTGGGGATGAAAGTCTCGGGCAGGGAACTGTCCCCCGAAAATGAGGACATCCAACCAACCTATCCTAGCCATGTCCCTTACCCTAAAAAGTCCCTTAGGTCGGCCCCAGAAAAGCATTTATTATATCCTGCCCTGCATGCAGAGCATCTCAACGGCGGGATCTGATACACAGGACGCACAAGCAGTACGGGAAAGAGGTCCCAGCCCAATAAAGCTCGCTGTCTTATTTGAATGTAAATGAAACCTTGCCGCGGTATAGATAATTGAACAGACGGGCATAATGGATACAGACAGAGCAAGTGAAAGACAGAAAGCTATAAATATTAAATATAGCGATGAGGGTAATTATTTCTCCGGGTCAGTTCTGGTTTGTGTATTGAACAGATCATATTATCAAAAGGTTCAATTCTTCAGTGCAAGGCCAGGGAGCTGGATCTATAAAGTGTGCATCGCATTATGGAGAGAATGTTCTGCCGGCAGAGAGAGACACTTATTATTACAGTCCGATTAATGTCTTTATTCCGCCAGACGCGCCAAGGTCTGGACAAAGCCGCTTCAGAGATACTGTGGATGGAGGGTCATGGGGCAGAGATGAGAGAGGGACAGGGGCAGCTAGGAGAGGAAAGAGAGTGAAGGGAGGAAGGGTGAGGGGGAACGGGAGAAAGATGAAGATGAGACGATGAGGAAGATGAAGAAAGTGGACAGGGAGAAAGAGGAGACCGGACGATGAGGAAGACGAAGAAAGTGGACTGGGAGAAAGAGGAGATGAGACGATGAGGAAGATGAAGAAAGTGGACAGGGAGAAAGAAGAGATGGGACAGGGAGGTGGGAGTAGGACAGGGAGAAGAAGGGAGAGGGAGTAGAGGTGACAGGGAAAGGGAGATAACAAAGAGTCAAGAAAAATGACAGGGAGAAGGAGGAGATGGGTCCAGGGATGGTGGGGGTGAAAGGAAAAAGATGTGAAGGGTCAGAGAACGGGAAGAGAGGTTACAGGTTGATGATAAAGACTCAACAAAAGGGACTGGGTAAAAGAGGAGAAGGAAGAGAGGAGAGGGCAGGAGAAGGAACAGTTTGAGGGAAGAAAGGGGACAGGGAGAAGAAGGAAGAGGGTGGAGAAGTGACATCAAGTGACATTGAAAAAGGAGACAACGAGAAAAAGGGACAGACGGGCAAACCCTGAGCAATAAGAGCCTATAATGTGGAATCAGGGTGGCAATCTGGAGAAAAATATATAACCCCAGGAAGAACAACTAAGGAAAAAGTATAGTTTTAACAACAACCAGCAACTTAAATAGGGTATTGATAATGGGGAGGAATAAATGTACAGATTTTGAGAGTAGGAATTTAAGATGACTGTACATATCCCAGGCATCTGGCGTTTGCCTGGTTTGCCGGATGGCCAGTCCAGGCCCGATATAGCGACACGCACGCCTGGAAACTGCCCACCGCTTGTCCCACAGACCCACACTACTGCTCCTTGTGGGCGGTGAGAGTGAGTGTGACCACCTTAGTCAACCCCCGAGCCATACGTGTGGGAGGAGCCAGCCCAAATATACTTGAAAGCGTGTGGGAGTGGGTGGAACTGACCTCAGAGGTCTCTTCTTCACAAGGGAATCTCTGATCATCCCTTTCCATTTCAAAAGAGACCTCTGGCGTCCCAGAAGCGTATGTCACTTCACATCTCTTTAAAGATAAATTGTATATACACAGGTTTGTAATTCGACTACATAATACACAATATTGAAAGTAATTCCCAAGGATGGACGCCTGCTCTTGACAGTAATTATTTTGGTAATGGATTCTTTTACCCGCCGGCGGGATCTAAGCAACCGGTAGACGGGTTATTATTTCCAACCCCAAATCCGTCTCTGCCTCTCCTGTATTTCTCCTTTATCTATCGAGTGCTTCCTTGCTTACTTCACACGGTCAGATAATTGCTTCGATAAAGAAGTAAACCGCCGTTCTCTAATTTATACATTAACGCGCTGAAACACATCAGAAAAGACTACTTCTGGCTCCTGAGGACTGCCGCTCACATGGTGCTTAGCCAGCCGTGGATACAGAGAGGCGCAGTATTAACACAAAGTATAGAAAACTGGGGAGGCTGGGGGGGAACAAATACGTTGTGGCCCTTGCTCCTTTCTGATAACACATGGTGGGTCCTTTAAAGATACACTTGGTGAACGCAGCGGGCGAGGGTCCCTTCCACTGATTTCAATTGGAGTGCTTTCCTGCCACTGATTGGCTATTTCAAGCAGCCAACCAGTGACAAGAATTGTCAGACCATCAAGGAAGATTGCAGCTGCAGGGCTGCAGCTTCAGTTAAATGCTTTATTTTTTGGTTTAGGAAGTATGCGCATGAACGTACTCAGAGAGGGTTAGGGTTACTCAGAGTACGTTAAACGGTCCCTTTAATATCACCAACTGCAGCCCTGATTTATAATATTGATTTCCTCGCATCTCTAGACATTTTCACGGTGACCTTCACGTGCATACATTGATATTTGTGTTAATAATGTCAATACGCACGCGGGGCTGAACGTAGGCCTCTGCCCCCGTAATAGCCGATGTCCCAGCTGGTTGACTTACAATCAGGCCCGTAAAAGACCGCATAAAATATCCGTTACCATGTTGCTTCTCATTCAAGAATGTCCACAGTCCCCAGACTTCTCACCTTCACGGGGCTCACACGCGCACGTCCTGTTCTATCAGCCCCAAGAGAGCCATTATGACGAAACATGGCGGAAATTCCATTAGAATCTGTTTGTAAGATGTAAAAATACCCCGTTCCGACACGTTTGCACCATACGGGCAAAGCTTAGGGGCTACCTGAAGGGTTCAAAGCACCGAAGCACTGCAGGTGGCCTTCTAGAGGTGGTCTTCTAGAGGTGGTCCTCAAATGTGTGCAGCTGTGGTGGGAAAGGGGGCTACCGCCCATGGCTGTGCAAAGAATCAAGCCTAGGAGCTCATTGTACTTTGGTATAGTGTATGTTTGAATTTCCCTGCTTAGGTCCCGGCTTTTGGCTGTCTTATTATTTATTATTAGTAATTATTGTTTTATATAGCGGCATCATATTTTGTAGCGTTTGCCCCGTTGTCCTGTTTGTTGAGGCTCCTGGTGTTAGCACGTGCGGCGTCTGAACCGGTTACTGCGTGTAAAGAGAATGACACGGTAGATTGGAAGAGCACACCATGCGTGGCGTCACGCTGGGTTCCACGTGTTTTGGGTGGGATGCTCAAGACGTTCTGATTCCTCTGGTGTCCCAGCATGGGACTTTGGATGGACTTCTCGTGGTGTGGCTTGGGATGGAGCCTACATCAAGTAAAACACCATGACGGAATCAAACAGACAAAGCTGAATCACAATAGAAGATGTCTTTCAAATTGAAACACTGGCCATCTTGGGATCACTAGCCAAATGTCTACATGTGGGCTACCAAAGTCTTAAACGAGGGGAGAAAAACACCTTTAAACGTAGAATACCTTTTATTCGCTTTATATTTCCGACCTGCCGGTTGGTTGTTGTTTTATATTTAATTTCTACTCTCGGTTTGGCCCCGTACACCCACACGTATGTGTCATGTCCTCTGCGTGTTGTACAATGTCCATCGGTAGTCCCCACTGTGTTTTATTATTACAGTGAAACGTTTTGTTTTTTTTCCCCGCCAGACAGAGATCAGGAATACAATGAGACAGGAACACACGATGCGGCCCTATTCATTTAGGCCCCGGGATTTCCCTGCCGAGGCATTTTATGTTCCTGGACGGCGTTACGAAGCGCTGAAAAGCAAATGACGTTCCAGTAATTTGCTTGGCTTTGCCAACGTGGTTTAGATTAGCAGCCGTAACGGCAAATTCGCAGGATGAAGAACAGATTATTTCTGAGAGCAAATCCCTTAATGCCTTGGCATTTTCTGGGACCAGAGATGGTTATCATCCCTAGAACGCAAATAGTTAAATACTCAATATTACTATATAGTGCAGAGGGTGCATTAATAGCACATAAGTGTTTAGCACACGGCCTAGAGACTCGGAGCCAGGGCAGTCGTGATGAGTGGATTATTATAATTGCCACTCAAGACAACAATGCTGCTGAAATGTACATATAGAACGTGAAAAACAACTATTTCCCACCAAAAGAAGATACAGCATATAAAAAATCTTTCACTCATCCCTTATATGCAAATCAGAAACAATAATCTGCATATAAGGACACATTGTAGACTTGCCAAGGGGGGGGCGGTGATTTTAACAAAACAGTAATGCATTATTTTGCTTCACATTACTTTCTTAAAGAAAATATTGAATCTATCCATACCATTCCCTTTGATTTGGATCAAACCCTTCGCTGATCCTTGCAGTGTTATCTGATTACATAGAATTTGCCATTAGAATGAGCGAATACCAGCCATTCAGCCCTTAGTCTGGTTTTTCCTGCTCTGGAACTCATCTGGACTCATAACACGATCCTGAACTGAGTCCTCTGGAGCTAAAGGTGGGAGAAACAAGGAGAAGCAATGAAGGATAGGCGGGTTAGGGAGGAGGCAGGTACGTTAGACTTTGAAATGTCCATCATTGCTTTCCTTCTTTCAAAAAGCCTTAGTTTTACTGAAGAACCAATAGCCGGTCAATGAGCCGGGGGCAGCCCCTTGAAGAGCTGATTTGGTGGGGTCACTCCAGGTCCATGACCCCCTTACTTTTCTAGACAAAATTGTGCTTTCTTCTCATGAGCACTGTGCTAGATCCACGCGACATTGGTCTTGTTGGAGTATTGATGAACGCAGCAGGTAGTGAGGAAAGGCTGGCACAACCAGGGATGTATTCTGTCCTAAGCCGAGGGCAGCAGGGGATTGGGCAATGCTTGGCCGCCACTGCTCAATGACGTGATTACAATAGGACCAGGCAGGCTGTTAAGGAGGCAGAGGTGGCACAGGCAGGCTGTTAAGGAGGCAGAGGTGGCACAGGCAGGCTGTTTAAGGGGTAGAAGTGGCACAGGCACACTGTTAAGGGGCAGAGGTGGCACAGACAGGCTATTTAGGGGACATAAGTGGCACAGGCAGGTGTTTTAAGGAACAGAGGTGGAATGGGCAGGCTTTTTAGGGGATAGCGGTAGATCAGACAGGCTGTTTAGGGGGTAGAGATGGCACAGGCAGGCTGTTTAAGGGAAGACATGGCACAGACGGACTGCTTAGGGGCAGAGATGGCACAGTCATGTTTGGGTGCAAGGTGGCACAGACAAGCTGTTGTTTGGCAAAGGTGGCACGTTGCATGTGAAGTTTGGGTGCCCCAGGGCAATTTTCACACCGTGGTTTCCAGTTACGCCCCTTGATGTGGCATTTGGGCACATGAGCTCGAGCATGCAACAAAATATATAGCAGGGCTGCTTTTCGTTCCCAGTCTGGCCCTGGAAAGGGTTGCCCCCCACCCCAGACTTTTTGTCCATGTTTTGAAAATAAAATGCAGTGGCACTTTGAATAATATATTGTCTATCCGACCGAGCAGGAAGATACTGGAAATCAATTTCAAGCTCTCCTGCCTCCAATTTTACTCAGAAAACCAGGTCCACACTGTTAGAAAGTCTCGATTCAGTTACATATATCAGAGACGAGCCACAGCATGTGCTTAGACGAGACGTCGTTGCGCCGGCGCACGGCATTACGGCGCGGGCGCACTGCATCATGGTGAATATAGGAGATGACTGCGGAGCAGTGCTGGATTCCCACTTGCAAGGCTAGCCCAGGAAGGAATAATAAATAAAATAGACAAGTGTCCCTGTCTGCTTACTGTACACGTGATCAACAACATTGGCAACTGTACATGTGTTAGCATGTGTATGTGTGAGTGTGTGAGAGGGAGTGTGTATGTGTTTGTTAGTGTGAGTGTGTGTGTGCAGAGCCGGCCTTAGGCGTTGTGGCGCCCTGTGCGGACTACTCCTCTGGCGCCCCCCCTCACTACCCCCCCTCTCTGCCCCTTCAAACTACCCGCCCTCTCTGCCCCTTTAAACTACCCCCCCTCAAACTACCCCTCCCCTCTACCCCTTCAAACTACCCCTCCCCTCTGCCCCTTCAA
The DNA here is from genome assembly GCF_027358695.1 of Spea bombifrons. Taxonomy (NCBI): domain Eukaryota; kingdom Metazoa; phylum Chordata; class Amphibia; order Anura; family Pelobatidae; genus Spea; species Spea bombifrons. The sequence goes on along the minus strand of NC_071090.1, from coordinate 104,627,895 downwards.
ACTACCCCCCCTCTGCCCCTTCAAACTACCCCCCCTGCCCCTTCAAACTACCCCCCCCCTCTGCCCCTTCAAACTACCCCCCCCTCTGCCCCTTCAAACTACCCCCCCCTCTGCCCCTTCAAACTACCCCCCCCCACTTACCTTGTTGCCGGAGTCCTGCGGTAAGAGCGGGAGGCATCCGTCTTCTCGCTCTGCCGGCATTTCATGTTGAGCGCCGGTATAGTCCGGCGCTCAACATGAGATGCCGGCACCGCGACGGAGTCACGGAAAATAAGGGGCGCCGAGCGGTTGCCGAGAACTTCACGAGCAACCGCTCGGCGCCCCTGACCGGGACTTAGATTAAAGCATCGTTTTTTTTTTTTTAAACTTTATTTAACATCAATGATGTTAAATAAAGTTTAAAAAAAAAAACAAAAAAAAAAAACGATGCTTTAATCTAAGTCCCGGTCAGGCGCCCCTGCAACCATGGCGCCCTGTGCGGTCGCACAGGTCGCACACCCCTAAGGCCGGCCCTGTGTGTGTGATCAGTGTATGTGTATAACAGCCTCCCAGCAGAAGCGGTAGAGGTTAATACAGTGAGGGAATGTAAACATACATGGGACAGACATACGGCTCCTGGATCTAAGACGAGACCAACGAATGACTAAGGTCGGGGTCTTTACAGCAGGAGAAACGGGCGACTAGATGGGCCGAGTCTGATCTGCTGTCAGATTCTATGTTAATCCTCTGGGCTGACACGTTACACTTCTTAGAACGTTCCTCATCAAGTGTCATAATTGTATTATTTTTTTTGTTAAAAAAACCCACCTCTATTATCCTTGTAATTGTAGATTTGAGAATATGTCTATCTGTCTGCACCTTTTCTCATTTCTGATCTTTTTTTCTTGTCTTGTTCCTTTGTTGTTCTTTCTTATGCAGAAATGAGACAGTTTTATATGTAGGTGAGACCCTTCCCTTCATCTTTCCTTGATATTCTTGACAGCAGGCTTTCTGCTCCCAACAGGCCACATAGTTCTCTCTATGACAACATGGCCCGAGCGCGGCTGACCATCTGCTCTGGTTGTCAAAGCTGAGAATCATGTTCCTCTGGGGACCAGGCTGAAGTGAGCTCTCTATTTGCTTAAGCCGCTGATTCATAGTTCAATATTGTATTCATGGAAAATGATATTTCACGAGTTCACTCTCTTTTTGACCCACAAGTAAAACAGATAAATCACTCGTACTTTGAAGCATCCATTACTGCTTCTATTGTGTGTACACCTCTAGTTGTCAGAAAACATACTTAACATTTGTATTACCGGTATTTATTACCATGTGAGAGGCAAGGATCTTCAGACTGGTGACCAGTGATTACCATGTGAGAGGCAAGGATCTTCAGACTGGTGACCATTGATTACCATGTGAGAGGCAAGGATCTTCAGGCTGGTGACCATTGATTACCATGTGAGAGACGAGGATCTTCAGGCTGGTGACCATTGATTACCATGTGAGAGACGAGGATCTTCAGGCTGGTGACCAGTGATTACCATGTGAGAGGCAAGGATCTTCAGGCTGGTGACCATTGATTACCGTGTGAGAGGCAAGGATCTTCAAGCTGGTGACCATTGATTACCCTGTGAGAGGCAAGGATCTTCAGGCTGGTGACCATTGATTACCATGTGAGAGGCAAGGATCTTCAGGCTGGTGACCAGTGATTACCATGTGAGAGGCAAGGATCTTCAGACTGGTGACCAGTGATTACCATGTGAGAGGCAAGGATCTTCAGACTGGTGACCAGTGATTACCATGTGAGAGGCAAGGATCTTCAGGCTGGTGACCATTGATTACCCTGTGAGAGGCAAGGATCTTCAGACTGTGACCAGTGATTTTGATGAGGACTGGCCGGTCCTACCCAAGACCCAGTAGCATTCATCTGCAAATTTTGCTACTGTAAAAAAAAGGGGGTTACAATGGAAAACTAGGGACATTTTATCCTTGTTCTGTGATGTAATAGGGTAGCCCTGTGATGTCATATTCCATCCATGCTGCATAGCCATTGGGCCAACATACGGTTACAATGATGTGTTCTGCGCTTTTATGTAAGAACGTCTATAAGGTGATGATGTGTAAAACAAAAACTCTTCTTCATATGATCTCCGGATCCCATCTTAATTCATCTCATTCAAAGAAGATTAAAAAGCTCGCAGGAGCAAGGTCCTCTCCTCCTTCTGTACCAGTATGACTTCATTTGTAATGTTTTAATTACATTTACTGTTATTGTTCATTTTCACATAGAGCTATGGAATCTGCCAGCTCTCGCTATATATAATGTGATGTACTGTAGAAAGGAACTGAGCCAGAGGTCAACCAAAATCCTAGAGGTCGACCACAATTTGAGCTGAGCCCCTTGATCCCCATGTTATATCTCCTGAGCATTAAAAAAGGGGGTTGAACAGAAAGAGGTTGTGCCCCCCATCTAGTTTTAGTATACTCTTCTCTCTGCATGATGACAGACACCTATGCCCAGTGACAGAGTCCATAGTTTTAGGCCATGTCTTTTTATTGACGTTCTTTTATTTTAGTGCAAAATGCCAGTCAGCAGCTGCTAAAGGCCAATACGATATTGGCATTTATAGAATGGGGTATTGATTCACAGGAGGGGGATACAATCTTGCCTCTTTCCAATGGGATGATCTCATCTTGAATACGCGGTGCAATTCCGGGGACCGGTCCTTAAAAAGCAACTGGAAAAGGTGCAAGGGGGGGGGGCTACATAATGAATAAGGGGATTGGAAGGTCATTACTGAATCCTTGCCAATGGGTGAACAAATAAATAAGATGTCAAAATGGCCATTTTACCTGCTGTAAAGACTTGGTCTCGTCTTAGATTCATGAGCCACTTGCCTTTCCCATACCTGTCTAAATTCCTTTAGTGTATAAGCTTCTACCATTTCTGCTGGGAGGCTGTTCCACTTATCTATCACCCTCTCAAGACCCCAGGTATGAACAAAGAGGCTGACCTGGACTTCGAGGATTTAGTATATAAAGGAGTAGTCATATATAAAAAAAGAAATGAGTGAACAGCCTGGCTAGACCCGCAATCACTGATTGAATGCTATATAATGCGGTAAATGCAATATGTTTGCACGGTACAGGCTGTAACACTGAAGTAATGAGTCTCAAAGCTCCTTCGTCAAAATGGATTATGACAAGTATATTAAAACTGCTCGGTACTTTAAAAAAAAAAACCCGGCTTAATGCAAGGAATTTACAGTTATGGTAAAGTATTGATTTGTGTTATTAAAAAGGACCTGCCGCCTTCTTACAATATTGTTTCATCAATAAACCTCGCGGAACTATTACTTGTGTTGAGAGCATTCCACATCATTGAGCTGTTTGGCAGATATTCCATAAAACCAATATACTTGACCGATGTTACCCTAAACAGATTCCGATGGCGAGTCTTCCTATACGTTGTAAACGGCAGACGTACGCCGGATTAAAACCGTAAAGATGTGTTTAAAAATGTGACAGTTTACTGTCCCTAACAGCCCGTCTATAGCAGAATGCATATTAAAATACTATTATTTAGTATTAAAGTACTTACCTGAGGCAGAAGCTGCAGCCCTGCTGCTGCAGCCGCCCTCACCCGTGGTCCAATCAGTGGCAGGAAAACACCCCCAGCGCTGGAGCTGACTGGCGGTAAGTATATCAAGTGCATGAATGTGAATGTTTTTTTTTTCACATTCTTTTTTCTACTTATAAGTAGTTTTTTCCACTTCTAAATAAGTTTAAGGATAACAATACCTGTGCGGGCAACAGTTCATGTGAAAGTAATAATTCCGCCACGCTGCTATTTGAAAGCAGTCTTTTGCACTTGCGCAGATGCTAATTGTTCCCAAATTGTTCCGGCTTTGTTCCGGAGACAGCTTTATATACGGCCCCTGCTGCGTCGATGAAAATCTAACAGATTGCAATTTCCGTGGCGCACCTTGTGAATTACCAGGCATAGTCGTCAAGCCCTCAAATCCCCGAATATATACAGCGCATAAACATGAGGATTTAGGACTGTAGCGCTACGGAATACGATGGCGCTATATATAAAAAAATAATAATAATAATAATAATAAATAATAATTATGGCCAAAGGCACATGAAGACAACCCCATGGGAGGCGAGAAAAATCGCATTACTATTCCAGCGGGGCGCTCCTCCTGAGGAGGTAATGCGAAATTTCCAAGTTGAAACCTTGTTCCGACTTGTGAAAATGTAATTTGGGATTAGTAAATAACGGAGTTGGACGTTACTCGCAGACACACACACATTTCAGTTAATAGACCAATTATCATAATGGCTGTGAGCTCGGTTGCCAATGTTTTAATGTTTCATTTGGGTTTATTTACATAATGAACAATGCTTACTCCTCTTCCAGGAGAAGACCTCACACCTTCTCTATGTTGGCCCAATAAAGAGTATGGAAGTCGACCAGAGACTCTGTGGGAGGAGGAATCACCTGTACAGCCATAAAGTGAGGCTGGTTATTTATGTGTCGGGGAGGGGGGCAGATGCACACACCTAGGAACCTCTCCAGGTTTGACTTGGAGGCTCCAGGATCCAAAGCTGATCACAAGACCTCAGCCGACTATGATGTACCAGTAGGGGGAGTGCCGTTTGGCTCTGCCCACCCCAAGTCTATTGGCAAACCTCACCTCTGTATACAGCTACCCTTCCCCCGCACGCACCCACGCATACCCCACTTGAATCTAATAAGGAGCAAGATAGAGAGAGCTATAGGGGATCAGCATGACTTGGAAATCTCTGGAGTCTCCTGGCGAAGCCCTGTTTCTCCAGGTCTCCAAGTCAGATTCTTCTTTCTTTAGGCCAGTGATTAGCATGTGGCCACTCCCATCACATGTTCCGCCTACTCCCTGCCCACATGTCCCTGATCCCCGCCCACATTTCCTCCTACAAAATGCATGCTGGGCCCTAGCCCCACTCACATATGAATCCACTCACTCAAAAGGGGGAGAGCTCCAGGTTGGCTGCCCTAAGAAGTCTCCGGGGATCAGCCATAGACAATTCTGAGCTCTACAGACACAGCAGACCGAGTCATTTCATGTTCTAAGTAATAAAGCGAGTAAACGTGCTTCTGTATGCAGAACATCATGAAATAAACAGTTTTTAGGTGGATTTCGTTTTTAGATGAAACATATATCTCCTCAGAACAGATCCACACATTCTGAGGAAGATTAAGACATTATTCAAGGTCACTTTTTCTAAACGTGGAGGAGTAAGGTGACGCCGCGGGCGCAGATTAATTAAATTTCCCACCATAAATCGAAATGTGAAAAAAATCATCACTTCCACCATGAAATCCCTCAACAACAACAAAAAATATTTTTTTGCCGGCTGCGGAATTTCCCTAGAGATACCAAGAAAATCTGTGGAACGGCATAAAAAAAAGAAACAGAAAAGGTAACTCCATTGATTATTTTCTGCATCTTAATTTCCTCCAATATCAATCCCTGCTTCCGCTGAGGAGATTCGCTTACTAACAGATTTCACTAATAAGTTACAGCTGTGAAATTCCCCTGCATTCCATCCCTAGTGAAAAACAACTGGGGGGACGAGCAAATATTGGCCCAACGGTAGCCACGGGCTGGGGCGGAAATGGCAATGGTTTCCTTTGTTTTGGTGCATGTGCCATCTTTTTTCTCCTAAGGCTTTATTGTTATGCGCGCAGGACATGCAAGGTGGAGTTGAGTCCTTGAAGACTTGGATTTTTCCTGGTGGATGTCGGTTGATCTTCTCAGTGGTTCTCCTCTTCTGGGGGGTGGGCTAGAATATCTGGCCGTCCCTTAGCTTCACCAGAGAGTGAAGGAAGGGGCTACATACCCTTTCGGGCTGGTGTGGGCACCAACATTGCTCATGGTGGACATTTACTGGCGTATGTGGCGATTTAATGATGTTCTCTGAACCTTCATGACCCTTGCCAAGGACAATGGTGTCCTTGTATGGACACTTTGCCTATCCCTGCTTTCGGGGAGAGTAGACACGGAAGAAAAAGAGTAAGGACCAGTGTCCTCCGTGGCCGCACATGGAGCACCGTCACCGTCACCGTCACCTTCTTCACAGAGGTGGTTACCGCATTGTATCTCTTACCGCAATGGTAGACGGGCTACCTATAGATCAGAAGGTTGTGCCCAAATTCCTTGGGATCCTTCTTTGGTGAGGCTGTATATGACATGAAGCTGTCCCTTTAAGGCCAGCAGCCAATAAATGATGTACAAATGGCCATTTACTACACACTTATGGGGTCTACTTTAGGAGAAGCAAAAAAGTTGAGTCAATGGCATCAGGCGCTTGTAGATTACATAGGTATAACGTGTGCTGCATGTTTCACCAGCACGTTACGAATTACATACTCTGTATCTAGATCTGGAGACCGTGGGAGGATTATAGACACAATTTGCATGTCATTTCCATACATAACGTGTTAGCGATCCCCCTGGGTCTTTGGGCCGTGTGCGCTGACATTTAGATGACATATCTGCAGTTTGAGCTGGGAATATCGGACAATTATGTGAGAGCTGACCTGACACGTGACCTGAAGCAGGTAGGGTTACATGCGGTACGACGTACACATGATGATAATACTAAGGGGGCAAGGAAAGTCACAAAAATCAAGATCCCAACAGTGAAAAGGGTAGTAGATACCCAAACGTGCCTACATGGCTTGGATGCCTGCTGGGTAAATGGCATTGAACTCTTAAAGCAAAAGACTTCATTTTGCCATCACATGCTATGTAAACACCAACATTTGGCATATTCTGGCCTAGGCAAACTAGCCCTAGGGTCTCAGGTCCAGGAGAGCAGAAGCCCCTCTACCACGTAACAGGGAGCCGATTACAGCTCCATGGGCCACCAATCTCCCCTACTGGCCCATTAACCCTATAGATGACAGTCCACATAGGATTAGAATCCATTAAAAGGTGATGGCTGCCTTTCAGATGCATTGTGCCGGAATATGACATCATATGCTGGCGCTCAGGAGCAGAATATGGCATGAAGAGGGCAGCAAGTGGCGCTTCCAAGGCTTAGACTGAGGGCAGATCCGAAGATAAATAAACCACTCATTTCAACCGTAAGGACAGATCCTAAGGGCCGCAGAGTGCTCACATCCAGCAAAGAGTCTGAGCTCCGAGGAACGAGGGACTGTCACCACTTATCAAGGACACTTGGGAGGTATGCCACTCTGTAATGCTATCTCTTTCCATGGACACAGTTAAACGCATCAGCATTCCAAATAAGTTTTCGAAACTGTGCAACAGTGCTCTTTTCTTCACTTTCCTGTAATAATATCATTTCTATTCCTCGGAGTAACCCAGACGGTATATTTCAGCGCCTCGGACCCGGCGGAGGGCAGCCGGGGGAGCGGTAACTTTAACAGCAACTTCTTCTTTTAAAGACAGGTCGCCTACACCGGAGACTTTGCCTTCGGAGCGGAAACACATACGCGAATACAAGCTGTAAGATATACTGGCGACTATATCCACAAACGCCGAGGACGAGCTCACTGCCTCCCGCCACGGAAACAGAGGGCTTTATTTACTAAGCACTGAGCTGCATGGGAAGAGGAGGAATCAGGAAGCAATGATTATACAGAAGATACTCATCTCTCCATCGTCTACAGTTACAGGGGAACGTCCACTATTTCCATTACGGATTTAAAAATGCATTTTCAATAATGTTGCGCTGTTTTTCTGTTTTAAACGATTCTAATTTTCAGGCAGCTGCATATCAGCCATTTTTATGAGTTCTCGCTCTGTTATTTGAGCCCCAATCTACTAGACAAACACCCCGACTCTTTATACCGCATGTGGGAAACAATAGAATGGCTGGGTCTCAATCACCCAATCGGCCAGGCTCACTAATGAAAGCTTATGTAGGACCGGACTTCATTAGCATTGCCATAAAGCATCAGCTCAGTGTGGTGTTTGAAGTGAGAAAGTCACCCAAAATATCACAACTGAAAACAATGGCCGCCTCCAGGTCTGCAGATAAAGGGAGTTTATTCAAACAAATGAGATAAAACCAGGTATTTGTCAACATCAACCAACATTACTTTATACAGCGCTGGGGGTTATTACTGTATACAGCGCTGGGGGTTATTACTGTATACAGTGCTGGGGGTTATTACTGTATACAGTGCTGGGGGTTATTACTGTATACAGCATTGGAGGTTATTACTGTATACAGCATTGGAGGTTATTACTGTATACAGCGTTGGAGGTTATTACTGTATACAGCACTGGGGGTTATTACTGTATACAGCACTGGGGGTTATATTACTGTATACAGCGCTGGGGGGTTATATTACTGTATACAGCACTGGGGGTTATATTACTGTTTACAGCGCCGGGGGTTATATTACTGTATACAGCGCTGGGGGTTATATTACTGTATACAGCGCTGGGGGGTTATATTACTGTATACAGCGCTGGGGGTTATATTACTGTATACAGCACTGGGGGGTTATGTTACTGTATACAGCGCTGGGGGTTATTACTGTATACAGCGCCGGGGGGTTATATTACTGTATACAGCGCTGGGGGGTTATATTACTGTATACAGCGCTGGGGGTTATATTACTGTATACAGCGCTGGGTGGTTATTGCTGTATACAGCGCTGGGGTTTATTACTGTACACAGGGCTTGGGGTTGTTACTGTATACAGCGCTGGGGGTATATTACTGTATACAGCGCTGGGGGTTATTACTGTACACAGGGCTGGGGGTTGTTACTGTATACAGCGCTGGGGGTTATTACTGTACACAGGGCAGGGGGTTGTTACTGTATACAGCGCTGGGGGTTATTACTGTACACAGGGCAGGGGGTTGTTACTGTATACCACTGTAAAAAACACTTATTGGCCAATTAAAACGCTCACAGGTATGCTCTCTATTAAAATCAATCACTGGCAGGTAGACGGTTCCATAATCATCTGTGACTCTGTCCCTTTAAGGGCCATTAGAGTGTTAGCTCCATTGTCATTGTTTGCCAGCGTTTCTGGAACATAAATATTAATGGCTCGTCCCGCTGCTTATTCAGTGAGCCGGCGCCACGGCCCCAAACACATAAACAAACAGGATTAGGATTTCATGGCACAAAAAACCAAAGCACAACATGCCGGGAGATGAGATATAACCGTGAGAGAAAACAACGGGTGAAGCGAGAGCGGCCCGGTGTGACGGCCCCCAATCCGCTGGAAACGCAGAAAGGAAAACAATGTTTTTAATAAAACAAGATCAGGGGGAAATAGCCCCGAGAAACATAAAAAAAGGGGAATTCCTGCTCATGGAAATTACATTGTTGCGTTATTTCGGATATAACGATTTCATTGTGCGGATTGCCAGAGGAATGCGTCGGGGCCACGCTGCTTCAATTAAGATGCCCCCATGGGCATTCGGGACTCTCAAGGTAGAGGGGCAGATTTTTCACTCGTTCTGGAGCTGGCTTAGTACGGCTCGAGTTGAGATGACTTATGAAGATGAGACCGGTTAGTGTAGGGCTGTCCTCGGGGGCCACAAACAGGCCGTGGTTTCTGGGGCGCAGACATCTCCGTTGTAAATTCATTAATGACTTGTTTTCAGGCAGAAATTCCTGGTTGAGTAATAACGTATAGTTTGGGGTAAGCTCAGACACACACTAAATCATCTTGGCAGGAAGAAACCAATTAAAATCACAAAAGTTTATTAATTCCAATTAAAATAAATCTATTTCCCTAAATAACCTGTCTGTTGGGGGACATATGGCTGCGAAAAAGAGAGAAAACGTCTCCCTGTAACAAATAAATAGTCTTACCAAATCATGGATGGATCTAACACTGAGAGGCAAAAATGGATATTGCCAAATAGGTCAAATTAAGTTATCTCTCCCCTATTGTTAAGTTGCTGATCGTCGCTGGTTGGCTCAGGCAGCCTTTGTAAGGGAGGGAGAAGTGTGAGGAGATGAAAGTGAAAGGAGACAAGCGTGAAAGAAAAGAAGAGGAAAAAGAGACAAGAGGGTGATAAGACAATGGAAGAATGAGAGGAGATGGAAGACAAGAAGAGAAAGAGGAGAAAAGGGAGAGAGAGAGAGAGAGAGGTGGAGAAGAAAAAGGAAAGAAATACAGAACAGAGGTAATTGGGAGGAGACATAGACACTCATACTAACACACACACAGATGCTGACACTCAAATATATACCTAGCACTGCCACTCACACCAACACACATTAACACACACATACCCAGACACAAACACACACACATACGTAAGAAACTAATACCGACACTAATACACACCAGACACTAATACACACTAACCCCAACACACCTACAGACGCTGTCAGACACACTCAGACTTACACAGAGACGCATAGTTCACACTCAGCCTGATACCGACACTCAGACTGACACTAACACCAACACACAAACATACCCAGTCACCAACAAACACCCAGACACTCACACAAACCTACCTAGACACACTAAGACACACAAACTAACAATCACACATATCCAGAAGCTCACCCTAAGGCACACCCTTCGTGAAGTTCCACTTGGTCACTTACCGCTCCGTTACATGACCCTGTCGAGCCCTGCCTGCTTCTATTCTCCAGGCTATAAAGAGGTAAGTCTGGGACTTAGGGGAGCCCGAGGGCTTCTTGGTGCAGAGGAGGACCTTTCGAAACTGGATCTGGTCTCCTGATAATGACATCTGTAATATCTGATAATCAAGCACCCACACAATGTTTGTTAGCATCGCACTGGGCCACATTTTGGGCAAAATTTACCTTCAGCGGTCCAATAGACCTTCAGCGGTACAATGCCAACGTCTGCGCCATCCTTACAGCAGAGCGTCGGTTTATGACATCATATCCCAAAAAGCCGTCTTTTAAGGACCCGCGGCACAAGGTGGAAATTAACTATGTGGCACAGTCCTCCATACTGTTAGTGGGCCAGTTGGGGAGAGCGGTCATCTCCCTCTTAACCATTCCATGCAGCAGTTGCGCTACAGGTTGCCTGATTGACTCCCTGTAATAAGGCAGATGAGCTGCCACCCCCTGTACTAGATCCTTTCTCTATGAATCACCCCTTGCCAAAAAAGCAACAAAAGCGCCAACAGCAAAGGTGCAAATCTGGGATTCGCTTCTGGTACTCGCTGGCAGAAGGCAATTACCACCACCTAGTGGTCAAAATATGGCACTGCAGTGACAGCAACATCAGTTGCCCATGGTAGTGAAGAAGAAACTATTTTTTCATTAGAAGAAAGTGGTGGGGATTTAAAGGGTTCAGTCTGCCTGAAAATGGGTTTTATTCACTAAAGGGTGAGTTCGGTTTCAGCTCCATGGCTTGACTATACATTACGAAGGACCATTCACAATAAGAGCTCCTGTCACTGTTTCAGTGGGGTGAAAGATCTGTTAATGGATGGAATAGGAGTCTGGATCTCTGCAGCTTCTTCCTAAGTAAAGTATTTTATTGAACGCGTATGAACAATCTATATGATAGTACTTACAGAGCATTTTGATATGCATTGCTTGTTTAGGGTGTACCCTGGGACCCGTGAAGAAGGCAGAGCGATGTGTCAGCCTTAATAGATACGACTCGTGGTATTATACGGCAGTGTACACGAGAAAAGTGATTGTAAAATTCATATATAGAGTAAATGTATTGATCCATTGATGATCGACTGGCGTACACCTCTTTCGGTACTTTCTTTGTACTTATTATTATTCTACGCTGCTGCGACCAATTGATGCTTTTGCTACCAGTATGTCCTGATCGATATCCTTGTCTGAGTACAGGTGACTCAATGAAGTGACTCCAGATCTAAAGGGCAGACTGGATGCGCCGAATGGTTCTTATCTGCCGTCACATTCTATGATATCTGGTAATGACGAGTCACGGTTTCCTTGGGGGCTGGTATTAGAGCCGTTTGGGTGGCACATTTGGCGAATCACTGTATAGAACCTCCACGATGGGTTATTAAAGGGTTAAGCTTTCAAAAGTCTCAGCGTCTGTACATTTAGATAGGTCCCAGGTATTATAATATAAAATGATAACATTCGTACAGCCAGGGCCTGACTGGGGATGACGAGGTGGCACTTTAAGACCCAATGACGTACGAACAGCTGCAGACTGGGTATGGGCGGCGGATTGGTTAGTATGGGGGGCTTGCCAGTGACTCCCGAATCCTCCGGGTTGGGGGAGTGGGGTCTTTTTTCCTTCCCTTAAATACTCTGTTATGTTACGTTACACTAGCGTCGTGTAGTCGGCTGTAACATCCTCCTGATGCGATGGAATGCTTTTATATGGCTTTTACAAATTTTAAAAGAGGCTGTAAAACTTTAAAGAAGCCATAAAGATAAAGATCCACAAATGCTGCCCGCTTCTACTGAATGTTCAGAGTACTAGATCAGCATTATACTGGTACACGGATACTGCTTAGGGACTGTGGGAATCTTTGCCAGTTGGCAGCTATGGTACATTAATTTAAACTGGTTTTGTAAGGAAAAACCTTTCATTGTACAGAAAAAAAATGGCTTTTTTTTCCACAAGCCTGGAAATAAAAAATCCTCCGGTCTTGTAGCCCTGGTCCTTAAGGGGTTAAAGCTCCATGCGACTTTTCATTTTTTAATCTGTGTTTTTGAGATAAAATAATGGACTGTTTTGCATTAGTGACGCTGAGATGTGTGGCAAAAGGTGACACGATTAGCATATTAATTTCCTGTGCTTTCAAACACTGCCCGATCCAGCAAAAACAATGGAGAAGAGAACTTAATGGGGAGGAAAAACCACCGAGATCCTCAAAACAGAAAGTAAACGCGGCTGCTCCCAAGACAAACATATAAAGTTGGTTATACATATATATTGTGTACGTCAGTCTATAAAATTAGGTCATTTTACACTAAAATTGGTTTATTTAGGATTTGGGACGCACGAGTGGGATTTATATCGGTGGCTAAGCACAAGAGGTTTATTTGGAACCCAGAGAACACAAAATGATTGTCTTTAATTTGGGCTAAATCCCAAATATCTAAATTTGAGAATGATGTTTTAAATATTACATCGCTTTAAATAATACTTTAACCCATTATGTGCCCACTGACGTTTCCGAAGAACAGAGACGTGAAAATATCGGCAGAAAAGCATTTTTTTTAACCGTTTTTACTGTTTTTTATTCCGTAAAACCGGGGCAGATTGACCTTTTGCGAAAGGACTGGTTGCAAGCGAGATCTTGATCTCCTCGACCTGCCCGTTCACACTATGAAGGCTTCGCCGACTCAGCACAGGCCCCCACGGACTGTATTAGAAGAGGCTCTGTGCCTTTAAGACCCACAGCCGGGTGTATGATGTCATATCCCTGAGATCTGTGTCTTAAAGGCACGGTGCGCCTTTTAATATAATGAAGATACCAGTTATGGAGGGGCGACTGGGGGCAGGGGGAGTATATGTCGCTGGTTACAACAGAGCCCTGCTGCTATGTATGCCAGTGACGGGGTTACGTAAAATAACTTCCTATTGGTTGTGGGGCGGGGGCAATTAGTAGATGGGGCAGTTATTGGGCAGAACCAAATGCTACTCCCCCCTATTGAGACATCAAAGGCTGTCCCGGAGGCCAAATCCACGGAGTTCCCAAGAATAATTGACATCTTTCTGACGCCCAGAATGTCCTTATAATTGTGATTTAGAGAGTAATGTTTCATATTCTGCTTGTATTGTTCCTGCTAAGCTTCTCGACAAAAGATTAATTTTCACTCTGGGCTCAGGATAATCACACATAACGACCAAAACAAAATATTACTTTAAAGATCCATTACAAGAAAACTGCATAATCCTGAAATCCGAACCATTATGTTTTTCGGCAAAGTTTATGTGAATTCTGGGGAAAAAAATGCACCTGGACGGAAAGATCTGAGTCGCCGAGCCCACCTGAAGCCCTCCGTAGAGGTCACTCTATGCGTCATTAAGGGTCTCCCCCAGTGAACCCCTCCTGCATAATACCACCTAATACAAGAGGTCATCTCTTGCACGACAGGTTTTTGTCCTTCATAATGCGTTGTGATGTTGTGACATGTTTTAACCCCCGCCACTCGCCAACATAAACATGGATAAACCCCATATATGTGCTGCAGTTCAACAGATGAACACTAGAGGGCGCTCAGACACACACACTCACTGTCAGTAATCCTATTTACCTGTAACAATGTCTGATAATCATCAAAGTGACCCAAAAGACAAACAATGCGTTATCAACCGTCATCAGAACATTGAGCCTACAATAAACAGAATGAGAGGATGGAGAATAAAAGAATCGGCCCAGGTCTGTCCTAGAGGGATAAACGACTATGAGACCGAGAGTCAAGCGATATACAGACGCCGCCGATCAGGCTGTATACGTAAATACCGAGTTAATTATAGGCTGTCACAGAGTCCGTCAGAGGTCGGGCCGTCTGTGCGTAGGTAGTTTCGGCCACTTACTGGCAGGGGTTAAGCTGGGGCAGAAAGGTCTTCCAAAGCCACATCAACCAATATGTGGAGTGGCAATCATGTTCAAACAGGGTGTCAAAGCCAGAAAAACAGAGGGTCTGTGTGAAGTCCCATGGGGTAAACCAGATTTAAAGTGAGAAGGTCCGATTAGAACGCAATTCAAAGACAAGGCAGAACAAAGGGTTAACACAGAAATCCAGGGCCACACGTTTCAGCCTTTATTGGCCTCATCAGCAGGTCTGGAGGATGACACCGACAAGTAGTGGCCTCCAGGCATGTTAGGAAATACCCAAATAATGAGTGACGGCCAATGCCTATAGAAACACAGAATCTGACGGCAGATCAGACCCATTCGGCCCATCTAGTCTGCCTGGTTTTCTCTCATTGTGTTTGCCTCTACCACTTCTGCTCGGAGGCTGGGCCACTTATCTACCACCCTCTCAAGAACTAAACAGGCCACTGAGCTGCTAGGATCATACGCATTGTGATTGCACAGATTGTGATTATTAGACGGTAGTACGCAGGCATCTACAATGGAAATGGAGCGTTACTCGGTAGCCCACTGGACCAGGAGGTGAGGTTATAAAGACGGCATTGATCTATTGGAAATGGAGACTGACGAGGCTACGGCAAGAAATATCTATCCATAGACTGCACTGATGGACCAAAGGAGCAGGAGATGGAAACTCCGCTGAGAAGGCAACCGTGGCCTGCAATAGTAAAGTACTTGGCTCCCTTGTCCATGGTGCTGAAAACTCTCACACTTTAAAGGGACGCTCCAGCCGCCAAACATACTTTAACGTCAATGATAGTTACGCGATCCATTGCAATCTTTGTTGTGCCCCCTTTACAAATGCATGGGGGGATTGTGCTGAATCCCCCCCCATATGCATACGCAACTCTGACGCCCCCCAGGTACTTTCTGTGCAGTACATGTGTTTAGCCGAACACCTCTCTGCGTGTGACATACTATACTTGCCCCCCAAACACACCCCCAGCCACCTCCGGCACTGGCTCCGTTAATGCTGCGGATGGGGGCCTGTTCACCCCCTTGCGCATGCATTGAAAGCACTCCCATTGATTTAAATGGGAACACTTTCCTGCCACAGACTGGATGCCCATGTCTCCGTCCCCGGCTATGAGGTCCTGGAAGCTCGTGTGCCTGCACCGTTCTCTGTGTCGTTTCTGTAAGTCAGAATACGACTACTTGTTATGTCCCGTCTACCCATTGTACAGCGCTACGGAATATGATGGTGCTATATAAAACAATAAATAATAATTAATGTCATTTTTGACTAAAGACAGCACCCTCTAACAGAGACAAAGAAAACATTCCGGGCTTCCGTTATTGAATATGTAATAACGGGTGAGCTGGTCACTTTCCACCTTCCAGTAATACTGTAATGTTAACATCTCATTGCGTTTATTATAGATATATATCGAGGTCTGATCTGAAGAGCTTGCAATCGAATGTTAAATGGAACAGACAATTTAAAAGTAGAAATATCATCTAATCTGTGGATAATACATGTAAATATATTATATTATATAATTATATATACTGTATATATTTAGAAATATCTCTCACTGAGTCTGTGAGAGGTTTGGAAGAATAAATCGGTATAATTCGGGAAATCTGTCCCATAATATTTCATGAAGAGGCCCTGGGGTTTAATAACTGGAGGTATAATATCTATTCCAGCGATCGTCTCGAGATCCTGATATCAATTAATGTCTCTGTGACTCTGAACAGACTTTCCGAGCAAGGCCATCTGGTTTTCAGGTGCATTCTTCTAATAGGAAATGATGGAAAACATTTCTAACGTAACGATGCGGCGGGGTAAATCCGAAGGTGCGACTGTGTTCTACCCCACCACCCCCAAGCCGCTTCTCATAGGCTGGCCCAGATCTCCCTTCCCCGTATATATATATATATATATAAAGAAAGGAGAGGGGAGATACGGTAGAGACATTCAAATACTAACAGGAATTCTACTTTACATAAAGAGTAGTAGATAGCTGGAACAGATTTCCAGTGAACACAGTAAAGGCAAGCACAGCAAAGAAAGCAGACTACAAGGGCTAATAGGTAATGAGGTAACCCGGTTATGATGTCATATCATCTGGAGAATCCCACCATATACATCGCATCTCCTTGTACGTGACACACTTACCTCCCGTCGGCTCCGGCTCGGCAGACCCCGCGGGCGCCGATCGGTTCCGACCTCCATGAACACGTGCGGATAAACGGATTTCCACGTTTCTAACAAAGCGATAAAAAAACCCAAACCATGTTTAGAGGAAACGTTTCTCGAGTTCATTTCTCTCGATGTTCCTTCACCGATTTCTGTAGCTCATTAAAGTTCAACCACCGTGATAATTGCTGGTAAGGTCTGTGCCGGGAATATTAATAACCGCTTATAATTCGAAGGTTTATGCTGCCATCCACCCCATCGGAAAGAATATGAAATCTTTTCAGCATGCATTTGGTGCGCCTTCCCCTCTCTCATTCTATAAATCACGCTCAAAGTCAGTTATTACCAATGGATAAGCAGATAAACTTCGGAAGGGGTCTTTATTGCCGTTACTGAGTGGGTGGAAGATAAGTGGAACAGCCTCCAAGCAGAAGTGGTAGAGGTTAATACAGTGAGGGAAGTGGAACAGCCTCCCAGCAGAAGTGGTAGAGGTTAATACAGTGAGGGAAGTGGAACAGCCTCCCAGCAGAAGTGGTAGAGGTTAATACAGTAAGGGGATTTAAACATGCATGGGACAGGCATGAGCTTTCCGTACATCAGAGGTCTCTTCTTCTATCATTCTTCTAAGTTGGCCCAAAAAAAAATATCATCTTCAAGTAAAGACTTCTGTTAAAAACACGGCACTGAGCTGAATGTTTATGGCTATGCTAATGAAGTCCTGTTTATCTAATGAAGTCCTCTTCATTTAGAACATATGAAGCTGCAGTGTATCTGCTGCCATCTAGGATGGTGGCCCTTCAGTGGTGGCCCCTGCTTTACGAGGTTCCCACTACCCATGCTGGTAGTGAACAATTCATCTGGTTTCTACCCATGACCTGACATCATGGACCACCCTCATACATCTAATTAAGCTAATAATCCCGTTAACATGATAAAGTTTCTCCTGGAAACGGCAGGACTGAGCTAACGCTTCGGTTGTATTGGTTGACACTAGTGGTATAGATTTCCCTTGGGTACGTACTCTCTGTAATAGTTTAGTATTTTAGAGATTCCACTAGTTATGGAAGTAGCAAAATATAGTTCACAGCACAGCGGACATGGAGTGGAATCATTTTACAGCTTTTAACAGTTTTCAGCAGCCGCTCGGTGACATCATATCATGGCGTTCAGCAGTGAAGCCGCGCATAATCTGAGCACAGGCCTCGAGCTCCCACCACAGGACTTCAGCAAAGGCCAACCTGATGGGCCAACCTTTCATTCTTTTAGCTGACGCTTTTATAGATTTAAACAGACTCTTAATAATGTATAATTATTGGACACATCTTTTACCTACAGCTACTTGTTGTAAAAACTAGGAAAGCTTGCACCGATGGCCCAGCACATTTAATTAAAAAGCGATATTAATATTCTTATGTGATATCGGGAGTTATGCTGTACCCCCTTCAGTGTCTGGCACTGTATATAGTGATGGGAGATATGTGGTACCACCGTCTGTGTATATATTAATGGTAGTTATACTGTACCACCCTCAGGCTCATTATATATATTGATAGGGGGGGTTATGCTGTACTTATTATTATTATTATTATTTTAACTGAAGCATCAGGGTCAAAACAAAGCATTTCCGAAATGAGCCTTTAACGCCGGAACTTAAGATAAACTCACCACCAGCTAAGGATAATCACGGCGGCCATGTTTTCCAGGACACAAGTAAAATGTCCGAACATAACGGAGCTACAAACATGGCTAATACAATAATATTCAGCAGAAAACATTACATTATAATAAAACTGTTTTAAAAGGGGGAAAACTGCAGGATTTTGGGAAACTGATACTAGTAATAGCAAACGGCGGGAGACCATGGGGGCATCGCATAAGAAACTCAATTCACGAGGGATAACACGACAATTGTCAACTACTTTGTGAAGCGTGGCTTAAAATGCACTCAAGCCGGACCTTAATGAGGAACTGAAACCTGCCTGTTAATGAAGAACTTAATTAAGGGCAGACTTTGGAGAAATATCGGACTCGGTGAAAATGAGCGAGGAGACGCCGTTGAATATTTTCAAATTAGCAGGAAGAAGGAGTCCTAAAGGTTAATTAGTGGACAGATCAAATAACTCTCAATTATACTTATTTTCATTAAAAAGCTAGAGTTCTTCTGAGTTCTATGACCCTTCCCTTATTAAATAAAATTAAAAAAAAGTTGAATAGGTGCCGTAGGACTTGGGATCAAATGAATTAACGCGCCAATGAATGCGGGGAATTCGCTGTACGGAGGGGACATCGATGGACGTAAATCACTTTATTTCAGCAGCGGCATCTCTGCCGTGGATAAAATCCTAAGCAACATCGCACGCCGGTTTTTAAAGGAACGGAGATTTATTTTTTTGGCCGGGCTGTAGAAGATATTTGTGAGGATATGGCGGCGCGATAAGTGCCAGAACGAGCCTTAAGAAATAGCCTCGGCCGTCTGCTGGCCAAAAATATATTTAGTTTGGTAGTTTTGGAGCGCTATTAACGCTGCAGTCCCACTATAATCAAATTTGAAAAAAAAATATTACAAGTTGCAAAAAAGCGACATTAATCTTCTAATATTTGCTTGTAAATGTCAAGAAACGGTGAAAACCCCAGGATATGAGGCATTACCGAAACTCCGGATCAGCAAATGAAAACATCAATCCAGCATTGGTCCAATGAATGAAGAAGAAGGTTTAGCAAAGCTGGTCTACGGCGAAGGGTTTGTCGGGGGCAGGCGGTACAGATGCGGAGAGGAGACGGTTAATTCCGCCTGCGTAAACCGCAGACCGAGGAAGAACGTGAGCTACGCCTGGGACTAATCTCCTTAATTAGGAGAGATGCGGTCGAGAGGTTTCAGCGGCAGATCTTTCAGCGTGGCAGGAAGATGGACCTCAGGGCCCGGCGGCAGAAAGGTCTCTGGTGGTACGAGATACTATCTGGAACATAGTGTTCTTTCTTCAAGTGCTGGAGGCTAACAAAGGACTTCTGAGCCAGACAGGTAAAAATAGACGGCCGAGCTCACCACCTGGCCCGTGCGGCCACGTCGCTTGTCCATTAGAGGATAGGTTACCTTTTATTCGTACGTAAAAGGACCAGGGAACGGTATGACCGCCGCGTACCTGCTGCCATATACTAAACAATAAAGTCTGTAAAATGATTAGATTCCTGCGTCTAGTCTGCACTTAACCCCCCCCCCGGTAAAAGGGGGCGCCCGGTGGGGTCACATAATGTGTGTTATGTGAACCCGTGGTAGTAGCGGGAGGGTGAGAGGGAGATAATTTGGGATGGAGAGTTCTACTGTAGATAGGAGAAGAGAAGGAGAGAAGAAAAGGTGATAGAGGGGGGAGAGAAGGAGGGTGGTTATAATATTATGTCAATCAAAAGTAGGCTGTGAACCAAACAAGAAGAGAGCAAACCAACCGAGCAGAACCGAAACTCCATGAACCTGGTAATAGAATCCATACCTCATCTCCAGAGACGGTCAGAACGCTCAGGCTTTTCTTCATCGTAGTTGAGTTCTTCCGGATCCTATCGCTGCCCCAGGGCTAGGCCGAAAGCTCAGCCATAAATATTCATCAGCGGCTGTCTCTATCGCTGCCCGATTTGTAATCCGGATTATTGAAAATCGGTCTCAAATCAAAATGTATTTTCCGGATTTTTCTGCCAGATTTTTCTTCATTCCCTTAAAGTTTCTTCTAAATCATTGGGATGCCAGCCTCAGTTGGCCGAGGGTTTTGTTTTGAGAAGACCAGACTGCCACTGTAAATCGTGCATGAGTTATCGGTGGAGTCCAGCAACATTTGCCTGTAAAACAGAATAAAATAGAGAATAAATCCACATTGTGATTTTTGTATTTATTCCAAAATTTTAAAGGGAAACAAACACATTCTAGAATATGAGTGTACAACATTTCAATAATGTACAGAGATTTTTTGGGACAATACTCCCCTCTTACCTAGGCCGGGGAGGTGGGGAATGTCCACCTTGGGTGGCAGGGTGCCCGCTTCCCTGGGGGATGCCATCACCCTCATAGGTCCCTCTAGAGGCGGACTGGATCATGGATCTCCCTCTAACTCGACCAAAATGAAGGGAGCGCAAGGCCTGTTCCTTGCACAGCGAGGGAACAATAAAGCGGAGGTGTGTGGGAACGTACCTCACACTCCCAACACAGGACCATCATGGTAGGAAGAAGAGGAAGAAATAGGGGGAAAGGGGAAGAAAGAGAGAGTCAGAAAGAGTCATAGGGAGAAAGGGAAGAGATGGGCAGAAAGGTGAGAGAAAGAAAGAAAAAACTGGAAAGAAAGGAAAGAGAGATACGGAGAAAGGAGAGAGAGAGAGAGAGAGAGAGAGGGATAGTGGGAGAGAGACAGAGAGAGAAATGGAAGGGAAAACATCTGTATAAATATTCTGGATCGGGATCGCCGGACCAGCTGTTAAGCAGTGAGTGTTCCCGTATAAGCAGATTAGGACACAATATATCACACCTGCTGTGCTGGACACCTAGAAAGCTGCAGCGTAGCAGCAAGAATACGGAATGGACTTCAGAATAACAACGGTGGAATAAACAGATGTGAGCGAAAGAGCAGACACCAAAACACCTAGGCGGAATTCTAAACACTCAAATATTCCATGCGATGTCATATGTTGGTGATGGTGTGATGTCACGTGGTGTTCCTTTTCATCACTTTCTTGCCACTGATTGGCTGCTAGAAGCCAAACGTTGGGCCATGGAGAAGGAGAGGATCTGCAGCTTCTCCCTAATGTAACTGCTTATTTTTTTGTTTGTTTTTTTAAGTTCATATTACTTAAAGGGTGCTTCAATATGCATTTCTTGGTGAGACCATGTTTGGGACACTCGAGTATCTCTTGAAGCTTTGGCTTATCAACATACGATGACCACCCCGACCTGTTGGCCTGCCATATTTTTCCTGTAATAATAAAGTTGGTCGCTGACCAAACTATATTGTATGTTTTTGGTAATACCAAATTCTGGGCTTTGATATATTGGCAAGAATGGAGTATGGGGGATGTTTTGTATATAACATAGTTTCATGAATTAGCATCTAAATGATCGTCTGTATAATAAGCGGAGAAGGAGCCGCAGCGTGGGAGTCCGCTGTTATATAAGAGGAGGTGTCACCAGAACTAGAAACAGGGTGCGTCGTATCCGATGAGCTCAGACATCCTGGTTTATGTAACGAGGAATAATCGTTACTGGTAATTATCGGCTGCAGGGAGATGTAATCCAGAGCAGTAAAGTACAGGAGATCCCTGCATTCGGTGAAATTACTGTGACTGGGCAGGGGTAAAAACACAGCCCCCGTATGACACCCCATACATGCTGACACTTAATAGCTTTGCCTGTATATGAGATAATATTAACCTTAAAACACATACTTGTAATTTCTGACTCCGTGCCCCATAGCCCCCTCCTGTCTGTGTCGCCCTGCGGTGGGAGGGACAGACTCCGTGCCCCATAGCCCCCTCCTGTCTGTCACCCTGCGGTGGGAGGGACAGACTCCATGCCCCATAGCCCCCTCCTGTCTGTGTCGCCCTGTGGTGGGAGGGACAGACTCCGTGCCCCATAGCCCCCTCCTGTCTGTCACCCTAGGGTGGAAGCAGGCATACATCCAGGGCAGGCCTTAGGGGTGTGCGACCTGTGCGGCCACACAGGGCGCCATCGCAGCAGGGGTGCCTGCCAGGGACTTAAATTAAAACATAGGTTTTTTTTTTTTTAACTTTTTTTTTTTAACTTTATTGAACATCCTTCATGTTAAATAAAGTAAAAAAAAAACAATACTTTAATTTAAGTCCCGGTCAGGGGTGCCGAACGGTCGCTCGTGAAGTTTTCAGCAACCAATCGGCGCCCTTCACTCTCCGTGACTCCGTCGTGGTGCCGGCATTTCCTGTTGAGCGCCGGAATATGACATCATGACAACCGTGACTTTTGGATTCTCGGGGCAACCAGACATGTCCCGGAATCATATCTTCTCTATTTCCTCTACAGCTGGAAATGCTTTAGTGGCGTGTAGCGTGTAGCGTGTTGATCCTTTGAAAGCCGTAAGTCATGCTGAGCAGTAAAGTATTGTGACACTCGCGTCATACAGATTAAGTTGAGCTTTCTCCTAAAATACAGCGAAGCGTCGTTTGTTTAACAGCTGAAACGATGCAGCATTTAATGCTCGGAGACACTCGGATTCTGAACGAAAGACAGAGCGGAAAGTGCGGCGGCAGAAATGGAAACTTTTTTGGGGGGTTATACATTCATATAGCGTGTAGTCACTAAACCTGCTTGGCTTCACTCTGCATTGCGAACATACCTGGGAAGTTTAATGTTAGAACAAGAGGCCATAATCTACAACTAGAGGGCCAGAGGCTTAGATGGAATGTAAGGAAGGTTTACTTTACTGAAAAGGTGGTAGGTAAATGGTACAGCCTCCAGGCAGATGTGGTAGAGGCTAACACAATATTCATTTAATCATTTTACACGTCTATTGCTAACCTGTTGGATTTGACACATGCATTTTAAATTGATCAGGAGGCTTAAATTGATCAGGAGGCTTTTTTAAATAAAAGGTCAGAGGCTTAGATCTCCAGGGCAGCAGTAACTGACTTATTAAGTTCGGCCTGAGTGCTGGCTGAGCATCCTGGGTGTTGCAGTGCTCAGTAGCTAGTAGTTAGTTAGCTCCACATCCCTAGAGTAACAAAGCAAGCGGCTTCCAAACAGACATTAAACGATGTATCTGGTGGAAAACCAACCACAGCATAAAACTCTTTAATAATGGATGGGAATGAAACAAGCGCAGGAAGAAGGGCACATAATTGATGATACGATACGGCAGGGACGAGAGCTTCAAACCAAACGGGAGGAACGGCGCGGAGCCAATGTATAAACCTCTTACCGCAACAAATGTATCACGATTCTGACAAAATTCATTCATGCGCAATCTGTAAGACATGACGAGACTGGATTAACCCTTGCAGTGCTAGGGTGTGTATACTGCATTTAGGGACCTGGTTGATCAATGATCTTTGCATCCGACCTACGACAGGCATGCGAGAGACGCACGTGGTGGTGGTGGATAAGTGGAACGGTCTCTCAGCAGACGCGGTACTGTCAATACAGTGAAGAAATTTAAACATATGGCTATCCTGAATCGAAGTGCTTGTTCCACTTATTTACCAGCCTCTCAGTAAAGTACAAATTCTTAACATTACATCGAATAGTAAGTTAATAGCCTAAAGGAGCAAGAGGTTCTTCTTCAACAACTTCTCATCTACAGTCATATCGCACAAAGGCTGGAATATTGGGGCGGAATTCTGTCTTTCTATATATTTCCTAGTTGCAAAGACTATATATTTCAAATGACCGTGATATCGGCCGGGGGAATAAGGAGCACCGGGCTCCTGTTAGCCAAGGTCATTAAGGCAGCATGGAGCTCGACCTGCCTCCAGCCAAACATGAGATTAGTAAATATTCAATAATAGCCATTCACGCCACGTTGCCAATTAGGGGATTACTCATTGTCAACTGGTCAGACTGGAAACGTACTGGTTCAGCTCTGTGAAGTACAGCTTTCGTACACCGTCCACAACACGGCGTAACAACGAGCGAGGATGAACAGAAATGTATCACAAGGGGCATTATATAGGTTTATTGAGTAAATATGAATGGCGGCCGCCATTAGGGGGCAACAACCAGTATCCAACAGAGGCCCGGCCTTCTTGATCTGTCATGGGCCCCCCGTCATTGGCCCTCAATTCCTGCCACCCATGACTGGACCCAGCACGACCCACTTGAAAAAGGTTCCTTATAGAATAAATGGTATGGATGTGCGATTCACTGCCCACAGAGGTTACTGTAACCAAATACAGTATATACGTCAAATAGCCTATTTAACAAAATAAGAGGAAATAATATAATATTCCCGAATAACCTCGAGGAATACACCAGGCAGGTGTTTTTTTTTAAATGTGTTAAACATTACGGGAATTACTTAGTCAGTAAATGAATTAGCTGCAGATACATCTGTTGCTTCATTGAATTAAATGTTACAGTAGAAATGCAGCATCCTGCCACCGTAGTTTATGGCCTCCTTGGACTTCTCATCTAAAACACTTCTGTAGACCTGGAACGCGTCTGCCGGCTGGCAGCAGCTGGGCCAGCGATGAAGTCACTGTTATTCTATTCATTCTTTGTCTAGACCATTATTCTCGAATGTTTTCTTAAACCATTCGAGATCTCGGGGGCAACGTAATATTTTATAAAGCTCTAGGCAATGGCACTCATTCCCTTCATGCACTCACTTGCGGACATAGGAAGGATCCTTATGTTGGGGACCTCTTTTTGTTTAGGACCGAAAGTAGCTATCTTTGATATATATATATATACTTAAGGTACAGCTGGTCCTGTAGAGTAGACAAACTGAGGGGCCAATGCCCCACCGGGAATATGGATCACAAGGGCCTACAAGAGTTCCCATTTGCCTACATAGAGCGCCGGAGACTCAATGAGGAGGTGGTTGAAAGTAAAACTGCCCACCCACGGGACAACACCAAAACTATTCATAAAATACATTTAAAACACAACAGTGTTGAGGTGTCTCATAAAACCAAAAAACTACACCGCGCATACATACCAATAACAAAAAGGTCACATGTTCTTGTGACATGTACGAACATTTTGGTCATGTATGGTATTCATCAGACCTGTTTTGATTTTGCTTAGCTTAGACGAAGGCCATACAAGGCCAAAACTCTAGCACACGCCACAGTAAGAATGTGACATTTTTCTTTTTGTTTTATAAAGGCGATGGACAACCTAAACTCCATCTTGAATCCATATAATCCATCCCTATAACTCACCCCACTCCTCCATACAACCCATAAAATTGCTCCATCCTATAACCCCTCCTCCTACTCCATATAACTCCATCTACTACTCCATACAACACCGTCCTATAACCCCTCCTCCTACTCCATATAACTCCATCTACTACTCCATACAACACCGTCCTATAACCCCTCCTCCTACTCCATATAACTCCATCTACTACTCCATACAACACCGTCCTATAACCCCTCCTCCTACTCCATATAACTCCATCTACTACTCCATACAACACCGTCCTATAACCCCTCCTCCTACTCCATATAACTCATCTACTACTCCATACAACACCGTCCTATAACCCCTCCTCCTACTCCATATACCTCCGCCTACTACTCCATACAACACCGTCCTATAACCCCTCCTCCTACTCCATATAACTCCGCCTACTACTCCATAAAACACCGTTCTGTAACGCCTCCTCCTACTCCATATAACTCCGCCTACTACTCCATACAACACCGTCCTATAACTCCTACTCCATAGGACTCCACCTTCCTATACGGCCTCCTCCTACTTTATATAACCCCACCTACTACTCCATACAAACCCTTCCTATAACCCCTCCTCCTATTCCATATTACGCTACTTATTACTCCATAAAAGCATACCTGGGTACTCTGAGTGAAGCGCCACTTCTCCGGGTCACCAAGGGCAAATTCAGGGGTCACGACGGTGGCATTGGGGCACTCCCCACTCCCCTCCCCCTTCCCCTCCAGCAACACTTTCATGGGCGATGTGCGCGGGACCACCCACCGACGTCAGCGGCACTGCCCCTTCCTACAACACCTCCTCCTAATCTATATAATGCCCCCTCCCCTATTACTCTCTATAACTCCCACTGTTCTGTATACAGTTAAACATCCCGGCCAAGTAAATGAGTGTTATATTGGTGTAGATTTAAAACGGCAGCTAAAGAGCGCTCGGTAATGGAGATTAATTATTAAGCGCCGGATTGCCTAATGCAGTAAATTGATTGTTTTATTGCTGTATTGCCCTTGCATTTTCCCGTACTAAAACCTAATTTTAGAGCCAGTGTCTCCTTGGCTTCGAAGGGTCAACACAAAAATACGTAAGCATTTACACATCAGGAAGATATTCCCCACATAATACTATAAGGTGTTCTAAAATGTTCATATTTATCCTTTACATCCATCCTAGACACCCTAAAATCAGCTTCTTTTCTCCGTTAAATTTACTATTTTCATAAAAGCAATATTGGAGAAAAAAATTCTAGGACTGGTAAATGTCTACATACTATCCCGAAAAAATTATTTAGATCGTGTCAAGACACTTCCATATGCATTTATTTAAAGTGAAAAAAATGTAAATACTTATGTTAGGGAGAAGCTGCAGTTCCAGAGCAGCAGTGTTGAAGCAGCTTGAAGCAGCCAATCAGTGGCAGGTAAGCTCTCTGCACATGCACATTGAGGTCCTCATATGGAGATGTATCGGCATGCATGGCAAATAGGTGGGGGTGGGCAAAGGGGAAAATGCCTTTGGCAGAACCCTACAGAATCCCCCCCCCCCGATGTGTTTACAAGGGGGGCACCACAAAAACTTAAAGGGACCTCTCAGCTATCGTACGCATTAATGTGCCTATAATGGCCGGAGTGTCTCTTTAAGTATGCCTAATAGCACTGATAGGTTGTTGCCATAGAAACTAAAAACACTTGTTACAAGCTTCTGTGCTGTTCTTATTTGATTAAACCTTCAGAGGAAAGAATAAAGTGATTATTATTTATCATGGACGTATTGAGAGCATAAATTATGTGTTTTTTGTAGCACGGCACCGAACCGCTTGAGCATTCTCCGGAAATCCACTTGATCATCGATTCCCGTTTTTGGCATACATTTTATATATTATTATTTATTGATTCGTATGGCGCCATCACACTCCGTAGCGCTGTACAATATTGCCGGACCTAGCTTTCCTATGCTTGTTGTAACGGGTGATCAGTATTTAATGCAGGTCTCCTAAATTGAAATGCCTTTCGGGAGGGATGCCTTCTCTCCACCATCTATCATGTGTCAATCACAGGGAGGCAGCGGTGGGATCTCGGCGCCGATTAATTATCTCCATTGTCGGCCCCATTAAAATTGAAGAACCAGACAAAAGAACGAGAGCTAGTCCACAATAGAGGGGGGTGTATGGGAAGTAACGAGACCCTCGGTAATAGGGCCCACGGCTGAGTACGCGCCCTAGGGACTAAGCACCATCTTTGGCCGCGAAACGCATTAGGCGTTCATCTACGGGAAATTAGGTAAATACACTTATATATTCATAAACATTACTTTGTCTGAATATTACCGTATTTTTTTTCTGCAGTTGCGGCCCCAAATTCTGCTGGGCTCCCCAAGACTACCGACACCCGACTACATCGATAAAAATAAAATAAAAGGCGCTGTAAGCTGAGCTTGGGTCGCGTAGTTCTGCAGTTTGATGGAGTTTGTTATCACTTTCATCCTTTTAGAGAGGTTACTACGGTCTGTAATGGAAGCTGGGTTTATAAATATAATCGTGCTGGTGAGGCAGCGGAACGCATTAAGATTCCGACAGCGTATCGGTTTTACAGACATGAATGATAAAGTGGAATAAGGCAGCAATCCGATTCACAGCTCTCCCCTGTCATACTGTGAGACAAGACGGGTGCTGTGATGTGAGCGAAAATACCGTCAGTGACCCCGCGGAAGCCAGTGTTAGGCAGTAGGGTCTCAGCTGGCCACCCCAGCAATGCAATGACTTCCGAGCTCTCAGAGAAGCCAGGCTCAGGAGTCCCATATCCCCCTCCTGTCTGTGTCACCCTGCGGTGGGAGGGACAGACTCCGTCCCCCATAGCCCCCTCCTGTCTGTGTCACCCTGGGGTGGGAGGGGCAGACTCCGTGCCCCATAGCTCCCTGCTGTCTCTGTCACCCTGTACTGGGAAGTACATAGCGCCCTGTTGTTTACGCCATATCCATACTTGGGAACTTGTGGGCTCCGGCTATACCCGGAGGCTATTCGGAGGCCACCCTTGCAGGACGCAGCTGGGTCCCGCTGACGTTGTGGAGGTCAGTAGGTATAATGGTGTCGAGAACCAGAGAAGCAGCGATTCTGCCGGAGTTCTCCAGGCGAAACGCGTAGAGTTGCCAGGTATGGCCATATCACACAAGCTGTGTTGAGGGGCTCCCTCTCCTCGTATCCGTCCTCTCGTGTACCCCAATGCCTGTCTCTGAATATGCCATTCCACACGCGTGAACTCAGAAATCAATCACGGGTAGTTACATTATGGAGCTAATAAACCCCAGGTGCCAGTTTTTTCACATAAATAAGCCAGTGATATGGTAAGAAACCACTTGCACGCATCTATTAATGAGGTAATTGGGTAATTAGGTACATGATTCATTAGCACCGACTGTCATTAGTACCGGCATCAAAGCAGCCGCTTGTGCACCAAGAAGACTTGAGGTAACCCCTAGGACCTATGGTGCCCCTCTGCCCCGCAGGACCCTATGTTATGGATACAAGACATTAATACTGTTCAACTCATTACATTAACATACTCCCAAAAGAGATCGCCCATTTAACCCATTGAATACATCACTGTTATCGGGCCGCTGCTTTGATTAGGGTCAACCAATTAGTCACCACAAGTATCAAAAAAATCCATGTCGGGCAGCCCCCTGCTGGAGGTATAGAGCTATAGCATAAATATAACGCCTGTAATAATATTGTAGTATTGCTTCTGGGGTGAGCGTGTGTGTGCGTGTGCGGTTGTGTGTGTAGGGAAAACTCCTAAATATGTTAAAATAACACAACATGATTCACTATGAACATATATTTATAATTAGTCAAATATGTAGAAGACAAAATTATGGGTGGATTTGTGAAAATTAAGGATTTTGTCAGAATGTATGATATTAATAAATTATTTTCACCTCCTGTAAGCACTGCTGTCATACCCGCATACACGGGACAGAACTGGATCGTTTACGGTAGATGAAACCCCATCGCCGTAAGGACACAGATGCCTAAATCATCTCATCACTGTATTAGCCTCTACCACCTTTACTGGGCGACCGTTCCACTTATCTACCACCGCCTCATTGAAATAATTTCTTTCATTATGTCTCAGCCTCTGACCTCCTAGTTTTAGGCTATCACTTCTCGTCCTAATTTTAGTGATTTGTTTCACCCCTTAACGTATTTAACTGGTTGCCACATATCCTCTCCGTCACATCCTTCCTGCCAGCTATAAATAATGAAGTTCGTTAAAAACATGCAAACTTCCCCAAAATGCTCACAAGTAGCATTCGCAAAGAAAGATTGACATGGAGTTACAAAGCAGACCTAAATTTAAATTTATATTAAACATTTCCTAAGAAAATGCATTTACTTAAAGGTGCTGTTCCACTTAGACGTCACTTGCATTCTCTAGTATGCTTGGCAAATAAACCTTAGCAGATTCTGTGTTAACAACCTATCAGTGCCTGTTTTTTGTATCACATGACAATGAAGTGTCCACAAAATCTTACTTGAGTAAAGATTTATTTCTGGGAATAATTTCGGGCATTTAATGGTACTGGGAATTGTGTTTCTAATACTGCTTAATTATCAAAAAATCAGTAGCAACCAATGCTCAAAATTGAAGACCCTTCTTAAACAGGGTCTGTGATGTGATAATATAAAAAAAAAGCCCGATCTAAAACTACATTTACTAACAAATAGCACTAAATTCTGATCCTCATCTCCTTTTCACTGTAAACATTTGGATTTTCTGTTTGCTTACTCTTGCCTGCCTGCCTGCTGTCTCCCGCTCCTCGTCCTTTGTGTCTGTTGCTTTGAAGTCTATTTATTATGAAATTAATTGGCAGTATTTCTGGATTCCAAACGATCTCTTAACATCTTACAATATTCAGTGACCCAGAAGGACACCAAGATCTGCCCATGAATTTCAGTTATTCCGCTGGGATGGCAACACCCAGTACTGTAGCTGGACTGGTTTCCCTGGTGTCTAGCTTGGGGGGAGACGGGACATTTGTGTCCCATTGCCCATATTATTATTACGTATTGCTTTATATAGCGCCATCATATTCCGTAGCACAGTACAAAGGCTAGACAGGACATAACAATTAGTATATAACATAACAAGATGACATACAGAAATAGTTTTAAGCCAAAAACTGGTCTTTTCTCCTCTCCATGGGGTAAATTTGCCACTGGTGTCAAGTCGAGTCTGCGTTAAAGGCTGCGGGCTCTGTAGTCGCGAGGAACTCGAAGAATTGCAGCTTCTTACCAGGTATTGAGCTTGCTAAGGATTCTAACCCGTGATAGATGTTGGCTGGCCAAGAAGCCCTCCGAGGTTTCGGTACCTAACGTAACATCTAACAGACACAGAGTCAGAACGCCAAGCACACAGCTTTCTTACTGACTTATTCCGTCAAACAGTCAAAGACCCGCAGTTCCTGGGCAAATGCTTCATTTTCATTAAACAGAAGAACACAAAACGGACACGTCTTCAAGCTTCCTTTCTTATTGAATATTGAATGCTAGCACGGGGCATGTATAATATACTATGAATGAACGGGGGCAATGCTAGTCTAAAGGGAACTTCCAGCATTCTTTCGTTACTAGTATCAGATAAAAATACATTTTCAAAAACATTGAGCTGTTGAAGCACTGGTTTTTGCCCCATTATATAATGTGTTCGGGCAGCCGCTTATCAGCTATTTGGATGAGTTCTTGTTCTGTTATCTGAGCCCCCGTCTACTAGACACACACCTGCCTCCTCAGGTGAACGATAGAATGCCTCAGGCTTAATCACTAAGACACTCTGACTAATGAAAGTGTATGGAGGAACGGACTTCATCAGCATTGCCGTAAAGCATCAGCTCAGTGTGGTGTTTGAGGTGGGAAAGCCAACAGGTCTGCAGATAAAACCAGGTTTTTGTCAATGCCGACTGACATTACTGTATACAGCGCTGGGGGTTATTACTGTATACAGCACTGGGGGGGTTATTACTGTATACAGCGCTGGGGGGTTATATTACTGTATACAGCGCTGGGGGTTATTACTGTATACAGTGCTGGGGGTTATTACTGTATACAGCACTGTTTTGTTTTTTTTGCTGTATACAGCGCTGGGGGTTATTACTGTAAACAGTGCTGGGGGTTATTACTTTATACAGCACTGGGTGGTTATAACTGTATACAGCACTGGTTTTTTTACTGTATACAGCGCTGGGGGGTTATATTACTGTATACAGCGCTGGGGGTTATTACTGTATACAGTGCTGGGGGTTATTACTGTATACAGCACTGTTTTGTTTTTTTTGCTGTATACAGCGCTGGGGGTTATTACTGTATACAGCGCTGGGGGTTATTACTGTATACAGCGCTGGGGGTTATATTACTGTATACAGTGCTGGACGATTATTACTGTATACAGTGCTGGGCGATTATTACTGTATACAGCGCTGGGGGTTATATTACTGTATACAGCGCTGGGGGTTATTACTGTAAACAGCACTGGGGGGTATATTACTGTATACAGCGCTGGGGTTATTACTCTATACAGCACTGGGGGTTATTACTGTATACAGCGCTGGGGGTTATATTACTGTATACAGCGCTGGGGGTTATTATTACTGTATACAGTGCTGGGGGTTATATTACTGTATACAGCGCTGGGGGTTATTACTGTATACAGTGCTGGGGGTTATTACTGTATACAGTGCTGGGGGTATATTCCTGTATACAGCACTGGGGGTTATTACTGTATACAGTGCTGGGGGTTATTATTACTGTATACAGCGCTGGTGGTTATTACTGTATACAGTGCTGGGGGTTATTGCTGTATACAGCGCTGGGGGTTATTGCTGTATACAGCGCTGGGGGTTATTACTGTATACAGCACTGGGGGTTATTACTGTATACAGTGCTGGGGGTTATTATTACTGTATACAGCGCTTGGGGTTTTTACTGTGTACAGTGCTGGGGGTTATTACTGTATACAGCGCTGGGGGTTATTACTGTATACAGTGCTGGGGGGTTATTACTGTATACAGCGCTGGGGGTTATATTACTGTATACAGCGCTGGGGGTTATTACTGTATACAGCGCTGGGGGTTATTACTGTATACGGCACTGGGGGTTATTACTGTATACAGTGCTGGGGGTTATTACTGTATACAGTGCTGGGGCTTATTGCTGTATACGGCACTGGGGGTTATTGCTGTATACAGCACTGGGGGTTATTGCTGTATACAGCACTGGGGGTTATTATTACTGTATACAGCGCTGGGGGTTATTACTGTATACAGTGCTGGGGGTTATTGTTGTATACAGCGCTGGGGGTTATTATTACTGTATACAGCGCTGGGGGTTATTACTGTATACAGTGCTGGGGCTTATTGCTGTATACGGCACCGAGTTTTATTGCTGTATTCAGCGCTGGGATCTGTGCTCAAAAGAGAGCAGTACAAAAAGGCTAGCTGTGGACTGACCCCTTCCCCGTAGTAATTGTTCACATTGACGCACGCGGCTGCTATTAAAGGATTTCGAGACGTGCTAGAAAGTGATTTTGGAAACTCTTTCTGCATTGATGGCCGCAGATACCCTACATCTATATAATCATTCCATACATACAGCGTACGTTGGCCGGTTGGGTGTCTCCTCCTCTCTAGTGGACCCTACTGGCCTGTGATTTTCCTTAAGAAGGTTTGATCCAAATGTCTCCAAACTAATGTAAGAATTAGCGCAGTGACAGTCCTTCTAGGAAAGCGATGCCATTAACCGTCTACCTGTCTATCCGCTTGTCTACTTATATAGGATTTCTGCTTTGAAATATGTCTCTAACCGTGGGAGACAATTTAATCTATATATCCTAATCTATGTGTCTGAAGGACAATGCTAAATGTTGTGACTGGCACTTAATATTAAACTTATCTATTAAACTCCACCGTGATACTATATATATATATATATATATATATAAATATATATATATATATATATTACATACCTGTAGGTGTTATTGTATGGGCAGGCTAGACTGTTCTTTTTTGTTGTGAAATTCTACATTTCTATGTTTCCGTGCGTCTTTCTCTTACACGGTGTCAGAATTCCGAATGCCAGACCTTAATATGCCTATATAGTACACATATACACCAGAGTAACTGCTTGAGACTTCTCAGTGAATATACATTGAAACAATCTAATCTACATACAACTAGACCGAAACACGTTACATAAACATATACACGCATGCATATTATACTAATATATGTCTTCTATATGTGAACGGGTTTAAGATACAGCACAAGCAGCAGAAGTAGAATTCGGAATGAATAAGATCATTTCCCCTTCCCTAATAAGATTTGGTACATTTTCTATTCCCGGCGGGCGTATACAATAAGCCATGCTAAGTAAATTGTTATTCATATACAATAAACAATGACTGTATCTCTCGCTTGCTACAAAATTCAGGTGGCCACAATGTGACCTAGACAGGCGCTCCAGACTCGCCGATTAGATTGTTAGTTCTGCAGGGCAGGGGGGGGGGATTGTGTGCAAACAATGCAGGCGGAGGTGTTATTAAACATTGGAGAGTGTTATTGCCCCGGCGGAATATACTCATCTACCCTTTCGGAAGAAATGCTCTGCAGATCTGCTTTGCAACTTCCCTTTAATCGGGGGGGTCTGCAGAAGGTTTCCACCACCCTCTACAGGAGAAAAGCCTGTCATTATATAAATGAGCGTAATAATAAAGGCAGGGAAGGGAACCATTGCGGTGAATGGGTATTTGTTTGCAGTAGGGTGATTGCTTCTCATCATAGATCCAGGCTGTGATACCCCTCTGCCAGCATGCTGCTTTTTTTTTCCCCCCCGGCAATGCCGAGGCTGCTGCATGCAGAGGGAATCCTAAGCGTGGACCTTTGTCTTCAGAAGCTGGCGGAGAGGATCTGGAGGAAAGGAGATGCTCTTACCTTGCAGGGGAGAATTGAGCAGTGTGGCTGCATCTCTGCATGGGTCTGTCTTGTGGAGGAGCTCATTCACAGGGAATCCTTTGTCACTGCCTGTTATCTGTGCCGAGCGTGTGTGGCATCTCCTCCATGGACGGGGGGGAGAGAGAGAGGCAGGAGCCAGGAAGTGTGAGGTGTGGGGGAATATCTTATTAAGAGCCATTCACTAGTGGGAAGGGGCATGGGGTGTAAGTGGCTGGGAGGTGTGCGGGAGGAGTTAGAAGGAGTAATAGGAGGAGAATGGTGATATGGAATAATAGGAGGCATTATAGGGAAGGTATATAGGGAATTAGGGGAGGGGCTACAGGGAGGGGTTATTTGGGGTAAAAGGAGGAGTTATACGGTATACTAAATAGGGAGTAATAATTGGAGTTACACAGAAGGGGTTAAACGGAGCATTAGGGGGAATTATAGGAGTCAAATTAGATTTCACACCTTAATAGATTCCATCGGAAGAAAAGACCGCTGAGGATGACCTCTGATGTTGTTCCAATAAACAACTAAAGAACAAGTCTCGTCTTGGACCAATACCTCCCAAGTGTCCCGGTTTTCACAGCACAGCCATGATTTTTGAACACTGTCCTGCTATCCTGGGTAGCTGCTTTTGCAGGGTGGGAGCATCATGGGCTGGTTGGGAAGATCATCTAATTTTCCCTGAATGGCCAAGGATGCTGTGTGGCCGCCTTATGATGCCCCAAGGTGGCTCATCAGGTCTGGTGGGTGTACCCTGATGCTTCCAGGGCCGATCATGTCCATAATGGGTCCATCCACACCCCTCTCCCCGACTAACCACACTCCCCAACGTAGGTGTCCTAATTTGGATACCTGAAATGTTGGAGGGCATGGAGTAATGGGAGTTGTTACAATCATTTGCAGTATATTAGATATAATGTTGCCCGTGTATAACTCACCCGTGTAAAGCCCTTGGATGGCTGATGTTTGGAGTTTAGAGAGGAGGATATTAGGATTCCAAATACATCTTCCTGCTCTGCTAATTGATTCTCGAGTGTCCAAGGCTTGGCCTCCGCATAAGTAACCGCGTCTCATCGTTAAGATCTCTATTGATTGGAGAATGATTTTGTCAGCGTATGGATGCAGAACCCACAATATGGAATTTGGCAGAGATGGAGAAAACGTAAAATCTACTGTTATCGAACCAGCCCTTTAGGGGAATGTTGTGTTTCTCTCACTAGATACAGGAGACATTTTTAATGCATCAGAAATGTGGCAGGGAGAAAACCCGTCATAATCTGACCGTATACACCCCATATAATAATATAGGCTACAATGTCCTATATGTAAAGCATATGTTACTTTCCCTAAATCTATTAAGTGGTTTAAAGACCAATCTATATATACCGGTATATATATATATATTTTAGAACCCCGCCTTATGTGTTTATAAGTCGCACTCTCAGGCCCCACTCCCGTCCATTTCCCTTTTAAATGGAGGTCTTTCCCGCAATGGCAGCAGGAACGCCCCCGACTTCAGCAGCCCCGCCCATTGACAGCAGCGGGAACGTCCCGGACCTCAGCGGGACTGTCAATGGGCAGTCTTGGCTGCGTCTCACAAGGGCAGGCTCAGGGTAGCCGGAGCCCAGAAGTTCCCAGGTATGGTCGCACTCCCTTAAAAAGTGGAGCGCCAGGATATGACATCATATCCCAACACCCACTGGGAAGGACAGCGACGCAGACGGAGCTGCCCTGGATCAGCAATCTAAGGCGTGAAGCACATTAAGCTTTGTGCCTTTTTCTCCCATTGATTATGTGTTTATACCGGCACTTTATTGCACATTAAAGCACTTTATCCTTATCATTGGAGTGTGAAGCCTGTATTTATTTTTGTCCTGGGTTAGGCCTATGTCGGAAATACGCGGGAGCTGCCATCACAAAGGATCCACATCAGGTGACCTCATACCCCCCCGATGACAGACATTGGCTGTTGCCCTATACACCTCCCAGTTTTCTCTTTTGTATGGCCCATCACTGCCCATACACTTCTATACTTCTCCTCTTACATATGTTCCTATAATGTCTCCCTTTAATGTCACCTTAAATAGAAGTCAGGATGAGTAGACAGAAGAGGGTTGTCATGGTAGCTGAGGATGTGGAACCACAAGACTTGGTCAAGGTAGCCATAGACAAGTGGCGAAGCACAGATTATAATATATATATATGTATATATATATATATATATATGTTGTAATAAGATGAAAATTATGTTAAAAGAACAGACTAGTCACCTAAATTGTATTTTTATTTTTTAATGTATTTTTGGGTTCATTTTTTTGTGGACTCCAACGCATTTTACCGCATGCGAAATTGGTGCATTCTTTAGTTATAGAATTTAGAATATAATATTAACTACTGAGCATGTGCAAGGACCGTACCTACAAATGCTTCCTGCTTTCAGTAAAGCCTTTTGGGGGGGGGGGTTACATGAGACAGAAATCTCATTTTCTAAGTAAAGAATGTCCGCACCAGCTTTCATGCAATAAAATGCATGGGGGTCCATGCAACATTTACTCCAATTTACAGTTACCAGAAAAATAGCAATGAAGTGGACCTCCAACATTTTATCGATGACATCACCGCTACAAGATTATAAATGACGTTAATTGGATTTGGACGCTGCCTTTTATAAAACCCTTTTCATTGAGTTTGCTTGAGGATAAAGCACTTAAAGCAATACATATCTTGGAGAAAGTAAACACGTACAAGGTTTTGCACTGTAATTGCAATTATACATCATCTTTACTATGCCTCTAAAAAAGTAATGCCACAATACAGTATTCTACTGTATATAGAAGACGGAAGTCATGGAGCTCCAGTCTCTCCTTAAGCAAGCATCTTCCTCGTGTGATTATTTTTCTATATATATACAGACTAAAAAGATGAATAAACAGGAGAAAAAAAGAAGAGAGAAAAGAGGAGAGAAAGACGAGGGTAGAAGATTCCCAGGAAGGCGTTCCTCCTAGATAGTTTGAAGAAGTTTTTTTGGAGTTAGGCTTGCTTCTCCTCTTTTGGAGCCACAGCTCCCAAGCTTCCGATGTTTTTTTGGAAAGTGGGAATTGATCCATGGATTTTGTGAGAGGTGTATTCCGGTTTATGTGTCTTGCTGATTATTTCCAGCAGTTCTTCTTTGGTAATTCCAGATTCCAGTTTCTTGCAATTAATTGCTTGGTAGATGTTGTAATTATTGTAATCAATTATTTTGTCGTTCTAGGAATTGGGATGAAATCCAGGAGGGCAAGTTCTAGGGCAAAGGGAGTTATTTCTTAACTGATCTTGAAGGTTGGAGACCAGAGATGTTTTAGAACAGGACAGTCCCACCAGATGTGTAGCATTGAGCCCTTTCCACCACGATTCCTCCAGCAGCGCTTGGATATATTTCTTGAATTCTTGTTGGTACCATCTGTAGAGAACTTTCCTATTCATCTCCTATGTACACCGCCTTTTTGTAATTTATCAACAAGAAACCATTGCCCAGCTCTACCATTTTTAGTATCTGAATCCTTCCTATTATGATTTTTAAAGCCTATGTGTGTTTTTTTCGACCAAATCCATAATATTTTCATGTGAAAAGGAGTCCACCGTCAGTTTGCATTATCTCGACGAGGTACAACTCATTCTTTTCTTGGACTGGCATCATATAACCCCTTGCTTACTTTTCCATTAGTATGAAGATGATGACATCTTGTTGACTTTCACACCTGCTGCTTGACATTGTGCACTGTTCTTGGGTTTGGATCAGTTAATTAAGTAACGTGGCGAGGGTAAGAGCTAGAAAGGTCTTCGCAAAACATGGCGTCCAAGAACAGCTTATCTGTTAGACTACAGGAAACGCACATTTCAGCCAACATTTCACACGTTTCATCTGATTAGGAAACAAGAAATATGTTTCCTTTTGCAAGAACAAAGAAATTGTAATATCCAGAGGGATACATCTGCCCTACTTTCTACAGCACGAGGTTTTGATCTTAGCGCGATGTACATTAAAATGGATCTGTAGTACGGTTAAGATATCTCTCCCACTTAGGTCTTGTCTCAGTTACTAAAATATATATCGGATATGTCTGTATTCACACATCTGCGGGAAAGGAGGTAGCTATGAACTTTGAAGTTGCTGAGCCAACCTTTCAGCCACATGGGAAGAGCGCAGGTAGTTGCCTGAAGCACCAAATTTAAAGGGGCAGTTTAATGTCCCACGAAGCTTACCTAAAGAAGAATGACCTTGTGAGAACATTAACGTGCATTCTTTAAACGGCTGAAAAACAGAGATGCTTCAGCTCTCCTCGGTGCTCTGACGATTCTCACCCCTGATTGGCTGCTTGATGGCAGAAAAGTGCTCCAATCGAAATGAAGGTAAGCACTTTCGTTATCAGCACCAGTGATGTTTAACCAACGTTAGGATTCCCTTTCGGAGGAGGAATATTTGATGTCATAGGTTTTAGGTCCAAAAATACATTCTGCTGGTCTGGTCACTTTAGAAGGTCACCTTAAACTGTCTACGTTCAGCCACAGCCATGTGACACTGCTGTATTTAATGATCATTTTAAGGATGAAGACTTCCGCTCTGTTCCAATCAAAAATATTATTATTCTTATTATTTTTTTTTTCTCAAATTTTGGTTAACTGACTGTATTGGAAGAATAAAAATGCTCGAGTTCACCGTTATTGCTGACAGGCATTTTCCCACAAAACTCACCGGCATGGAAAGCAGCGTGTCATCAGGTTACGTGCCCCGTGAGGAAAAAAAATCCCAAATGTATCGGAACCACGTGTTACGACAACAGCTGTGTAATTCTCCTTACCTTTATTAATGTTCTATTGTTAGTTTATTCAGAATTACATTAACCAGCTCTGACCACCAGAGGTATCACAATTAGTCGACCGCTCGTAACTCCTGTTAATATGTTCTTCATTGGCTTACAGGTTTGGATTGGGGATGATATGGAATGCAAGGAATTGTATTGGAAATTAAAGCTGGATATCTTAAGAAATGAAGCATAAGTCCTTAACATAGGCACCTAAAAATCGGAGATATCTACAGAGATGGTCTATTCTCCTACCTTGGAGTTTGGCAAAATCACCATTCCTGAAGCAGCTTTGAGGGTGCTAAAGCAGCCACTAGGCTTGACTGGTGTACATTATTTAAAGAGAAGTCAAAAAAGTTAGTCTACCAGGAAAGAAGGCTTAGGCGGAACCGACGGGTAATGTGAACAATGACCAGGAGAATACACGCCAAAGATCGGCAAGATGCTGGGTGGAGGTATCTCCAGACGGAAGCCAAAGACCAGAAGAAACCAAATCATCAGACGAGCCCTGAGTGCCGCGATTCAAGGACAGGGATAAGATGTTTTGAATGACTATAATACTGTAGATAAAGGAAGCGCATGAAGCAATGTCCCTTTCAAGCGAGAGACCCTCTAACCTTCTCTGCATTTTTTATTGTATGTGATGTGTAACTGTTAGCAACCAATGTACCTTTCCTACTTTCCAGAGTTCTCTGTATTACTCTATTATTAACCCCATGAAGAATGAGCATATGTTTTTCTAATTGCCTTCCCCAGCCCCCAATGCCCTTTGCTGCCCATTGGTCGGTATGTGCGAATGCTTGTTGCTTTTGATTAGTAGACTGGGGCGCCGACCAACTCTTCTTGTTCGTCTTCGTGGGGAAAAATGTTTGTGTTCCACGAATCGCCTGTTTCTGTGTTCGGTTCGGGCGAATATTCGTGTACATTTTCTTCGTTTTTTGCCATTTTTTTTTAGAAGGGTTTAAGACGGGGTTAACTCGGTAAAAGTATGCAGCAGCTTTGGCGCCAGGATTTTAAAGGTCCGTACGAGCAACTTTATTGGTTGCCTGCAGGGGCCTCCTCTGCCATCAACCAAAGCTCGCACAGACCTTTAAACTTGGCCTGGGGAGGTTCAAGGAGTTAAAAGTCCGTGCGAGCGACTCTATTGGTCGCCGGAAGGGAGCTCCTCTAGCGGAGGAGCTCTCTGCCGGCGACCAATAGAGTCGCTCGTACAGACCTGTAACTCCTAACAGCGAAACTCCGCCTGGGGAGACCCCCTGCTCCAGGAGTTAAAGGTCTGTATGAGCGACCAATGGAGTTGCTCGTATGGACCTTTCACTCCTGACGGCGAAGGCAGCTGCCCTTTATTGGTTGATGCCAGAAGAGGCCCCTGCAGAAGACCAATAGAGATGCTCGCACGGACCTTTAACTGCTTGCGCAATCCTACGGATTCCCGCTCCTGTTAACCCCTGTGATGCTGCATATACAAGGTAGGCTAGAGGGGTAGATTAGTTAGAAGATATTAACAAAGACGACGACGAGGATTCTTTGTGTTTTGCGTCTTCGTGTACGTTTTGCACCGCCATGTTCAGGCCGAACAACGAAAACATACCCTTCGTGTTCTTTTTCATGTTATCCCGAATACGAATGCACGTCTATTGATTCGTTTTTTGTTTGTTTTTTACCAAATTTGAATGTTTCTTAGACTTATGCATTGGGCTTGTATCGTTCTCCAAAAACAAGGAGGGACCCCAAATGAAACAAACTAGAAACAAGCAAGAAACTTTTGTTTCTAGGAGGCTACAGAATAAGTGATTGATAGAAGTAGCAAAAACAATTGTGGCATGAAGTGTACAGACAGTCTCGTTGATCATGGCTATGATTGATGGGTTTAAGAACCTGTGGTTTTTATCTTTACTTTTTCTATTCTAGGCAATCTGTTCTTTTGGGGGAAATTTCAGTCTCATATGATG
Source organism: Spea bombifrons (assembly GCF_027358695.1). NCBI lineage: Eukaryota > Metazoa > Chordata > Amphibia > Anura > Pelobatidae > Spea > Spea bombifrons. Next base: position 104,586,502 of record NC_071090.1, on the reverse strand, counting down.
TGTGGGACGTGTCTGTTTGCCAGTGCCTTCCCATTGCCCTACTGCTGCTGCTGCTGTTTTGCCTTCTTTACTCTCCTCAGATTAATTCATCAAAATGGGACAATTTTTTGGAAAATTCAGTCCCATAGCATGCTGCTGGCTCAGCTGAAACACGTTTGAACCAAACCAAAAGATGGGTAACAGCAACAATGGCCAGGGGTTCTCCACTACAGTCCCCCGGCTGCCGTTACTTCGTTGTACTCAGCACATTACATCATCTGCTCGTTGGGAAAAAAACACGCTGCGTCTCAAAAACCTGGAATTAATGATGAGAATCCTGAACTTGGTCACTCGGTCGTCTCTATCCCAGGGTTATCCAACAGGCCGGTCCAGGCGAGGACTGACATGGAGCACAAGGGGCAATTGTTGCCCCGCGTTTTTGTCACTAACATCCTACTTCATTTTGTGTTTAACTCGCAACGACACGCGCGGCCACGCGATACCTGCGTAATCTTTGATGTCAAATAGTAAATTATTTTGTCAGTGACAAAGGGTTTAACATCAGCTTTGTAAAAGGATTAGACGCAGAGAGTTAATTGCCCAATCAAACTAAGCGAGCGCGTGATTAATGATCCTAATTCTAAAGGTTGTCAAGAGGAGAGAATTCTAGGAGGAGGGTAAATGGTGTAACATTTAAAGTCTGAAAGGGGTTTCATAAGGTATTAAATAGAACTGCCTATTGTTTCAGTTCTCAAATACACCTGTATAGAGCTGGAATAAAAGTTTTCATTCCACATACTTTCTGTGACTCATTTTTCACAATTCCTAGTGTAACTCTCCAAGTTAGGCCCCTGGTGCTTATGGTAGGATATTCACCAACAGCCCCCTTTCTCCATCAGTTTAACCGCCGGGTGCTCTCCTGCCGCCGGGACTTTACTACCTACCATGCCCCCGGTGCCTGGATATGAGGAGGTTCTGTCACCGGACGGGTACAAGGACTGGTGGTACAAGAAACAGGCATTCAGGTAGAAGAAGTACAGTAAACGTGGCAGTATCAGGACTCCATAAGCGCCACTCAGAAGGCCACCGGCAATCCAAATGGCCTAATGTGACACAGGGCTATTTTGTCCTATTGTTTTTTAGGAATATGAAGCATGATGGCGTGCACAATGGCCTTGTATTAATAGTGGTACCAGTTTATAGGAACCACTACTTATGGCCACATCAGGCCGCTAATCCTTAATTGGTGTTAATAATGGTAAAAAAGCACAATAAATGATTGTGGTTGTAGAATCCAGACTGTGAGAAAAAGGTTCCATAGTGATCAATAAGAAGCAACCCATGGGGTGTATAGAGAGGCCTACAGTAATTTAATAGGCTTTTAAATGTAACCATTCAATGCTGGTACAGATTTAGTTATTTATTATTCATTTTTTACAGAGAACGCACAAATTATTATGATTTGACTTAAATTTAAGAAAAAATTACTGGTTAAACAAACAAGATCATTTCTAGTAATCATTTCAGATCCCAGCGCACATATCCAACTAACGAGCAATAACCTCTGAAATTCGCATATACATGTGGTGAGCGTACCTTTGAATCTCTTCATTGTGGACGCTGTTTCTCATGAAAAGTTGCTGCTTGTCTGAGTACATTAATGGCGAGTATGAACATGTCTAAGCAGATCAAAGCAAACCAATTAAGATCAAATTGACAGAACAATTAGTTCAATTAAGGCAAACGAGCTGTAAACACGAGTATAGATCCTCCTGATAAAAGCCGGAATTGGTTGTCTTAGTCTATCAGTTCTAGTTTTGTCATACCGTTTGAATGAACGGACAGGATGGGAATTGTTGGAGCGATATAAATTATAATAAGAATAATAATAATGCTAATAAATTAACAAGAATCAATTGAACTAACCACTTTATTACACAGTCAATGATGATTGACAGGTTCTGGCATGAAGTGTACACAAGTAATTTTTTTCATATTTAGGGAAAACCCTCATATTTGTCCCTCTTTACTCGCCTTGGTCTCTGCACATTTGCTGCGTGTCTGTTTTACCCGTGTGGGGTGAGTTCAATTGCTTCAACCAATTGAATATTTCCCCGGCAGTATACACCGCAGGTAGATAAGTCTATAATGTGAAGGGGTATAATTATATGGTAAGTATTTTATTTAAGAGTAATTATCTATTTTCCCTCACAGAAGCTGAACTTTGTGGCACAGGGGGGCACAGCTAGCATACCTATTCAATACCCTTTTCTAACGTTATCTCCCTTCTACTCCATTCAACCGTAATAAGGAAAATGGATAGAACTGTATAGTTTGGCCTTCAAACTGAATCATTCTTTGAATTCTTTTCTTCGTACCTTTATATTGGTCTAATAAAAAGTGTACCGAACCAATCAGCAACAATGGGGAGGGATAATCATGCGGGTTAAGATGGCTGCCCAATGTTATTTACAGAGGGTGGGTTTTTTTAATATATACATACATATTTGTAACTACCATGGGTTTTTGTGGATGTAACTTGTGTTATATATCGTAGAATCTGACAGATCCGTTTTTATCCAGCAGTAGGAGTTTAGAAACTGAAGGAGAACGATTGTGAGGTCAGCCTGAGAAGATCAATGATATTTCTAATGACGCCTTTCAGGAACCGAGGAGGCAGAGTATTCTATCTGACAGATTTTTGGATGCGCCGCAAATAGCGGCATCACATTATGCTCCACTTCCAGCGGCGCACCCACCGGGACAGCACCTGTTTGAAGAGTGAGGTCTGGAACTGGCTGCATTTCCCAGCAATCAAACCCTTTGTACAGCGCTGCAGAATCTGATGGCGCTATATAAAACAATAAATAAAATAATCACAAAGATGGAGGAGGGAGACAAAGCATCTGGTGTAACGGTCATGCGATGACGACCGATCACAGGGATCATTGGTTCCGAAGGAAGAACAGCTATCTGTGGCACACACCAGAGCGCGCCACTGTATTGTCTGTCGGACTTACTGGTACATCCGAAGGGGCATCTTGCCTTACCTTTTCATGGACGTAATGGTTCTTCCATATGGTCACAAAGGGGTTTAAACATACACACTTACATGAGCACAGAACGGAGTCAGGGGGTGAATGCTGCCCCATAGTCAGTGACTCTCTGCATACCATGGTAGTTTTATATAGAACACGGTTTCAGGTGGTTCCCCAAATTCTTTCACTGACAGCAACCAACGCTTTTGCATGAAGTTCCCATATGGTCTAGCGGTTAGGATTCCTGGTTTTCACCCAGGTGGCCCGGGTTCGACTCCCGGTATGGGAATGACTTCTATTTTATTTTTTTAATGGATGCATGGAACTTTTACTTTATTGAGAGGGTGGTAGAATGGCGTAGCAGCTCCCAAGCAGAAATAGTATAGGCTTACACAGTGAATGTAAGTATGCACAGGTTAGGCATATGACACCTGAATCTAAGAAGAGACGAAGGTCTGAGACTTTACAACAGGAAAGAAGGGCAGATTAGATGGGCCAAATGGATCGTATTGGCCTTAAAATTCTATGTATTTATGCCCGCTTCACAAACATACACAAGCTCATTCCTGAAAAAGAGCAATAATAGTTTTTATTTATACATTTTAATAAATCCATTTTCTTATATTTCTATGCACATAATTGTGACTTTTAGGGCTGTAGAACCCCATGATACTTTAATACCCAGCAAACATTCTGAACTCTTAGAAAAAAGGGGGCGTCAGAGGGATGGGGGGATTTGGGTCCCAAAGAGGGACTGCCCCTCCTGAACGGGGAAACCTGGGGGGTATGAAATCGCAGAGCTCACAAGCAACCCAGCGTATAGATCTGTTTCATTAGAGCAGCAGCCCTAATGAATCTCCTAAATCTATTTTGGGATTTAGCAAACAAATAGGGAACAAGCAAACAAAATGAAAGCATGAAATAATCTCATTCTCCACTGGGGGGCACTGTTACATCTCATAAAATCATGATATACCATCAGGACTAACATCTATGTATGTATAATAATCAAATACTTTAAAGGTGTTGCTGTACCCGTATATAGATACGATATAGTGTGAGTAAAAATTCATTAAAAAAACTAACACCTTATGACTAACGAGGGGAATTAAGAAAGAGAAAAATGCTATATCACAGTCTAATTTACATTTGAGCATTTGACATATATAAAAGCACAAACTACATGACAAACAACACATGTCAGTATATGGTATTATATAACTAATATATACAGTATATACATACATGTAAGCATACATTCAAAAATAGTTTGAGTGAACAGAAGACAAATCTAAATCAAATCGATATTTGGTGTGACCACCCTTTGCCTTCAAAACAGCATCAATTCTTCTAGGTTCATTCACACACATATTTGTTTAAGGAAATCGGCAGGTAGGATGTTTCCGACCTTCTCTGGGAACTAGCCACGGCTCTTCTGTGGATTTAGCTAGCCTCAGCTACCTTTCTCTCTCTTCATGTTACCCCGGACTTGATGATGTTCATACTGCGGGGGCCTCTCCGTCACTACATGGCCTTCTTTTTCTACTTTCCGTTGCAGATAGTTCTCAATGACTGGCTGCGTTTGGGGTTGTTGTCATGCTGCAGAATAAATTTGGGGCCAATCATACGCCTCCAAGATGGTACTGCATGATGTATACGTACCTGGCCGTACTTCAGCACTGAGGAGACCATTCATTCTGACCAAATCCCCAGCTCCATTTGCTGGAATGCAGCCTCAAACTTGCATGCTTTACTGCTGCCTGCACTCATTCTTGTACCGCTCTCCAACCCTTTGGCGAACAAACTGCCTTCTGCAACAGCCAAACATTTCACATTTTGACATATTAGTCCAGAGCACCCGCTGCCATATTTCTGCACCCCGGTTCCCTTGTTTTCATGAATAGTTGATCACTTGGCATAGGAGGGTATGGCCTTTTGGCCACGTCTCTCGTGAAGACCTCTTGTGACTACGTCTCCGGACGGTAGATGGGTGTACCAGGGTCCCACTGTTTTCTGCCAAAGCTGAGCTGATGGTACTGCTGGACATCGCGTGTGCATGAATGCTATAGAACAACGTGTATCCAAAGTGTGATACGTACCTGTAGTGGAGACGTTTGTGGGTGACAGGCGCTCTTTAAATTCTTGAGTAAAAGAAGCTGCTTCACTCGCAGCTACTGATAACCTCCTGCCTTCTCTCTCCAACAGTACAGTTTGGTGTGGTGTCCATCAGGGCCGCACTGGACATGACTAAGCAGCCCATGCTGAATCCGCACAGCTTCACGTTATGTTTTTATACTATGCGGCTGCGTGTATCCAGCTGGTGGCCACAAACCGCAGCACCCGACCTGCCACCGGAGAGGCCGATTGGGTGTATGGGGTGCTAGCGGCCGGCGGCCCACCAGGGGAACAGCAGTGTCGGAACAGCAGGTTTCCGGTCACTGCTGGCAACTGTAGTATTGTTGAGCAAAAAAGGCAGGGGCAAGCGAGTGGGTACACTAAGCTGTTTTTTATACACAGTGTATACCCTGGAGCAACCCTGCTTTCTTCCGAGCCGGCGGGCATCTTTTGCACCACTTGACCTCATCCTGTCCGCTTACCAAGAATGGAAACACCAAGGTCACGGTGCAGTCCTCTGCAGGGAGCCATAGCCATATTTGCCAGCAGCCTAGATCGGGACTTCTGTCCAATTGGTTGGCTGTCCCGACCAATGGCACGTGGGCATTGCTTGAGTTTATGCCAGGACCACCGCAATACCGCCTTCTGAGATACTGCACAGGCCACCAATGGGAGAGCAGAGGATCTTCACCACTATCCCGTGATGCCTACAGCCCATAAAAGTGACTTTCCCATGTAAAATGGGAAGGTTGGGAGGTACGCCTTTTTCTATTAAATCATAATACACAGTGACAAAACATATGTTTAACCTCAAGCCACTGCAACAATACCAGGGACTGTCACTGAAAAAACAAGACATTAAATAAGTACAGTCAATAAATCACCGCCCATTCCTAGGATCACAGTAAAGGGTTAATAGAAATACGTGGGTAACGCGATCGAATAAATAAAGGCTGATTGAATTGATCCCGAAAATCATGAAATTCCGCCCCACTCACTAGGCTCCGCCCCAAGAGCGGCTGTGCGCTCCACCCAGATACATGTTAAAAGAGTTGGCTCCGCCCACTCAGACTTCACGCAGCGAGGCTCCATCGCGCACGCACCAGAACGTGGGCAACTCTCCGTTACGTCAGACGGAGGGCAGAGCGACGGAATGAGGTCGAGGAAGTGACGTCCAAGGGCGGGCAGGAACTGAGAGTGTGCCAGAGCTTTCCAGAAGGGAGTGCGTCTTATAACAGAGCATCCTGTGTGCTGTGCTGGTGAGTGAGCGCTTTTCTATATGTATATCTATATATTTATATATATGGTAATATTTATATCAATTAAAGTTCTCTTGGTGTTAACCCTTTAGGGTGTAAGTTGCACATATACAGAATTAGAGGGAACCCTGCATTATCCAGTAATCTTCACTGCAGTGGGGGAAATGTGACTTCATATCACTGCTGTAATGCGATACTCTGTTCTTTATATACCTCACATCTGGCTTAGAAACTCTCATTACCCTCAGCCAGTTTATCTATAGACATTATAATAGTTTGCTGTGTTCTGATACAGATATTTATGATTTACTGTTAATTTTCGAGTGCATGCTTGGAATACGGGCTGCATTATAATGTATAATCCTCTGTGCGTATAGTTGCATAACCTGTGTGATTATATAGGCATCTATATGTTAAGCGATGTGTCTTTTCCCCCCAGCTGTATACCGCTTGATGATTGTATTTATTCTTTTAATGTATACAGGAATGCTTTATAGCAAACATATAGAATTATATATAACTCCTTGATCTGAAATTAAACAGTCACGCGCCCCCCAATGACGCCGTTATCCCAGGCTGGGAAAGTTTGGTGTAAAAAGTCCTGGTCTGATCAAGAAGAAGCGTAAAAAGAACATGGTTTTCTGATAATTTTATGGATCAGGTTACGACGGCGAATTCTCATTCATTTCAACAAAACACTGCATTGTGTCATGTTTTACTGGTGGATGCAGCGACACCTGAAGAGCTTGCTCTCCGTTTTAGAATCCTACGGTCTTCTCTTTCCCTGCATCATACACATTGGGCAGGGTGAGGGGTCGGAGAGCGGATCGAAAGGTTTGGGTTCCGTGTCACAGTTCCACTTCCTAGTTGCCCCTCTGTGTCCCCTGCCCAAAGCAGAAAATAAAAGCATAGCGCGACCTACCTGGGGCATTGTTATCAGAGGGGGGGGGGCGATGAAAGGAGTGGATTTGCCCGATAAGTGGCTGAACTCCGTGTTCCAGCTCGGCCTGTATCGGTCACTAAGGGATTTTGTCTCTGTCACTTCATTAGTGTTTGTTGTTCTTATCTAACAGTTGCTCTCTCCTCTGGCCTTTACGGTTCGAGAGAAAGTCACGTCTGTCTATCATGTCATTGGCGTGCGGACAGATGCTGGCAGGGGCCGGTCCTCAGCCTTGCGGGGGGTAGAAAGCCGCCAAAGTGCGGCGCATGCGCGGGACAGCAAGCAGTGCTTGTTTAGCTGGTTGAAGGACAGCGATGAGGCAGACTGTAAATCTTCTCTCTGTTATGCAGGCCTGGGGTATATTACAGGGGTGGTTTGCAAAACTGTTCCCTTATGGGTTCTGAAGAAAGTAGCCCCTTTACTGACCGGCTGACGCTTCTGTCTGCCGGCCGACTTCTCAGTCCCCTCTGCAGGTTGGCAATTTCAAATTCCTTTAATATCGGTTATTTCCCTGCTTTCAGAACACGTTTACTCGTACATCCCTAGAGCCTACGCTGGGCCGGGGGGGCCAGTAGTTCACAAGACATGGGTTCTCTTGTACAATCAGGAGCATTTGCTCATCGCCGTTCATTTGGCCGGTTACAAGAGAGATCTCCGATGTCCCCGAGTGACCCATTTACCCCGACGTGTCAGTAGCCATCATTCTCACACCGAGATCATATCTCGGCACAGAGGGCCGCGGCTCTGAGACATGCTGAGGGCCGCGGCTCTGGAAACCCAACCCTAATAAGAAACTGTCTGCGCTGGTATGTTAGTATAGAGATAGATTATTTCTGTGTACTTGGACACTCAGCGCATTTCAGCTCCAAGTATTCTGTACTATAATATATCCTAATATCTGTTTATTATCTCGTGATGCGAGTTATTATTTGTGTTCGTACCAATCTCTCTTCTTGGTCCTAAGTATTTCTGTGTTTTCGCAGTGACTCTCCCAATCGCCTCGGCTCCGCTGCAGGATGGTGGACTACAGTGTGTGGGATCACATAGAGGTGTCCGACGATGAAGACGACACTCATCCTAACATCGATACTCCCAGTCTGTTCAGATGGCGCCACCAGGTATGTCCATGGCTAAATGGGACAACCTTATGCCTATCTCATGTGTATTCGATTCTCTTTGTGTATTAACCTCTACCACTGCTTCTGGAAGGCTCTTCCACTTATCTCTTACCTCTGACCCTCTAGTGTTATGGTTCCTTGTAAGATTATTAAGAGTCCTCACTTCTGTTGTAGGCTCGAGTGGAGAGAATGCAACAGTTTGAAAAAGAGAAGGAAGAGCTTCAGAAGGGGGCAAACGAATGCAAGAAGAAGCTGGCCGAGTGTCAGAAGAAGCTGAAGGATTTAGAGGTCAAAGAGGGTCCTGAGATGCAGAAGCTTCAGATAGAGCTGGATCAGCTTAAGAAGGAGGAGAAGACTTGGCAGAAGAAAGAGGATGAGTTCAGGAGGAAGGAGAAGAACATGCCGTGGAATGTGGACACATTGAGCAAAGAGGGGTTCAGCAAGGTGAATTCTCTTAAAAGACGTGACCTAATAACAGGAAGATTTAGCATGACAGATTTTCTAACCTTTGGTATAAAAATGAGATTTAAACCCGTGTTGATCTTCCTGCATTGTATGAGTGGAATTTCCTGCACGGAACGTTCCTTGTAGTGCGAGTAGAGATTAAAAACTAGTTCCGCGGCCCATAAAAACAACAAACACTTAATGCATGTATAGGTAATGCCAAGAGTGCCTCTAAGAAATAGTTTTTCACCCCGTGTTGGATTTGAAGAATAGAATTCAATCCGAATGAATATATACGTGAGTGAGGCTCTTCGCTCTGCGTAACACGCGGCTTCTGTTTTCACGACAGAGCGTTTTCAACGTCAAGCCCGAAAACAACGAAGAAACGGAGGAGCAGAAGGAGCAGAAGCACAAAACGTTCGTGGAAAAAAACGAGAAGCTGCTAAAACATTTCGGTAAGCGCCGTGCCTGCCGTGATCGAGATAGATGGTCCGGTTTGCCGGTTTGATAAGGTCGGTGTCCTCTTCTGGGAGGTTCCCAGAAGGCATTGTGGGAAAGGACTTGGCCGCTGTATTCGGGGGAGTGGAAGTGTCTTGTCTCACTCTTGATCCTTCTTCTTTAACAAGGGATGCTTCGACGCTGGGACGACAGCCAAAAATATTTATCAGACAATCCGCACTTGGTGTGTGAGGAGACTGCCAACTACCTGGTGATTTGGAGCATTGATCTGGAAGTCGAAGAGGTGAGGAGGAGGAGGAGGACCCCCCCCCAAAAAAAAAACCACTTAATCTTCTAAAACATAAATTGGCTTTTTCTTGTAGAATTTCTTGCTCTTTAACATATTTTTGGGTGAAAGTGCCCATTATGTTCATTCTAAAATATACAAAATAATTCAAAACAATATTGGGGCTATTTTTCTTTAAAGAACGTGAGTTTGGGGTTTGTTTGTTTTATCCCCCCCATGCAAAGGTCAAAGTTGTTCAGAATGTTAGAACTGCATATTTTATCTACTTTTGAAAGGTTAGAAGGGTTAAATTTAGGTAATTAGCTTTTTAGGAATTAAAAGGATGCGTTATTACAAGGAACAGCATTTCTTTCTCATTTTAAAAGCATATGAGATTTTTATTACGCATAATTAACAGTTCATTGGCTCGTGAATAAACTATCGCCTTCTTAGTAACTCCTTTTATTTTGGTTTAAACGAACTCTCTTTGCTTTGACTGCGCAGAAACATGCGTTGATGGAGCAAGTCGCTCATCAGACAATCGTCATGCAGTTTATTCTGGAGCTGGCCAAGAGCTTGAAGGTGGACCCCAGAGCCTGTTTCCGACAGTTCTTCACGAAGATCAAGGTGCGTACTCTCATTCTCATACCCTCATTCTCATACCCTCATTCTCATACCCTCATTCTCATACCCTCATTCTCATACCCTCATTCTCATACCCTCATTCTCATACCCTCATTCTCATACCCTCATTCTCATTCTGATGAATGTTTATTGGAATGAGCCATCGTATAGAATGATCCTTTAAGATGCTCTTGGTGTGTCTGGTACCAGCAGGCTGTGCTCTGAACCTCAAGCAGACTGCCTGGTACTGCGCATTTTTAGATTTCTTTTTAGGATTTAAAGGGTATTAACATAATTTGACAATACATTCATGTGTCCGGCTGATGGGCTCCATTCCCTTATTTAACTATTCGTTATGAAGGACCCGCACTGGCAGGTTTCTCTAGTAACCTTCTTGTAGCTGACCCTGAATAATGCATAATTCAGTGGGTGGGGAGATTTTGGGAAAAGTCTCACGGATTTAGCTATAGGTTATACATGGCCAGCCAAGCTCATCCAGCAGAAGCTCGTTTGGGGATGGACCTTATTAATGTATAGCGAATTCTAGAAGTTGAAACCTCCTTTAGTGAATACGCCCCATTGTGTGTCGAGGATTATATGTGATTATATATATATATATATATATATCATTTTATGTGATGTAACATGCTAGCCTTCCCATGTTAGCATTGTTTCAGTTTACTAAGAATGTGATTTACTCCAAAACAACCCAATTTCTCATTATTTCTGTACTCTGTGATCCCGTCTTTCCTTGCGATGCATGATATGTTCAAAATAAGGTTTGCGTGGGAGAGAAACCTGTGTGAACGAAGGTCCCGAGCTGGTGAAAGCCGATACAGGAGAAGAGCTTTCGCCGAGCCGAGCGCCCTGATTGGCTCATTAGTGTGTCGGGGAATGGAATGGGTCACTGCTGGTTTAGTATGACTGCTGTCTGTGATTACCCAGCGTTTCAGCAGCCGTGACTAATGCGCCGGTGCATGTTAATCCAGATGCCGTCGCCAGAATACAGAATGTTGTCGCCAGGTCCGATTTACTTCTTGGTAACGGCAGCTGTCCCTTTCTCTCTCAGACCGCGGATCAGCAGTACATGGATGCGTTTAATGATGAGCTGGAAGCTTTTAAAGGGAGAGTGAAGGAACGAGCCAAAGTCCGCATAGAGAAAGCGCTGAAGGAGTACGAGGAGGAGGAGCGGAAGAAGAGACTCGGCCCCGGTGGCTTGGATCCCGTGGAGGTTTATGAATCCCTCCCAGCTGTAAGTAACGTGGATGTATACTTTCTGCACCAGCCTATTACCCTAAAGAATTGTCACCCATATGGGGGCGCCACCTGCTGGACACCCCGCTGCATGAATAATCTGCAAAAATAATCTGCAAATTCCTCTTAAATATTTTATGCCTTTTTTTTCCTTCTCAGGAACTCCAGAAATGTTTCGATACTAAAGATATACAGATGCTACAGGACGCCATCAGCAAAATGGACCCTACTGTAAGTTTGCATTATTCATGGTTGTGTCATTGGCTACAAGGCTAACCAGGGGTGTAGTAATGGGTTAATGAGCTTTTGTGGATTGCAACTCCCATCATCCTTATCTAGAATGAAGACAGGGAGTAGTCAAGAGGTGCCAAAAGGTCTCATACTTGGGAATTGTGCGTTGTTACCTCTATATTGCATAATTCTGGAGTTTAATCCCCTTATGTATATCTACTGTATGTACTGTCACCTATGCATGTACTGCCACATATACATGTATGTTCAACCACGTATATTGGATACACTTACTAAAGGAGTGGTGAGATTTAGGTTTTGTCACTTAATATCTTAGATATAATAGGGGAGAAATGTTTACGGTGATATGCATTAAATGAGGTATTTATGAAAAGTTCATAGTAATTTGCCTTAAAAAGAAATTGGGTTTCCTTGGGTAAAATAAAAAACATGATAGGGCAAATCATAAATTGTGCCCCTAGGTGTGCCAAGTAAATAAACCTTAGGAGATTTGCCCTTTTTAGCCGTTCCTCTGAAGGTTTACTCACATAAAACAATTTGCTATTTATGGCAACAGCCTACCGGTGTCCACTATCGTATCACGTGACTATAAAGCATGCCCTGAAAAATTACAGTGGAGGCAAAAGTTTGACATGATTGACAAGTTATTTCTGGGAAGGGCGTTTAGTAATGCAGGCCCGTCTACTCTTCTATCCATGCGTGTCTCTGTGCTGTGTATAACGCTTCTGCACCCCTTGTGTGCTGTAGGAAGCCAGATACTATATGAAGCAGTGTATTGACTCGGGACTCTGGGTTCCGAATTCCAGAGGAGGGGACTCCGCAGAGGCCGGAGACGCCGAGGCCGAACCCGTGTACGAAGAAGCCAAGAAGGACACCGCCGAGCAGACGGAGGCATCATCATAAGTGCGGAACGCGTCGTTCCCAGTGCAGTTTAATCTATACAGCGTTAGACTTAAACCTCAGAGAAGAGGGTGCCAGACCTCTTGGCCTGGAAGGGGTGCTGCTAAAACCATTCACTTCCCTTTTTGAATTTTGGAACATGTTTTAACTCCTCAAACATTATTGTATGTGTGATAAAACCTTTATTTTATTTTTTTGGTTCACTAGCCCATGAATAGAATAGAACATTCCAAAAAATCGAGTTTATTATATCTAACAGGAGCCCAATGAAACCACTGCTGAATGCTTGGAAAGAACGGGTCGGGGTTTAACCCTATGAGGCCGGACTGCATTGTTTTACAGTCATGAGAAGTGAATTATCGCAGCCCTGCCAATCAAAGACAAACGGGGGTTTATTATGTTATAGGAGAGCTAAAAATCTATCGCTGGGTCGCCACCAATGTATTCATTTTCCATCCGGTATCAGCAGAGGCTGCTCTAATCCGATACCCGGACCTGCCCAACCTTACCAGTGTCTGTGAGCATCGCTACGCATATTGGGCTCTATTCACTAAATGGAGAGTCGTGTTGACTTTATACTTTATGACAGGATAACCCCAGTGAGCAGCTTCTCCTGCTGAGCTGGCCCCGGATAATGCATACATTGGTGCGATGCAGATGGATTTAATCTGATATTGTAGTAAACGTCTTCTTTATTTCCCGAAGCAGAAACTCCCAACTATTACTGTATATTTTTATTTTTTTTGGACGTTGCTGGAAATTTGAGTTAAACTTATCAAGGCGCTTGAGCTTTTATCATACGGAAACTTCTCCGGCTCGGCCTTCTTGGAGAAGTTCTCTAGGGTGCATGATAATATCGGGGAGTTTAAACGTTAGTCTCTCCAAGTTAGTGAATACACCTTGCTGGTCCCAGACAGGAAAGGGTTACATTTTAATCACCTGTGTATATGAAAGCTGTGCCGTTGGCATCATGGCTGCTGATGGCATTAACAGGGATAAGAAGTCAGTCTCGGTACCGATGTGCTGGAAACCCGGGCCGTTTCCAAGCCTAACCCTATGGCCTCCTGTAGGGTTTATCCCATGTGGGTCTGGACCTTCGGACTATTCTGCATTTTATGATATGTGATGCTTAGCACTGAAATGAAAATAAATACACTTTTTTTTTTCCACATGAAACTGTCATTTTCTTCTTTCTTTTTTTTTAAATATATATGTTAGAATAAAACATCGGATCCCTAACAGCAGGAAGAACAGCAGACTAGATGCCGGGAGACTAGATGGCCGGAACGATCCTTTTCTTGCTATCAAATTCTATGTTTCTATGTAAACTAGTCTGTTACCAAAAAGTTACCAAAAAAGCATCTTTTTCACTCTATTAGTGTGTAAAATGCTGCTCTTTAACCCTTCAGTCTCTGAAACCCCCCAGTAATTATTATGCCGGTTATTTAATCGGCGCGTTCGCCCCCTGTACACATCCGTCCTGTGTTCTGCTCTCATTCCTCTTAACGCCATTATCGGCCCCGATAACGTATGCTGATATTTCACAATCCGTTATCTCTGTGACATTATCTCATTCCCTCCCGTGGGATGACATCCCTTCCTCCCCTCCAGCCATCTCTACTTTCATTACGACTTGAAACCTTATTAAGTATTCTGAGGCTCTGAACATATTCCCGGGGGGCACAGGATTTTGTGTTTTTGCTATGTCTTTATTCAATTGTGAATTGCCCACGAACTCATTTGGCGCACCCCCACCAATCGTATATTGGTTTTTCTTTCCTGGACAAAAAAAAAAAATATATATATATACCTGGTATTTCCATTTATTTTGGTATTTACAGGGTTACATTTTTTAAAAGTGTGATACGCCCAAGAGAGGCCAATAAAAGCAAAAGCTCTGAACAAGACTATACATTTTTTGAAATTTGCAGGCAATAACCCCCCAGCGCTGTATACAGTAACGACCCCCAGCGCTGTATACAGTAATATACCCCCTCCTGCGGTGTATACAGTAAATAACCCCCCCAGCACTGTATACGGTAATGTTGGTCGGCATTGACAAGAATCTATCTCATTTTTTTCAATAAACTCCCTTTATCTGCAGACCTGGAGGCGGCCATTGTTGTCGGTCATGTGATATTTTGGGTGACTTTCCCACCTCAAACACCACACTGATGCTTTATGGCAATGCTAATGAAGTCTGATGATCCTCTATAGACTTTCATTAGTCAAAGTGTCCGACTGGGTGATTAAGACTGAGCCATTCCGTTGTTTGCCACAAGAAGTCAAGATGTTTGTCTAGTGGATTGGACTCGGATAAAAGAGTGAGAACTCATTGAAGTGGCTAATATGCAGCTATCTGAAAACATTATATTATGCAAAAAGGAAAACCCTGCAATACTACTGAAGACGTATTTTTATTTTTACTGTAAGTAAAAGTAAGAAAATAATTGCTGGAAGTACTCTGTCCTGGGGGAAGAAAGGAGTAATTGTACCTCTTCCTGGAGCTCCGGGACATTTGGCAGCTATGCTAAGCCTTGGGTACATGATGTCCCCACCCCGCTATATACACATCGGCTCACTTGCTCAGTGGAACTGTTAGTAAACAGGGAAACCACCAGCCGCAGCACTTCCTGTCGCCCGCAGCGCAGGGCCCTTTAATTTCTGCCCACCAATGACCTATGCGGGAAGGCTGCAGCAGTCAGCCAATCGGCCGTGTGGGATGGGCGGAAGTGGGCGTGGTCCGTGAAGCAGGTCCTGCCTGAGAGACGGTCGGGCTGTCATCGAGTTCGGGCCCACGAGAGCGGATACAGCGGGGGTCATGTGACCGGGTGCAAGGTAAGCCTGGTCCCTATATGTGTATAACCATATAGGTTTCGTTATCATTTATTGCGTCCCTGTTTATAACCCCATACATTCCTTATTGTTTTGCTTCGCTATATAACCCTATACGTTATTGTTTCTCCAATTAACCCTATACATTCCTTATTCATAGCCTCTTTACATAACCCTATAGATTCCCTATCATGTATTGCTTCTCTCTGTAACGCTATAGATTCCCTATTATTTATAGCTTTGCTACTTAACCCTATAGCTTCCTTGTTTATTGCTTCTCTATATAACCCTATAGATTCCTCCTCATGTCTTATGTCATGTATTTAATGTACATTGATAATTATACCCTTCACATACATTAATTTATAGATCCCTCCTCCTCTTTAACAGCTCTCAGTCTAACCCAGTATTTTCCACCCACTCTTAGTTTCTATATAACTCACATCCTTATATAACAGCTCCTATATATTAGGACATCTGCCTCTCGCACTCAGATTCATGTGTTTTTGTTTTTTTTTATTAAAAAACAACCCCCCCCCCCCAAACTTGACATATTTGGAAATCTGTTTACATTGTGCAGCGGAGATGATATTTGATCATCTTTGTATTGATGACATTGTTACATATTATTTCTGTAATGGTATATATTATAATGTAATAATATTATAAAATGTGTGTGTATATATATATATATATATATATATATATTTATGTATTATATAACGTGATATAACTGTAATATATTGTAATATAGTTTAACAGTATTGTAATTTATAATATGCATATATAATTTAGTAGTATTGTAATATGTAATAGTATATAATGTAATGTAATAGTAGTATATAATGTAATAGTATTGTAATATGTGATATATAATATAATGTAATAGTATTATATAACGTGATATAACTGTAATATATTGTAATATAATTTAACGGTATTGTAATTTATAATATGCATGTATAATATAATTTAGTAGTATTGTAATATGTAATGTAATGTAATAGTAGTATATAATGTAATAGTATTGTAATATGTGATATATAATGTAATAGTATTACTTGGCAGGTGTACGTCTGATGCCTATATTTTGATCTATACGGTACAGACAGACCCACTGATCGTGCCTCACAGTACAATCCAATCTTACCCACGTTAGCGGTTATAGTACAACTCCCATCAGTCTCGGGGTATGATCTAAGCTTATTCTGCCTCTTCCCCTGATCCAGCATTAGGCTGTGAGTCACCCCAGGGCACTTCTGCATCATCTCTCTGATCGATTTGCTGTCTTGTGTTAACCTTTGCAATGCCATATGCTTTTGTTAGACATGGTATTGAATCACTCAAGCACATCCCAACTGTGTATAATATATATATATATATATATATATATAAAGTGAAGAATTTGATACAGCGAGGGAATCAAACATGCATGGGATAGACATACAGAACTGATTCAATCTTTAGTCTGAAAAACGGGCTAGTCTGACTAGACGGTGCGACTGGGTCTGATCGGCCGTCACATTGTATGTTTCTATATAGCGTGTATATGTAAAGACGTCTTGCTGCGTGGATGCCTGTGAGGCTCCCTTTGTGCTCCCTGCTTGGCCTACGTCTCATGGCGACTGCTCCTGTGTAACGCCGCCGCTCCCCTCCCACCCCATCTCCGTATCACATCTTAACATCTTCTCTTCCTGAATACTCCGATGCCTCGTCCTTATAGAATGTCCGGCTTCACGTATACGTCACGTATATATATCTGAGCCAGACTAACGTTTTATTCTGGGGTGTGGGGTTAGAACGCACTGAACATCCTTGCACTTAAATCACAGTATAGGAGACCACAGTGAGGATTATATATAACATATACATTTTTATATATATATATATATATATATATATATATTATATTTACACTACCGTTCAAAAGTTTGGGATCACTTAGAAATTTTCTTTTTGAAAGAAAAGCACATTTTCCCCATTAAGAAATGGATCAGAAATCCAGCGCAGACGGGGTTAATGTTGGAAATGACTATTGTAGCTGGAAGCGGCTGATATAATATATATATATATATATATATATATATACGGTGTGTGTGTATATATAATATATATAATTACACAGTAAGGTACATTTTGCCCCAAGGTTTGTAGGACCGCGGCTGGTGAGTGTATTAAAAAGAATGTATCGCGTGAACCTGTAGAGATCAGAGTAATATCAGTAACAGGGATAGGTCTGATCAGTGCTTCTAGGGGATGTGGTTACCCAGAGCGCAGGGGGAATACCCGGGGTGGAAAAATCTGAGGCAGAAACTACATAATCGGTGAATTTGTCATGTGCTGTAAGGTCTGTGTTACGCGGGAGCATGAGCCAGCTTGTTGGAAGCATAATAATAAGCAGAATATATAATATATCTGTGTGTGCATAATATATATCTGTGTGTGCATAATATATATCTGTGTGTGCATAATATAATATATATCTGTGTGTGTATAGAATATAGCTCTGCATGTATAATATAGAATATATCTGTTTCTGCATAATATAGAATATATCTGTGTGTATAATGTATAATATAGAATATATCTGTGTGTATAATGTACTGTAGTTTCGGGTAGCCGTATTAGTCCAGTGTATAAGAATGTTTTTTTGCATATGTATAATATATAATATATCTGTGTGTGTATAATATAGAATATATCTGTGTGATATATAATATATCTGTGTGTGTGATATATAATATATCTGTGTGTGTGATATATAATATATCTGTATGTGTGTATAATATATAATATATCTGTGTGTGATATATAATGTATCGGTGTGTGTGTGTGTAATATATTATATATTACACACACACACAGATATATTATATATATATATATATTATATATCACACACACAGATATATTATATATATATATATATATATATATATATATATATATAAATATATCTGTGTGTGTGATATGTAATATCTCTGTATGTGTGTATAATATATAATATGTCTGTGTGTGATTATATAATATATTGGTGTGTGTGTATAATATATATATATATATATATATAATATATCTGTGTGTGTAATATATAATTTTTGTATATAATGCATGTGGTATGTTTTTATTATTATTTTTCTGTATCTGTCAGCGCAGTGTTTTTTGTTTGTAACACACACGCAGTTACCATTACTTTCAGCTTCTCTTTTGTAAATTTGGACATTTTATGTCGCATTTCGCACAAGAAAACTGTGGAAAATGTCACACGGAAGTTCAGCAAAGAGGAGGCCGCTGACCCCGTGAGCTTACAGTTGAATTATGTAAGAAGGGATTGGCGTCTCCGCAGCGGGTTAACAGCTCTATGGGAAGGAAGACAGTCTTCTTGGTTTCGTAACATGGAGAGCATATGCACCACCCAACTGTCTTTATTTAGGGGAGCCAGTCCCTCTCTGGCACCCAAACTTTTTTCTTTTCTCCCCTGACTTCCCTCTTTTCCTGGAGCTTTTTGCAATATTTTATTTTGGTAACTAGGGGGTTTCTGCCGCACGCAGGCAGGGGCTTGGTCCGTCTTCTTGCTTTAGAAAATGCCTTGTTTGTTTTTTATTGAAGCCGCGGAGGTTTAGTGGCTACGCTATGAGGAATTAAATACGTGAGCGGTGCCAGCCGTGCCAGAGGGCCACGGTGGTGTTTTTATTTGTATGGCGCCAACAATATCCGTAGCGCTTCTTCCAGTCCGTACGTTCAGAGGGCCCTGATATGTTGGCCTCAAAGGCTTAGTGAAGATGTTCCCTCGCTGTGTATTTGTTCTTCTGCAAACTTAGATGACCTCGGTGGTCTCTTATTCAGTATCTACGCCGTAGCTATGTTTGTTTTTTTTTGTTATCTAAAAGCCATTCGGCCCTTGGTCTTGTGTACATGGAAGCCTTACGCCTACCCCAATCCCTCACATAATGAATCTCTACCACCTCTGCTAGAAGACTGATCCACTTATCCACAACCCTCTATAGATTTTACCCTCAGGCCAAACAAAAAAAAAGCACAGCAGACAAAGATGCCTCTTAGTAGTTCCTCATGGCGTGATAGTATTATTCAATGGTCCATTCCACTAGTTGCTATGGCGATAAGACCATGTTTGACACTTGGTATATATACCGGGAGCACGGTATATAAATAAAATCATTCTTTTGGGTTTGAGTTTTAGGTTTTTAGATCCTTTTTATATTCTCCGTGATTTAGTCGGGGGTCTTCCACACATTCCGGGGGTCTCTTTATATAGTAATGCTGTTATCTATCCGCTGCTGTGTAATAAATCTTATAACCGTCTGTGATTATCCCTCTACAGAGCCGAGATCTGCCCCCCCGCCCTGAGACATGGCTCTGTGTCAGTGGGCAGCAAAACACCGGAACCCGGACATGGAAAGCTGCAGCTTCACGGGTGTCGGCCTCCGCGTCTATCTGTACTGGAGCAACAATAAGGAGCATTATGTGAGCTTCACGCAGCAGGAGAGCACGGCGGAGGAGATCTGTATACACATCGCACAGAGACTTGGTGAGGAGACCACACAGGAGGGGGCTATGGGGCACGGAGTCTGTCCCTCACCCCGCAGGGTGACACAGACAGGAGGGGGCTATGGGGCACGGAGTCTGTCCCTCACCCCGCAGGGTGACACAGACAGGAGGGGGCTATGGGGCACGGAGTCTGTCCCTCCCACCGCAGGGTGACACAGACAGGAGGGGGCTATGGGGCACGGAGTCTGCCCCTCCCACCACAGGGTGACACAGACAGGAGGGGGCTATGGGGCACGGAGTCTGTCCCTCACCCCGCAGGGTGACAGACAGGAGGGGGCTATGGGGCACGGAGTCTGTCCCTCCCACCGCAGGGTGACACAGACAGGAGGGGGCTATGGGGCACGGAGTCTCTCCCTCCCACCTCAGGGTGACAGACTAATGTAATTGAAAGATTACACCAATATTTTTCATTCCCTGTGAATGTGTCTGTAATTAGCTGATCCGTGTCTGATATACATTTACATGCGTGTGCTCCGTGTTATAGGAATTACCCCGCTGTGCTACACGCTATTTGCACTCTATGACATTCAAGAAAAATATTGGTATCCACCCAACCATGTTTTTAAGATCTCAAAAGACATGAAGGTTCTCCTCCATTTTCGCATGAGGTAAGCGGCGTTTTATTCCTGCTCTTTATTATAAACCCTCTCTTTGTCTGTCTATATACATTAGCATTCGAAGGTTTGGGGTCATTTAGCTGTTTTTAGGGAAAACAAGGAAGTTTCTGGCTGTAACATAATTCCCAAAAGAGTTTTCTAACCATCAGTTAGCCTTTTAAACTTAAACTTGGATCAGGGAACACAACATGCCATTGGAATACAGGAGTGATGGGAGTGATAAAGGGCCATTGGAACACAGGCGTGATGGGAGTGATAAAGGGCCATTGGAGCACAGGAGTGATAGGAGTGATAAAGGGCCATTGGAACCTAGGAGTGATGGGAGTGATGAAGGGCCATTGAAACACAGGAGTGATGAAGGGCCATTGGAACACAGGAGTGATGGGAGTGATGAAGGGCCATTGGAACACAGGAGTGATGGGAGTGATAAAGGGCCGTTGGAACACAGGAGTGATGGGAGTGATAAAGCAGTCCATTGGAACACAGGAGTGATGGGAGTGATAAAGGCCTCTGTACGCCTATGAAGAGAGTCTATTAAAAGACAGCCGTTTCCAGCTGCAATAGTCAATAGCAGCATTAACCCCGTCTGCGCTGGATTTCTGATCCATTTCATGTTGTTTTAATGGACAAAATTTGCATTTCTTTGAAAAACAAGGAAATGTCTACGTGACCCCAAACTTTTGACCAGCCGTGTATAGAATAGTGAGCTTTTCTTATAGAGCGGTCTCTCAGCTCCTGCACCGTTCCTATAATTCCCCATTTTGTGTGACAAACCTCTCCTTTTTTGGTGTTTTTAGGTATTATTTCAGGAACTGGCACGGCATGAATGAGAAAGAACCCCTCGTTTGCCGAAATATCCCAAAGAGCAGCGAGGAGAAGAGCCAGACTGAGCAAGCAGAAGCCATCCTGGACTTGGCATCGTTTGAGTATCTCTTCGAACAGGTACTTTATTATATAGGGAATGACAGGGCGACGCAGTCAGTTGGCAGCTATGGGACGTTTATTAATATTTATATTTACATTCAATTTTCACGTTAATAGAAATATCGCTTTTGTGTTCCATGTCTCGGGGGGTAACAGGGCAAGTATGACTTTGTGAATGACGTGGTGTCGCTGAAAGATTTCTGGACAGAGCAGGACATCCACAGATTTAAGAACGAGAGTCTGGGCATGGCGGTGCTGCACCTGTCTCATATCGCCATTAAGAAGAAAGTGTCCTTAGAAGAGGTGGCAAAACAGGTCAGGTGAGTAGCGCATGTGCCCTTCCTGAAACCGGCACTGCATCAGTCCCAAACCGGTCGTTTTTATGTATCATTCTTACACTTTTTTGCGTCTTGACCTTTTCAGCTTCAAGGAGTGTATCCCAAAGTCGTTTTGCCGGCAGATCCAGCAGAACAATTACCTTACCAAATTCCGCATGAGGAACGTCTTCAAGAAGTTTGTCCGCCACTTCCACCTCCACACCGTGGGCCCGGGGAAGCTGAGCGAAGAAGACGTTATGTACAAATACTTGTCCACCCTGGAAAACCTGGCCCCGCGGTTCGGCTCGGAGGTGTTCAGGGCGCTGTCCCTGGAGCTGCCGACAGACGGGGAGAAGCTTCCTCTCTACATCAACGGGGGCTACATGGACCACTCGGAGACGGTGAACCAAGAGCCCACCACCACTCACGTGGTCATGGTGAGCGGAATGGACGGAATCAAGTGGCGGGAATGCAAGGAGGAGGTAAACCAAATGTCCCACTCGGCAACCAGGGGTTCTGGGTGACGGATCATGAATTGAAATGAAGCGTTTTCTGGTTTCTTCTCATCATTTTGATCAGAAAGTATTCAAAATTTGACTTGAATGTGAAAAGGTCGGGATTATTGAAGTTTCATGTCAATGCGTTTGGTCTAATCCAGATGAGCTAGGTCAAGAAGTCCATGAGGACCACGTTTTGGGGGGTCAATAAGGATGAGCTCAAGTTCTGAGGAAGGGTAAAGGGGAACTGTAGAGCTGGACTTGACCGTGTCCTTCAGCCATGGAGATCCCTCCAAGTTCATCTGGGAGGTCCTCATGGTGGTGCCCATTGATCGCTGCGGACGTAGGCTTGTGTCTGCCTGTATTATTTATTTATTTTTAAGGGAAGGGGTATCATTAATTGTGAGTTTTCTCACTTTATCCCCTATGTAACATGTAGAGCTTGACAATTTTTTAATTTTTTTTACCCCCTATAATCCAGTAACCTGCGTGACCTGGGATTATTTTTGAAGAACCTCCATCCAAATATTTACTAGAACCACTTCTCCGGAAACCAATAAATAATAGTTTTTTTCTTTTCCCCCTTCGTATGCTAGGAAGCTGTTGAGAACCCAACCCCCAAAAATTACTTCAGCAAAAAGAGCCGGGCCAAAGGGCAGAAAACGGCCAAAACCCAACAGGGGGCGGAAAGGAGCAACCCCAAGTGGCTTCAGTTCTGTGACTTCCAGGATATCACCCACATCGTGATCAGCAGGAGCAGAGTCAGCGTTAACTGCCAGGACAACCGCTGTCTTGTGAGTGCCTTGCGTCTTATCGATGACGTAACGAGTGATAAATGACGTCCGTGTTCCGTGTCGCCGCGGCCGGTGGGGCTGATTTTTCCGTCCTCTGTCTTCCAGGAGATAGTTTTACCCTCGTATGAAGAAGCTCTGTCCTTCGTCTCGCTGGTGGACGGGTATTTTCGCCTCACGACGGATTCAAACCACTATCTGTGTCATGAAGTGGCCCCTCCTCGGCTGGTGATGAGTGTTACCAACGGGATTCACGGCCCTCTTCAGTAGGTTGACCTCCCCATCTTCCCCCTTCCGCCTCCTCCTGTTATCCACCCTTTGCTCCAAGTCATAAATACATAAAGAGTTTAAGAAGAGGGACGTTTGTTTCAAAGGAGAAATGTCAGAACAAGAGGTCATAGTCTAAAACTAGAGGGTAAGAGTTTTAGGGGTCATGTAAGCCATTTTTACTTTATGGAGAGGGTGGTAGATACGTGGAACAGTCTCCCATCCGAAGTGGTAGAGGTACAGGCATAAAGCTTTTCTGAATTTAAAACCAGATAAAGGACTGAGTCTGCACAGGCTAGACGGGCTGAATATGTCTGATCTGCTATCAAATTCAATGTTTCCTTCCTCCGGTCCTTTTTTTAACCCCTTCCTCCAGGGAGCAGTACGTGGTTCAGAAGCTGAGGCAGGAGGGTCAGGAGGACGGACTCTATGTTATCCGCTGGAGCGCTTTCAACTTCAACAAAATGATCATGACGGTGAAGAGAGCCAACCAGGTGCCGATTATATATCTAATTATTATCTTTTATTTATATAGCGCCAACAGTTTACGCAGCGCTTAACACAATACATAAATTCAAGGGGTCTGACAAGACGAGAATTGACAAACCGATACATTAGGTGGAGAGACTCGGCTCGCAGGCTTACAATCTTGATATATATCGTTCTTATATATTGCCTTTTGGAGTCGATCCACATGCGGCCGCGGGAATAGGTTTAGCTGCGTGACCCGGTCCGGCGCGTCTATGTTCTCTGTAATTGTTTACCGGCGCTCACCGGCCCGTTTGTTGTGTAGAGGAAAGTGAAATGTTTCTAAAACCTCTCCTGGAACAGAACAAGGATCTGGGCTCCAAGCAGTTCCGAATCGAGAAGAAGGGCGACTCGTACGTCCTGGAAGGGTGGGACCGAGGGTTCCCGAGCGTCAAGGAACTGACGGACAATCTGCGGGGATGCACCCTGAAATCCGGAGACGAAACCTTCTCCGTCAAGAAGTGCATTCTGCCCAAATCTGGAGGTAAGCTGCCTAGCTGTCTGCAGTTATTGTTGTGTATGGATCAACTGCTTGAGTTGAGTGAATTTAAGTAAAATAGATGATTCTGGGTGTAAAAGTGGATTTATCACTCATTGGAACCATATAAAGCAGCTTGGGCGATAAGACACCACGTTATATGTATGTGCTTCCGCGATACGTCCATGATCTATTTTCCCCGCACTAGAAATCTCCAACCTGACGATTTGCCGGAGAGGGAAGAACCGCGGAGAGAGCGGGGTGTCCAGGAACCTCAATCTGAGCCAACTCAGCTTCCACCAGATCCGCAAGCATGAAATCTTACAGGTTTGTGTGCGCCGTAGAGAGAGAGAGACGCAAAATCCTCTCGGCCCTTTATATGAGATCATGGCGCCGGAGTGCTGCCGCGGGATGGAACACGATAACCGTATGCTCTCCAGACACAAAAACCTCACTTCTAACGCAGAGATTCCTTGGCATGGGCTGCTCGAGCGTCCCTGTTGTATGTTTACACTGCTGTTCAAAAGTTTGGGGTCACTTTGAAATTTCCCCATTAAAGTAACGTGAAATGGATCAGAAATCCAGCACAGACGGGGTTAATGTTGTAAATGACTATTGTAGCTGGAAACGGCTGATTTGTAATGGAGTATAGATTCACAGGCGTTCAGAGCTATATTCTGTGTGCAAGGATCGAGAATTAATGATGGCGGAGAAACCCAAGAAGTGGTAAAACCAGCTTCATGTTAAAGGAGGGATGACGTGTAATTCTCAAGGTCCTCTGTGAATTAACAAACCAGAGGGGGGTCTAAAGCCCCAAAAATCTCTGGTCCCATTGCTTGTTTTGGGTTTTTCTTCTTGCTTGTATACTCCGTTATGGAAAATCCCTTCATTGGCTGCAAGTTTTGTGCACCTTTTATTTTAAAGATCTTTCTCTCTCCACAGAAAGCCCACCTGGGCCAGGGTACCCGGACCAACATTTACGAAGGGGTACTACTGGTGAGCAAGGGCAGCGAGATTGAGGGCTACGAGTCCGGCGAGTTAAACAACAACTCCAGCGATTTGAGAGTGGTCCTAAAAGCGCTGGATCCAAGTCATCGAGACATCGCGCTGGTGAGAGCCCAATGATCCGATGCTCTGCGGAGCTTCTGTGCTTCCATACTGGCAAAGGGCATCGACGTGCTTTATCATATGCAAATTAACTAAGAGAGTGCGAAGCAATTTACATACGGGGACGACGCATTAGTAAATAAGAAGATACCGACTCCTTTTCCTCTCTTGATTTTTCTTCAGTAAACGGATCAGATTTACTGGTTTCTACTTATATCCCGACAACCTTAATGACAAAGCCGTACATGTACGGGCTCGAAATGCATTGTTTTCAATGGGTTTAGGGACCGCCCATTGTCCTTAAGGGGTTAATCTATTTCTCTGTGGTTGTTTATTTTCCCCTAATAAAATATCTTACTTAATTTCTGGCACGTCGGTCCTTGTGAACTACGTCTCCCATGATGCTCTGCATGTTATAGCACATGTTATAGCACGTGACAGAGGTTGGCCATCCCCTAGTCCTTCTCCATCATACAATGTTGGTTTTTTTTAGTTCCCAGAATCGACTGTTCTTTGTTAACTTTTGTTTGCTCGTCTCTACGCGGTCTAACACTTCCCTCTTTTAAATGCCCTAAGGCTTTCTTCGAGACGGCGAGTTTGATGAGCCAGGTCTCCCACATCCACCTGGTGTTTGTCCACGGAGTGTGCGTACGGGAATCTGAGAGTGAGTTCACCTCGTGTGACCTAAAAGACACTTCTTCCTTCCATAAAATATCTGCGTGCTGTCTCTGTTTGACTCGGGGGAATCTCCTTCTTTTGGGCTTCCCATTCAGGAAGTTGATGCAAAGCTGCAGGAAGTCACAAGTGCGCCATAAAACTGCTTCCCCCGTATCATATCTTCAGTTCTATGAATGTGTAGGAAGGTTTGCACACACATAGAATATTTGTCTTAGTGTGCATGTTCTAAACTCCCTTTTAATATGGAAACATGTATTTATTTTTTTGGGGACAATTGTCAAATATTCTTTAATCTCAAATACCATTTGATATCACATCAACTTATTTAAAAAAATACCTGTTTTCTCAACATAAAATCAAGATACCTCATCAGTATTTACTTTGTTCACAAATCTCTTTCAAGTCATGATGATCTTATACTCGGCGTTGTTACCGGTATAATTTGTTTTTATCCTCTGTGTTGAAAAATGCCAAATATTGAATAATTTCACATTATTGTTGCAGTTGTGGTCCTAGAGTGTAAGTGACTTAATTATTTAATGATATCAAAGGGTCGTGCTGGTAGCCTAATCTATCTTATCTCCTTAAAGATATCATGGTGGAGGAGTTTGTCGAACATGGCCCTCTAGACGTCTGTCTACGTAAAGACAAGCTACAGATCACGGCCGGCTGGAAATTCACCGTGGCTCGGCAGCTGGCCAGTGCCTTGACTTATCTGGTATGTTACCCCAAGAGAGTTGGGTTGGCTGACATGTTTCCTTTTTAATGGACCATACCAAGTGTTTTTGGTGGGGGAGGGGTTTCAAATAGTCCTCCATTTAAATTGGGAATCGCTTTGTATTTCATCTCTGCAGGAAGATAAAAATTTGGTGCATGGAAATGTCTGCGCAAAGAATATTCTACTGGCCAGGAAAGGTCTAGAAGAGAACTCGACTCCATTCATCAAGCTGAGTGATCCTGGAGTGACCTTCACAGTGCTGTCCCGAGAGGGTATTCCATTCTTTATTCTTATATACATTTATTTATATATCCTCATACAGAGCGGCTGCGTTACGTGATGTGAAATGTTAATGATGACGCGCTTGTGTGCGTGGAGGGTATCTGCGCCTGTCGTTGGGTATTGACCGGCTGCTCTGTATGATCACGGCTGTGTCTTTGCTTTCGCAGAGCGGGTGGAGAGGATCCCGTGGATCGCTCCGGAATGCGTTCAGAACGTCGGCCGTCTCAGCACCGCTGCCGACAAGTGGAGCTTTGGGACCACGTTGCTGGAAATCTGTTTTAACGGAGAAGTCCCCTTAAAGGAGCGGACGCCGTCTGAGGTTTGTGCTGAATGATTGCGTCCATGTTCCGGGGCTTCTATGAGAGTACGAGGCGTCCAGGTCCATCAAACTGGCCTGTTTTACCCCGAACGACCGTAGGTTAACGATGACATTCTGGTCGTCCGGTCTTTGTTCTGCCTCTCTAGCGGGGGGAGCGGCCTCCACCAGACCTGGGGGCTCCATCCTTTTAATAATAATTATTATACTTCTCATTAGTGGTTCCCAGGGGTGAGTTTTTTTATTAAGGTAGCATTTTGTTCGCTTGTTCTTGTATCTGATGACCGAAGACACTCAGTGCTGAAGACCATAACATCTTCTACATTTCTACAAAATGCTACCTGTCCTTAGTGAGAAACATAAGGTGTGGAAAGGCCTGTAGAGGAAGCATGTGAAGCAAAGTCTCCCTTTATTATATTGTAAAGGCGTAAATGGAACAAAAATATGGATACATGGAATTTTCCCGGCACCTCAGACCCGTCTAGTCGCCCGTTTCTCCTGCTGTAAAGACCCAAACATCAATCAGTCGTTGGTCTCGTCTTAGATCCAGGAGCCATATGTCTGTCCCATGTATGTTTAAATCCCCTCACTGTATTACCCTCTTCCACTTCTGCTGAGAAGTCGTCCCACTTATCTACCACCCTCTCAGTACAGTAAAACTCCTTTATGTTCTACGTAAGCCTCTGACCCTCCACTTTTAGAATATAACCTCTTGCTTTAAAGTTTCTCCTGCTTTGAAATGCACGTCTCTGTTTCTATCATATCTCTCTTCTCTTCCACAAATAACCCTGTATAATGCATAGAGAAACTAACGGGGGAGGGGATTCCACAAAACCTCCCCACATTAACTATATATTATACAGGGTCAGGTGATCCTTCATAACGCAATCGGGGTATAAGAATGTCCAACTTATCCTGCAAACTCCCGGTTTAGTGAATCCGCCCCTTAAACGAGAAAAATATAAATGTATATAGTGGTAAGAAGGCCGCGCGGAAATATTTTACAGGAAGGCGGTTTTATTAAAAGACATGGAGCGCATTAAGAGCCTCTTGTAAATCTTTTGCGTACGTGCTTGAAATGTCTTGTTGACTTTGGCCAATTTATATCGATATTAAAACTAATTTTATAGTTCTGGAAAATACCTCGCAGAGCTCCGGTTGTTCCTGTTCTGGCTGCGCGGCCTGCACCTGCTTGGGTTCCAGTAAATGCGTGCGTTACGCTGTGTTCTAGATCACGGGTTTTTAGATCGTTTGGTTATTACACAAAAAGTTGCGCAATACAGCCGCGGCTGAATCTGTTTTAATACCTGACTGTGAAACAAAAGCAGGCAGTCATAGGTTGTTGTCATGGAAACTAAAAAAAAAGTTTCTTAAAGTGTTGCTTTTCTGTGATTAGACCTTCGGGGGGGGGGGTAAAACGACAGACCTTAGCATTTTGGAGAGGATAAAATAGAATTTTACTGATTCTGTAGGAATGCGTAATAAAATGTGTTGAATGGATAATAAATCGCTGATGTCCTCCCTAAGATAACCAAAAATAATAGTAATGAAAGGAATTTTCTTCTTCTTTTCCTGCAGAAAGAACGGTTTTACGAGAAGGAGCTGGGCCTCCCCGAGCCGTCCTTCAAGGAACTTGCAAACCTCATTGGTCTCTGCCATAACTACAATCCGGCGGGAAGACCGTCTTTCCGGACAATCCTTCGGGATCTGACCCAGCTGCAGCCTCAGGGTGAGCGAGACATTCTGTGCCTCTCGGCAGCTTTTTTTTTTATCTTTTTTTTTTTATTTATTTATTATATTTGGTTAGTACTTTGGGCGTCTTATAACATATGATATAATATTAAAGCTGCTGTTCCATCTAATGTGCTCAATAATTCTTTAATCATGGAATATATTTTTTTTATTTATTTATTTTTACTGGGTGGGGGGTCTTAAATGCCATGTGACATGAAAGCAGGCACTGATTGGCCGTTGCCATATACACTGAAAAAGCATCAACATTCTTTATAACTTTTTCTCACCTGAAGGTGCGTTTGTTTGTTGTGGGAACAGCACTACCTTAAAAAAAGTATATATTTTCTAATTATTTTACACATCCCTTTTCTACGCTGCTAATACTGAATTAAACTCATTTTGTGGCTGTGGCGCTGAAGATGTTTTAGAGGTAAATGGGTCTACCCGGTACACCACACCATATCTATAGAGATACGGCTTTCCGAAATCCATACTTTGTTCTAATTGGCCGTTGCCATTCACACTATATTTATATTTAGCTTGTAGCACTATTAGTCGGGAACGGCTGCGTGAAGCACGGTATATAGTACTCTTTGGATGGCTGCCATATTCATGACCTTCTGCCTTCATTTTTTCATTGCTTTTCTCTGTTACGTCTAGACCTGTCTGATATCGCCTCGATAAGTCCTGATTTTACCGTCGCCGACCCCACCGTGTTTCAGAAACGTTACTTGAAGAAAATTCGGGAGCTGGGAGAGGTACTCGGCTTTTATTTGGTTCTTCTTCTAGTTTTTAGTTGCCCCCCCCCCCTCGATTCCATTAAATCATGCTATCATGCTATTATTGTTCCAGCAGCACAAGTAGGTGGATCAATACATCTGAACCCGTAGCCCAAACTCATGATAAATCGTGAAATACCCGACCATGACCCGGGATGACCTGTAATCATTTATTTTTTCCCTCCTGCTGTTCCAGGGCCACTTTGGGAAGGTCAGCTTGTACTGCTACGACCCCAATAATGATGGCACTGGGGAGATGGTGGCCGTGAAGTCCCTGAAATCTGGATGTAGCCAGCAGCTGGAGATCAGTTGGAAAGGAGAGATAAAGATCCTGAAAACCTTGTACCATGAAAATATCGTGAAGTACAAAGGCTGCTGCAGCGAGCAAGGTGAGCGGAAAAATTACAAATTGTATAGTCTTACAGTATTTTTCCCTAATAACTATTGGTTTTGGTGAGGCAGAATTGTATTTAGTAAAAAAATATATATATATTAAATTATAAAACATTTTTATTGTTTTTGTAGAAAAAGAGATACACAAACATTAAATTATTATTTTTTTTTTTTTTTAAGAAAATGTATTTTTCTGAAAATGTATCCTCTCCAAAAAATCCGCCAATGCCGTCTTTAGCAGCAATAACTGAAATCGATACTTCCCGTAGTTATTGATCGGTATTTCATAGAGCTTGGATGAATTTTAGATCACGTCTGTGAAGAGCTGCTTTCATTCAGTGACATTTGGGGGTTTTTGAGCAGGAGCTGCCGTTTTTAGGTCCTGCTACAGCATCTCAATGAGGTTCAGCTCTAGACTTAGACTAGGACATCTCAAAACATTATATTTTAACCATTCCCAAACCATGGCCCTGCCATCAGCATTGTTAACCGTTGGTATAAAGTTCTTCATGTGGAGCACAGCGTTTGATATAATGGGTCCCGTGCCACCTGGACATTTTCCACATTAGACTTATCTGTACATAGAAGGCTCTTCCAGAACTCTTGAGGAGTTTGCTTTTCGGCAAACTCTAGATGCGCGTTCAGCTCCTTCTCATAGGGCAGGGGTTTCTACCTTGCCTCTGTGCCGTAAACCCCACGCGTCCTCCAGCTTCCAGATGGTGGGGTCGTCAACACTGACCTTGGTTGAGGCAGGAGATGCCTCCAAATCTCTGAATGTTCTTCCATGCTCCTTTGCTCTTTGAGAGATTTTGTAAAGATAGCCACATTTGCGAAGATTCTCTGTCAAACCTTCTCCGTTTGGTTAATACGGTGCTTCTAGAGGTTGGGTATAACATTAAGTTGTATCGGTTATAATGCAGAATGTCACGTTTGTCTATATTTCATAAATTTGGGGTATTCACATATAATCTTTCCGTCCCTGTCTGCAGGGGATAAAGTTGTCCAGCTCATTATGGAGTATGTCCCCCTGGGGAGCCTGAGAGATTATTTACCGAAACACAACGTGAGCCTGGCACAGATATTACTTTTTGCCCAACAGATCTGTGAGGTGAGTAAGTAATCAGAAGGATTCTTGTCAAGTGACTCTCACAATCCGCTGGAGAACAAGAGAATGTTTTGGTCCTACTCAACCTGAGTCTATGGAGGAAAGGACTTCATTAGCATTGCCATAAAGAATCGGCTCAGTGTGGTGTTGGAGGTGGGAAAGTCACCCAAAATATCACACGACTGACAGCAATGGCCGCCTCCAGGTTTGCAGATAAATTGACACAAACCCACCTTTCTGTGTCATTGTCATTTAATGAGTTCATCGGATGCTATACTGATTTGCAACACCTAATTTTTTGTAGGAACTCGGCAATTTGTCATAAAATTGTCATGCGTAGCAGGGACTCCCTTAAAACGCGCATTTCTTTTCTCTTAGGGAATGGCTTACCTTCACTCTCAGCATTACATACACCGTGACCTTGCTGCCCGGAACGTCCTTGTTGAAAACGAAAATGTGGTGAAAATTGGTGATTTTGGGCTTGCCAAAGCTGTCCCGGAAGGTC
This sequence comes from Spea bombifrons, assembly GCF_027358695.1. Lineage (NCBI taxonomy): Eukaryota > Metazoa > Chordata > Amphibia > Anura > Pelobatidae > Spea > Spea bombifrons. The sequence goes on along the minus strand of NC_071090.1, from coordinate 104,554,415 downwards.
ACGAATATTACAGGGTCAGAGAAGATGGAGACAGCCCCGTTTTCTGGTAAAAAGAGGCTTAACAGCGGATCTCCAAAAAAAAAAAAAAATCTTATCTAGCGCTCTGTATTATACATACATGTTTCTACTTGCATATAACCTGCACTGACCGTGCCCAATAATCTAGTGGCCGCACCACCTGCCCACCTTGGTCTCTCTGGCCGACATTTTGTCTCCTAGTTAAAGCTCCTGAACCGCCTGCGTTCTTCATCATCAATGTAGTTCCCTTCACCTTAGTGAGGTTTGCTTGGTTATGGAGACATCTTGCACCAACGTTCTGTTTCCAATGGTCCTTCTTCAGGCTCTTCCTCCCCTACGGTTGGCCATTTGAAGGCGATGACCCAGCAAGTGCTCTTTTGGTTTGCAGGTACGCCACGGAGTGTCTCAGGGAGTGTAAGTTCTTCTATGCGTCCGATGTGTGGTCATTCGGGGTCACCCTCTACGAGCTCCTGACTCGATGCGACTCCTATCTCAGTCCTCCCGCCGTGAGTATATCATTTCTGTCCCCGTAAAGAAACTTAGGAATGAAAGGTCTCTTTGATAAAGCGAGTTTGTAGCACATAAAACACGCTCTTCTTATGTTACGTGCAGCGAGTGAAGGTGTGTACTTGTTACCCGTGTACCTAATCTCTCCTCTTCTGTGTAGAAATTCATAGAAATGATCGGCGTCACTCAGGGGCAGATGACCGTTGTTCGGCTGATAGATCTGCTGGAGAGAGGTCAGAGGCTACCACGTCCTACAGACTGCCCTCTGGAGGTAAGTGCGCATTCCGGTCCGTGCGTGTATACATTAAATACAAATTTTATATATATATATGTATGTGTGTCAAATTAAAACCTAATAAAATAAAGATTTTTAGCATCAATAATCACTTTTGGTACAGCGTGTGGAGATGATGCATGATCTCTTGAAGGACAAAAGCCCTCACTATGGCTTGAGGCTGGGGGAAACCTGCAGGGCCACAAACTTTACATGTGTTGGTGTTTCATACTACATAGTTAATGAGATATGGGGAAATACGTCCTTCTTCAATGGGTGAAGGACTCGTCATTCATTCACCTCTTGCGTTTGTCCGTGAGGTCACCGGTTTCATTCTTCTCTCTTCTGGCAGATCTACAAGATCATGAAACACTGCTGGGAGACTGAAGCCAGTTATCGGCCATCTTTTACGAACCTCATCCCCATACTGAAGGCCTTCCACACCACCTACTCCACGCAGGCCCCGTCGGTCTTCAGCCTGTGCTAGGCCCTGCGGTGCGTATGGCGGAAAGGGGGGGAGGCGAAGGGTTGGGAAACAAAATTTTATGTAGAGAAATTTCTTTGCCAGCCTGGTGCAATTACCAAAGCCAGCTTTAATAGATTAGATCGAAGAGGCCAAACGTTTTAGAATATTTTTTTAATTATTATTTTAATTATTATTATTTTTTGTAGAGCTCGGAAAGCGGAAGTGCTAAACCAGCAGTCTGTACAAGATGGGCTGTCTGCGACCGATAGGATTCCCGCCTGCGTCGTCAAGCTGGGGCTCGTGTGTCTGCCGGCCTCCGACCTGGTCACGTCTGACCTCCGGAGGTCCCCCTAATCTGTTGCGCCGGTTTCTGGAAATCACGAGATGATACTGTAGTGACGCAAACGGCGGACATGTTTTTATTTTGTTTTTTATTTTATTATAAAAGTGCAATAGGACTGCCAAAAAAAAAAACACACTTTCCTCTCTAGAATGCTAGTCCTCTCTATGGTAGAGTAGCCGGAATCCAACCAAAGAGGGTAAAGCGGTGTCCGCTCGTTAACGAAGTGAGTTACGGGGTAAGTGACCCGGGTAAGGAAGATGTATAAGGGGTTGCCACTGAAAACTTTTTTTCTATTATAAAACTGTGAATACGTTTTATGAACTCCTTCGGCTCCCCGAGGGCCAGCGGGTTTAGTCGCGCCAACGTCTTCATTTAACTTTCTCATTTTAATAGATTTTTTTGCAATGCATGCTACGCATCCGATACAAAATAGGCAGATGATCCAGGACGTCGCATTAGAAAGCTTTGCTGCAAGCCAATTCTATACAGTGTATGTGTGTATATATATATATATATATATATATATATATATATATATATATATATATATATATATATATATATATATATATATATATACACGTTTCCATATGTGTGCAAAATAATTCCAGCCTGTGAATGACGTTATTAGAAATGCCATGTCCTGGAGAAATAATGTGCAGTGTTGCCTGGATTTGCACCTATACCCCGTGCTAGCCAATTTTCCAATTTTCTTATGTATAGGTAAAAAGGGGTAAACTGGTAAAGCTGCTGAGTGTGCTATGGGTGTGTAATTTTATAAAATCACACAGCAAAAAGTTGAATGTGTGCCCAACCATAAAGGGTTAAGTAAACCAGACTGGGCTGGGCAGGGGAGCAATTGAAAAAGGACCGGCCCACCTTGGCCACGGCTACCTTGCGTAGGCAGGAATGTGACCCGGTGGAGGGTTGCTTACACAGTGTGTGTGCGAGGAGCTGGAAAGAAGGCTTCGGGCCAGTTAACGGGTATGTTAGAGTGAGTGAGTATGTATGTATGTTAGAGTGAGTGAGTGTGTGTTGGCAGGAAGAGTGCGTTAGCATGAATGTGTGTGACAATGTTAGCGCGAGTGTTTAAGTATGTGTAAGTGTGAGAGCATGTGCGGCTTAGTTATGGGGGCCAGTGTGGGGCCACTTGGCTTTACCTGCCCCCCACCCCAGCCAGAATGTGCAAACCCTCCCCTGTAGGGATTATATATATCTCTACTTGTACAAGTGCAATGCCTTTGACAATGGAGGCTATGTAAAAAAAAAAAAAGTCAGGAAGAAAACCGTTAAAATCACAAAAGTTAATTCCAATTAAAATAAATTCTCCTAAATGACCCCGGAGGAACCGTATAGACAGTGAAACGCGCCGGCTGCTTTGCCAGCCTGTCGTTGCCGTTTAGATTGTCTGGCAGAGCCGACGACCTTTGCTCACCATGTTTGTGGATATATCTGTTTATCATTGTTATATCTGTTTTATTGTCTTGTATCGTTATTTAACAGTATTATGGCCCCCGATAGGCAGGTTATTTTAGGAATATTGATTTATTTTAATTGGAATTAATATTTTTTGTGATTTTTAATTGGATTAGTATATACGTTTACGGTAACCCCCTATAGGACGGAATTCACCTACATGTCAGGGATTTCATTATATGTCTTGTATAAAAAGGTTGAAATGTTTTTGTTTATTAGGAGGGACATTGTATGGATTGCTGTGGTCAGGGCCAGACTTGGCCCGGCTGTGGTGATAACACCGGTTTGCAGACAGGGCACCAGAATCATTTTTGGACGGGTTGACTTTAAATCCTGCCAGCTGCTTGCCAGATGCACAGTACCCTCGGCACACTTCTGTATGGTTCTGCCGGAAATAAAACCAAAACCCAAAACCCGTCTCTGTGTTGAGTTATTTGATCTCAGCGGGATATAATATTTAAGTGACGGCATTCCTGACTCATCCATGTTATATTTCGACGTTGCATGCGTTCTCTCGGACACTCCATATGCGTTTAACCCCCGGACAGTCAGTGCCGGCTTTGCGAATACTGCAGACGTGGGTTTTGTTCAGACGAGACCTCTCTTCTTTACAGCTCCCTCCTACACCACTCACCACCACTCTCTCCACTCATCCCATGCTAACTGCCTTTTCCCCTACAACCGGAGAAGAGACCGCCACTCTTCTCTCTTCCTCTCACCCAACAACCTGTCCCCTTGACCCCATCACACCTCACCTCACAATGTCCATCACTTACCCACCTATTTAATCTTTCTCTATCATCTGGAATTGTACCATCAGCGTTCAAGCATGCGCTGATCACATCCATTCTAAAGAATCCCTCCTCAGATCCCGTCTGTCTGACTAACTACCGCCCTATCTCTCTGCTTCCTTTTACCTCTAAGCTGCTTGAACGGATTGTGTGCAATCGCCTCACTAACTTCCTCTCCTCTAATTCCCTCCTTGGCCCTCAACAGTCTGGTTTCAAACCCCTTCACTCTACTGAAACGGCTCTAACAAAAGTCTCCAATGACTTGCTCTCTGCCAAAGCAAAAGGTCACTACTCTATTCTAATTCTACTGGATCTCTCTGCTGCTCTCGCGTTGGCCCATTCCTCACCCAAGAATCCACAAAAACTAATTAACTTATCATTTCCCATCTTCACTACTGCCACACTCTTCTGGCTGGCACTCCACTGTCTCGACTCTCTGCTCTGCAGTCTGCCCTAAATGCCGCTGCTAGGCTCATCTTCCTTGCACGTCGCTCCTCTTCTGCTTCCCCACTCTGTGAAACCCTCCACTGGCTCCCAATTACCTTTAGAATTAAATTTAAAATCCTGGTACTGACATATAAGGCCATCCATAACACTGCCCCCCAATAATACCCCCAATAACACTGCTCCCCCCCATAACACTGCCCCCCCATAACACTGCTCCCCCCCATAATACCGCTCCTCCATACATTTCTGCCCTCATAAACAAATACTCTCCTACTCGATCCTTACGTTCTTCCCATGGGCTCAGGCTCTCCTCCTCACTTATCACCTCTTCCTTTTCCTGTCTACAAGATGTCACTCGAGCCGCCCCATATCTCTGGAATCTACTTCCACCGAAGCTTCAGCTTTCACCCTCCCTCCCGATATTCAAGAAACATCTAAAAACCCACTTCAAGCCGTGCCATCTTAGCCGCTACAACTTCCTTGTCACTGATACAACCACCAGACCACCTCTCACCCGTCACTGATACCCCCAGACTACCTCTCACCCTTTCTCTATGCCTTATGTTTGTCACCCCATTGCCTCAAGATTGTAAGCCTGCGAGGCGAGTCTCTCCACCTAATGTATCGGTTTGTCTTAGTCTGTCAATTCTCGTCTTGTCATATCCCTTGTATATATGCATTTTGTTAAGCGCTGCGTAAATTGTTGGCGCTATATAAATAAAAGATAATAATAATAACATCCCTGTGTGCGTTCGCGGAAAATGCTTCCATTCATCTTGCTGGGAGCACTGGCAATAATCATGAAACCCGCTTGTAACAAAAATAAGTGCTTTGTATATTTTTAATAATTCACATAAAAACTACGTTACGGGGGCCGTCCGTGTAACAGCGAGCAGCAGAACCAGATTTATCAAAGAGAAAACAAGGATTTATCTCGCTGGAATGGTCGGAAGTGTTACAGATAACCACTAGGTGGCGATAGTAGCTGATCTATTCATTAAACAAACAATACACCAAGTGTTCTATAATAAAAGTGTAATAAATCCCTCAACCCGCATATACACAAAAAGTCTCATGAAAATAACCCTGAGAGCTGTATACAGTAATACCCCGCTCAGCACTGTATACAGTAATAGAACACCTCCCAGCGCTGTATACAGTAATATAACCCCCCCAGCGCTGTATACAGTAAAATAACCCCTCCCAGCGCTGTATAGATATACAGTAATAACCCCCAGCACTGTATACAGTAACCCCACCCCCAGCGCTGCGTACAGTAATCCCCCCGTGCAGTGTATGGTAATATAATGCGCCCGACACCCCCCCCCATGGCTGTATACAGTAATACTGTGTACCGGCAAGGATACCAAGGGAGTTAATATCTGATTGAACCGCTGGGACCTTTCTAAATGAGGTGACTCTGAGACCCATAAAATATTAACCCTTTAATTGCCCACATTGTGGGTAGCGGCATGTCCAATGTGTCAAAATAATGACAAGTCAGGGCTTCCCCAGGACAGGAATCAGTGCCATTTGGTTAGTGGAGTCACCTGAATTCATGCAGGGATATCAACCATAACATACTGGGAGCCAAAGCAGCAGACAGATAGTATCCGATCCGGGCAGAGCATGAATGAGAGCGCTCCAGACTGAGCGACCCCGACATTTTACCCTTTTTAACCTGGGGCAAAAACCCTGAGAATCCCCGGCTAGGCTGATCTGTCCCCATCTATTACATGGATTTCTAGAAGGAGGCGAAGGAAGGAGAGCAGGCAATATAATAAATAAATAATAATTATATCAAGAAATGGCGCTGTGACTTTATGTTTAATAGAAGAAAAAAGAGTTAATGAACACGAGTCAATATCACGAGTACAGAGCATGTAAAGGGTTATTAAATAACTCGGCTGATTTATGGGGGGATCCTGTATATCAGGCCGGAACCGCGGTCGGGTCGATCTGGCGCACTTTGAAGTGGAGCATGTGGAGCGCGTGGCGTGCCGTTTAGTGGATGGTTGCCGGGGCCACTTTTCTTTTTCGGAGCTCTGAGTGTTTGCTGGGTATGAGGGTATCGCAGGGTTCTACAGACATAAAAGTCATAATAATGTTTATAAAACCCGCATAAATCATACATTTCACAAATTTCAAGGAAATTGTGTAATTTAAATACATCTTTCTTCCAAATGCCTTTCCCAGTTATATGAACAGCTATAACTCCTTTACAGCTCCGCCCCAAGGCACGCCCCTGACCACACCCTCTTCGGATATTTGAAATGTTCGTTGAAACGTAGTTAGACGTCAGCGAGAATGATTTCTAGGCTTTCCTCGAATTATTTATTTTTATGACGTAATCGCACCCGTTATAAAGCCACGCTAGGCTCCAACCCCGCCTCTGGTAACCCTGACAACACGGTGAGAGGCGGGTTAGCTTCCAAAGTGACCAATCAGCCGGCGCCTGTGCGGTCGGTTTAAACTCGACCAATGAGCGCGTCTCGTTAGTGTTGTTCCCAGGTTCATGGAGTCCCCTGGCAAGATGGCGGCGGCCGTGTCCGTTAGGAGTGGAGGCGGAGCGGCTGCGGGGAGCCGGGGAAGGATGTCCGCGGAGGGTAATGAGGCAGGCGAGCAAGTAACCCGCCTAGACCCGAAGGAGATTAGGAGCCGGGTGGAGAGGATGAAACGGGAGGTGAAAAACCGGAGGAAAGTGCTGATAAAGGGCCTTCCAACCGACATCAGCAACCAGGTGAGCGGCTGTCAGGGGGTCCTATAGAGTAAAGAGTATGTACGTACGTATGTATGTATGTATTTCTATAACTGTGCACTTATACAGTATAATGCGTACTTCCATATGGACTGACATCTGTATAATATATATATATATCTCAAGCATAGTAAATTTGGAGCAGGTAGGTTAATAATTTGTCCTTTATTTACTGGGTATTCCAGACTGTCCTTCCTGTCATCTGTTGATTAGTGTGTGTGATGTACATATACCTGTTACACGGCACTGTGATACGGCGGTGCTATAGAAAGCTGTACATGGTGTGTATGTATATAGATAGATATGATGTGCATATATAGATGTGGGTGTGCGTACATATAATGTATACAGTGCTGTCATATGATGTATATAAAGCTGTACAGTATGTATATATTTTTGTGTGTGTATATAGGTGTATGTGATGCTGTTCTGGAGGCCGGTCGCACCAAATCCTGATTTAGATTTCTCTTCTGTTCTCTTGCTTTGCGTTTTGTTAAATGATAAAAATAAACTTTTACTGTCTATTTCTGAAAACATTCTTACTTCGCAGCCTTTACTCGCCCCGTGCAGTGTGTATATAATATATATGTTTATATAATGTACAGAATGTTCCGGCCGGGTAACAGGCATGTATTATTCGCTGTCATTTCTATACATTATATGGCTGCTGTGTCTCGTTGGATCGTGTGATCGCCGCGCGCCCCTTTCAGTGGCCCCCTGACAATGGGATCCTGCGCGAATTCCTCTGCCCCCGACACACGCCCGCTGCCGTCACCTGACCCCCCCCACCTCACCCGCTCCGCCAGGGGCCTGAGTCTGGAACCGTGTCCCCTGTCTGTCTGCCCCCCCCCCTGTAATGGTGCTGTGTTAATAAATTGCACGTTTGATGTCATAGATCGTGGTGTGATGCTTTTATTTACTTACAGCTGGCTTGCCTGTTTACCCATTTGTACAACACTGCGGAATATGATGGCGCTATAAATCAACACACTTTAGCTTTATTTTGTAATTTAATGTGATTTATTATTTCCTCTCCTTCAGGAAGTCCACGATCTGTTGCGGGAATATGAGCTGAAATACTGTTTTGTGGATAAATACAAAGGAACTGGTAAGCGTGAATTATTGTGCAAGGTTGTTTTTTTTTTTTTTTTTTTTTTTTTTTATTAGCTTAATTTGTCTGTTGCTGGAGGGACAGAAAGGAAAACCTAAATCAGAATGTAGGTTCAGAAAAGATTCCATGTTTCTACCTACTAGAAGATATTTCGCCTGACTTCCTAAACTACCTTATCCCTGCCCCATGCATACTTTAATTCCCTCTCTGTATTACCCGCATGTGCTGGAAGGCATTACACTTCATTCTCACAATCGCTCAGGAATATTTTACTAAATCTTTCTCCTTGTCCTCTGTTTAACCCTTTCTTATGGCCGCCGTGTGATCTTATTTTTCTGATCATACATGGTGGAGGCTTTCACAAGTTTAGGGACATGTCCTGATCACCCATTCTGTGTTTAAAATTAAGGTGAATCCGTGGACTGGTAGAGAAGGTTTTTTCACTCCCATTTCTGTTCCCGTCCAGCCTTTGTAACGCTGCTGAATGGGGAGCAGGCAGAGTCCGCCATCCGCCGCTTCCACCAGACGCGACTCCGCGACCGAGAGATCTCCGTGCAGCTGCAGCCCACCGATGCCCTCCTCTGCATCGCCAACCTGCCCCACGGCTACACCCAGCAGCAGTTCGAGGATCTAGTCCGCCCCTTCGGGAACCTGGAGCGCTGTTTCCTGGTATACAACGGGGCCACTGGCCACCCCAAGGGCTACGGCTTCGTGGAGTACATGAAGAAGGACTCTGCCTCCCGTGCCAAATCTGACCTTCTAGGGCGCCAGCTGGGCGCGCGCACCCTGTATGTCCATTGGTCGGATGTCAGTCAGCTGACGTACGAGCTGCTGCACTCCCGCTGCCTGTGCGTGGAGCAGTTACAGGAGTGCGATGCTGGCGAGCTCAGGGAGGCTTTCTCAAAGACATGCTCTCCCGTCTTCTGCCAGGTACGTTCTGTCTTCAGCTTTCCCCACCCATCCTCTGTGTGTCGTAATTCAGGAAAACGCTTCTTATTCCTATTTTGGTGCTTACATTCTTGGCCTGTTGCCTGGGACTTGTTCTCCACTACGTCGAGGTTCTTGGGATGTACGCCTCTGTGATGCAGATGTGTATGTTTTGGAGCCGCGTGTCACGTGTTCTGGATCTGTGATTTAGACCTGTAAGGTGTTCTCGGGGATGCTGCATGTTACACGGTTTAGTGAGGGGCTTGAATACCGTTCCCTGCTGCGACGCTGTATGACATCAGAAGTAAGTCTCCGTTCCTCGGCGTCCCACTAATCTCTCTCTGATCCGTTCAGCTGGCTTACGGTCAGGACGGGCAGTTTAAAGGCTTTGCCGTCGTGGAGTACGAGTCGGACGTTGTGACCGAAGTCGTCCAGCAGCAGATGGATGGATCCGTGGTGGCTGGAAGTAAAGTCCGGGTTTCATTTTGTGCCCCCGGCCCGCCTGGCAGGAGTATGCTGGCGGCTCTCATAGCCGCGCAAGCAACGGTGAGTGGGCTAGCCGGATACACGGGGGGGTGTCCGAGGGACGTGTTCTGTGCGGCCTTGCATAGGGTGGTGAATGTTTACTGTGTGCTTCTGAGGGCTAGCTCGATGTTATCGAGTGTTTAGAACCCCTCCCTCTGTAAAATCTTATCTGTTTATATTGGCTTTGAGTTCAGAAATGGAGACTTCTCTCCCCTGTTTTGTGTGTAAACCTGCGCATGTGTGAGAGAGCTCCCATCTGGGCCACACGAGTTGGGTTCACCTTTGAAATCTGACGAGTGGCGGCAGCTGGTACCATGTATACTATATAAACTATTGATTCCTAGCGTACATGGACTCTCTTCTCCTATGGATTGCAGAACTCCAGCACGTATTGTTTCGGGAACTGGACTCCTTTAAAGCGTAGTTGCCGCCTGACTCTTTTCTTCTGTCTTCCCCGTAGGCGTTGAATCGCGGTAATGGACTTCTCCCAGAGCCCAACTTCCTCCAGATCCTAAACAGCCTGGGCTCTCCTGCCACACTGCAGCTGCTGCTAAACCCTCTGCTACACGGCGTGGCCGGGAATAAGCAAGGTGATGATGCCATAGCTGGTGCTTTCTGTCTGTCTATGGCTATACCCAATCCCAGCTACCGATTGCCTTTTAACTCTCTATTGACCCATGGTTTTGTTGCAGGGATCCTTGGCGCACCCCCTACCATGCCGCTTCTCTCCAGCCCTGCGCTCTCTACTGCTCTGCTGCAGCTGGTACTGCAGGCCCAGACAACACAGGTTGGTGCTCTCAAGATCATTTGTGTTAAGAGCACTAAACTAGCTTGACATGTGACCTACTATGTTGGGGGATTCCGGTGTGCATCCCCTGACACTTGTTTAATTTTTGCATTACTGATGTGTTTCTGCAGAAACCTGGTATTCTGGGAGACTCTCCACTCTCTGCATTGTATGGATCGGTGGGCTTATCACCCCAGCTTACCCCCACAACTACAAAACCACCCATGTCTGATTTAGGACTTGGTAAGATATTATGAGTTTGTCTAACCCTGTATAACGCACCAATAAAACGCTTAAAAATCTAATCGCTTAATAAACCATGCATTATGCAGGGCTGAGTCAGCCCTTCATACTGACTAGTGAAGTAAGTGGTGAATAGACCCTGTTGACTGAGGAAGGCCGTGGTCTACGACTGCTGCTGCAGACAAACCGGTTCTTTCCTTTCTCAATGTTTCTGATATTTGGATATAAAGTAATCGAACCCAATGTATTGTGTTTCTTGTGACAGGTAATCCAGTTGGCCCACCTTCCGAGCTAGGAACGCCACCTCTACCCCAGTTTGTGGGACCGATGGCATCTGAGTGGGAGAGTCCTCCTCCCACTCCTGCAATGGGCTCCTTGGTTGGACTTCAAAAGCCAGGAGAGCCTATGGTAAAACTTTTTTCCATTGAAAATCTCTTTGCCCTTCTGCCCCTGACTTCTGTACGGAGTGACCAAGATCCTGCATCTGGCTTTGTTTTACAGGCTTCCCTTTTGGGGGATCCACCAAGAGATCTGCACTCTTCTCAGTTCATGAATTTCCATGGCAGGAACAGCAGCACAGGATCTCTAGGTATGTGAGGAGGACGCACAGGACATGTCCTTCAACCTGGTGAGCAGATACTAAAACATGGACGCATGTCTTGTTTCTTCCCCCCCAACGTGCAGGTGCATCTAGTAAACCACCTTTATATAAGATGAAACCTCATGGAAGAACCCCTCTGGCTTCCATATCGGACTCGATCCTGACTCCCCCGGAAGGCTATCCATACGAATATCCAGGGGTGAGCAGAGCGTTCTGGGGCTGGCAAAATCTGGAAACGTTCTTGTCTCTGCGTATGAAGGTCAAGATATACCCTGTAGCCTATTATACTTTAACACAGAACCCCCCTCTCTCCTCAGGAGCTGACACCTCACATGTTCTCTCAAAACAGAGACCGCACTGTCCCAAACACGGGAGGCTATGAGCCAAGGCTAAAGGTGATGTATGAACCGCGTGACTCATGGGCAAAGGGCACACGCTTGTTGCGTTCTACAGTCTTGTGTAGAATGTGTCTTTTCCTTAATACCTTTTTGGGGTAATTATTGCTCCAGCTTGGATGAAACTCAAAGTCCCGGTTGCTGCTGCTGTCTCTGAACTCCTGTTTTTAGATCTGTGAAAATCTTTTTAAAAATGCTCTTTTATTAGGCATGGTTCTCTATTAATTGGTATATTTGTCTGCAGACACCCCCACCTTCCAGGTTTCGGAATCGCAGTAATAGTACCCCTGCCCCCCTGCCCCCGTTTAGCGCTGGGTCTCCATCCTCTTACTTCACGAGTGGCTTGCAGGCTGGGCGCCAGCAAACTCACCTGAATAAGGTAAGCGTATGAAGTGAACCCAACGCCCTGGTCAGTAGTTTTTTTTTTTTTTTTTTTTTTTTTTTTTTCTTCTTCTCTCTTCCTACTGATGTTAGAAAGTTTAGCTTTTGTCCAGAATGCACCAGATCTAGACTAAAAAAAAAATATATATTCTCTATCAGATGGGCAGGTGGGTTTCTCAGTCCTTGTCTTCTGTCCCACAGGCAGTTGGTGCGCTTCCAAGTAGCCCTGGAGGAGTAGCGATGGGCTTCGAGGACCAGAATGCTCCACCTACGAATGGACTCAAGGTGACTTCTTCCACCATCTATCGTCTCTGTACTACCCTAAACATGTTAATAATTCCTGCGCCTTTAACCTCATCTCTCTGCTCTCCAACAGACCCCTATCGGAGCTCAGAAACGAGGCTTTTCGCACTTAATCCCCTCTCCGGAGCCCAGCCCGGAAGGGGGCTATGTTGGCCAGCACTCACAAGGCCTGGGAGGCCACTACGCGGACTCTTACCTCAAGCGCAAGAGAATATTCTAGCGTGAGCCGGGAACGCGGTCATCAAGTGCTGCTGCTGCTCGTTTTCTTTTTAATTTCATTTTTAATTTTTTTTTTTAGTTTTTTTTATCCATTTTCTTTCCTATTAACTTATATCCAGGCTGCTATGGCAGTTTAAGGATTAAGGGATGGAATACGCTATTGGAATCCCATTCAAGGACAAAACGCCGTCTCCTACACCTTGAATGTGAATGCTATCTGTATTTATACTTTTTATGTTTGTTTGCTTTTAATTTAATTTTTTTTTTAACTGTCTTGTGTAGTTTTTAAACCTCTCTCCTGTTGCTAGTAGGGGATGATTATTATTACTTTGTGGAATCCCCTACCTTTTTTAATCCATTGAATGAGTTTCATTTCTTTACAGAACACACTGCCTCTTGTTTGTTATCATAGCTGCCTTCTTTAATCCTGTACCTGATTGGGGGGGGGGAGAGAGAGAGATCTCTTCTTGGCTGTGCGAGAGTATATGTTTCTTCACAATTTTCCCAAAACCTTTACATTTAATCCCTTTATCCATACTGGAACTAAAATCCGATTAAGTGTCCCGACTTCTGGACAAGTGATTATTTTTCTAATGTATTGCTCACGTGGCAAACACTATCTTTTTTTTTTATTTTTTTCTAATTTTTTTTTATATACTTTTTAATTTTTTATATTTTTTTTTTTCTCCCACTTTTCAGTATTTTTGAAATTGGCACTAGCAATGCATTAATTCTTTGATTCTATCACAGAGGTGGCTGTATTCTATTTTTATTTCGACAGTCTAGACTTTTTTTTTTTTTCTTTAAGATTATTGTAACTCTTTAACTAGACTCTTGTGTCACTATTCTCTTTTGCAAATCAGAAGTAAAAACCTATATTTATAACAGATCCGGTTTTTATATAATTTTTCTTAAGACTTAAACACTGCACGTCAGTGATATTTCGATATCGCACATCTACCTTTTCTAGGCTGGGGGGGACAAAAAAACTTGAAAAACTACAAAAAAAAAAATTCTCCTCTCGCTTAGCTAACTCCAGGTTATATATAAATATTTATATATATTCAATGGATTCTCAACTATGGTAAACTTTGGGCATGGGTGTAATCGCAGGAAACTCGTTATAATGTTGGAGGAATGGATTGATGATTTGGAAGCGTGAGTTGAGTTGCTGCCGGTAAATCAGGCATTGTCTTGCAGGATCAAGTAACTCTGCCTTTAAAATAGAAGCACATCTAAGAGCGCTCGGACCTCTAAACTGTGAATATTTATTTATACATCCCCCCCCCCTCCAGTACCGCGACTCTCGAGATGCTGACTAGGGTGAGGTTAATGCACATTCTTCCAATATTTTTTTATTTATTTTTCTCCTCTTTTGGCACGGGGGGGGGCTTTTAATTGCTATGTTATATTTCTGTGTTTTTGAGTGATCAGAATATATTGCAGTGGATATTTTCTTTTAAAGTATGCTTGGTTAGGGTATCGCTAATCATTGCCGTGTCAATACCAATAAAACTTGCTCCGAATGTTTTTTCTTGGAATTGCTGGAATGTTTTAATGGCTTTGCATGAAAAAAAAAAGATCTCTGCAGGAAATGGGTGCTTTTATATAAATTCCACCCCCTGCCTTATTAGCTGGCAAAGTGCCTCAGAAATATCACCCGTCAAATACAGGCTGTCGGGAAGAGACTCGACTGGCGTTGGGTTTGGTGGAGAATCGTTTCTCTGGGGGTCTTTAAGACTTATTTTTTTCGGTACTTACCCTTAGGAGCTTTCTGCCGTGTCGGGTTTAGGTGCAGCCTGGCCAAGGTTACAGAAGGACATCAACTTATTCTCCCCGGATAGAAATCCACCTTCGCTCATCATCTTGCGTCAGACCCTTTATGGAATATGTGGGGTCTCGCTGTATGAGGTTATACATACAGCAGTGATAACCCAGTGCTATGAATTTAAAATTAAAGCGTGTTAAATGTATACGTCTCTATGGTTCTTTCTCTGCCGATTATAGGAATTATGAACAAACATTCTGTTATCTGCGTTATATGGTGCGGTATTGTGCATCGCCACTGCTTTAACTATACATTTATATAGGGGCCAGACAAGGCTTTCCTACAGCAGAAGCTTACTGGGAATGGGGCTTCTTGATGTTATAGTGAGGACTGTGGGGGTGTATTCACTAAAGAGAGCGGCTGTCTTGTGACAGGAAAGCTGTGGGTTTTAACTCTTTCTTCTCTGTATGCTATGGAAAGGATGTCTGGCTGGCCCCGAATAAGGTATAGTTAAACCCTCCTACTTAAGATTTATTCAGGGTCAAAACAGCTTCTTGCTGGGGTAAACCTGCCGACGTTGGCCCTTCATCATGAAATGATCTGAAATAAGTTTTTAGTGAATATCTCTTTGGGTCAGGTGTTAAATCTCACATCCACACCCAGCTCCGCTTTGAATTTTACGCTAAATGTCTGAACAGGACAAGGTCTGGGGTAGTTCTAATAATTAGAAGACGGACGTTAGACACCTCCATGCCGGGGTCGTGTTATATCCTGATGATTCCTGCTTAGAGGTGTATATAGGAAGCCTGGAAAGAAGGGAACGCCTCCCTCCCAACATGTTCCTGGTACTGAATGGACCCTATAATAAAGTATTTTATTATACATCTGCCTGACGGTAACGCGATGGACATCTCTCTCCCAGCAAGCCTTGATTGCCATACCGGCCTCCATGTTCTCTTATGGAAAGACTGGGTGCCCCCCATGGGTTTCAGGTGATGCTTGGCGGGACTTAAAGTGAAGGCCCCCTCATACGGACCGGTCATTAGCATTAAGCCCTGTCTGAATAACATTTCCCGCCAAGCCGAGAGCAATATCTTAAAGTTCTGTCCTGATATGCAGGATTGTACAAGGAGCTACCGCCGCTTCCATGACATGGATAGACGTGAGCTGTGGAAGGATCTGCCCCTGCTTTCTATTCTTATATACATTTCACAAGCTTCAGCTCAAACTAGTTTTACCTGAGTAAACACACGATGCAGCTTTTAAACGACCATTTCATCTGCAGAAGGGAAAAAGATACCCAACCCAAGCGGGCCCTCCATAAAGCAATTAGCCCCCTTAATTACCAACTTTAATTGTTGGGTTTATTTCCACCACCAGCCCTGCTCACCCTAAACATCCAACAGACACCGCATCAGATAGCCGGCTAAACCGTCTCACGCAGCAGCAGACGGTGCCGCGATCTAAGGAAACACGGAAACAGATGAGTAACGGAGTCCTTGGCATCTATCAGTTGGGAAAGGGTTAAAGAGCTTTTTCTAGGACTCCAGGGACGAGAGCCGTTATCTGCGATGAGCGGAGCGACGTGTAAAGAACCGCAGGACTCCGTTGCTTCGGTTGAGGTCGGCGCTCACAATTCTACAGTTAGAGAAGCAAAAACGGCATCCGGGGCAGAGTCACAAGACGAAAACCACTGCTGGCCAAAACACACACACACACACCGGCTCCTCTCACGTTTACCAAAAACATCTTTATGACCCCCAAGAGATTTGGGATAACGTCCCACAGGCTGATGAGTCGAAAGCGGAGCAGCATTACACCAGAAGAACTTCAGAGTCCGTCACACGCGGTGTTCGTCGGGAGATGATTTAGGATCTGGACCACTTCCCCTAATCGACGGAACCATTAATTCTGCTGGAGGAAGCCATTACCTTCAAGAAAACACAGCATCTTCTCTTCCATGCGTATATAAAAAAAAATATTATAATTCAATAATGTCTTTCAGGGTCCCTAGAAGACACAATGTATAAAGAAAGAAAACGTGTATAAATATATTCTATTAAATACACTCTACAAATATCAAACCTGCAAACTTAACAGGTAAAACATCCACCAATAAACAAGGAAAAGTATGGCTGCAGATTTTAATTAAAAAACAAAAACAAAACGTATACAGCTGGTTAATTTAAAAAGCATGCAAAGTAATAAAAAACCCACCAATCATTCTAAACTCTGATCTGCGGCTGGATGCCAGGTAGTAGTGGATCAGTGGGGTAATTCACAAAGGAGCTGGAGGGGCAAATATCAGGTCTAGAGCAAGATGCGTACAGACAGAACCAACAGCCTTTGGGATGCGTCTTGTAATCGTAACTCTTATGGGGAGCTTCACTTTATTGATAAAAATCATTTAGACCGGAAATGCCCCGTTATAAAGGGTCTGTACAGCTTCTCGCTCGCTGTTTGGCAGCGGCATTTACCGTCGGTGCTCCCAGCCTTCCTCTCCCCGGCCGTTTCTTCAATATGTTGGACTCTCGAGGTCGGCGTACCTAGGAAGGGCCATCGCCGGGTAACCCGAATATTATAAAAAAAAAAAAAAAAATGTAAAAAAAAGTTTTGAGAAGTTCCTACCTTTAGGGGCTGCAGCGCGAAGCTTCCTCTGCTTGGAGGGGCAATCGGTGGCAGTGAATGGGTGAGAGAGAGACCACTTACTTGGACCAGGACCCCGCTGTAGCGTCTCTGTGTAAATGTAGAAGGAATAATTCTAGAGCAGGGATACTTCGTTGGTTTCCGGGGCAATTACTCCGATTACCACCTCGCACCGGAACTGCCCTCAATACCTAGAAGATGTATAAAGCAGCCCCCCTACTTTATAGAGAAGGTTTACGAGGGTTCAACACAGCTTCGTATCCGCTCCATCGCCCGGTAGAGATGGGAAGGAGGTGCTTTTAAACTATCAGAAATGAGACATTTCACCAAAACATCACATATTGTGAACAATAAAGAGCAAGAGGGTCCTTAGTCCTAGAAACAGCAGATCAGCCCCCGTTCAGCCGTCTAGTGGCCCGTTTCTCCTGCTGTAAACACTCAGACCTTAATCAGTCGTTGGTCTCGTTTTAGATAAAGGAACCATATCGTACCACCCATTGTATTAGCATCTACCACTTCTGCTGGGAGGCTGTTCTACTTATCTACCACCTTCTCAGTAAAGCGTGAACATTTAAACGGCTAAACACAAATATTAAGTACAAACAGAAGACACAGGTATATAACCGAAGATATGATGCAGATCTTACATAGCAGGCTGGGGGATCTCACCAAGACACCGTACACCAGAGCCCAAGTGTCCTATACCTGACTACAACTCACATAATGCTCAGCCAGGCACCTTTTCATATACCGGCTGAAACTCATAGAATATAGTATGCATCAGACATTTCCGGAATGGGCAGACACCAGGTAGTTGCAGGATGCCAACTCTCATCACCCCAAGTTATGACACATGCTGGCTGGGAGTTGTTAGGACAAATGATATTCCCTATAACCAAAACAGCATCATGGGAGACACCTTGCCGGGTTAACACAAGCTACTGGTACATTCTTTCAGAAACAATATTATATATATTACACACCATCCGGTAATCAGTGTTGGTTTCAGGATAGCTCTGTTAAAAGTCCCTCTACCACCTCTGCTTGGAGTATGTTCCACTTACCTACCACCAGCACAGCAAAGTAAGGTAAATCTAAAGCGGCTCTCTTGTTTTAGATTATGACCTCCTGCACGAGAATAAGGGTTAATCGGAGCTTTTCATCAGACACGCCATTTATAACCGCTCATGATTGTATAATAACGTCAAACGCTCCCACCCTGTTCTTATAACCAATAAACCACTAACATTCGCAACAAGCGTATCCGTTAACTTACAAACTCGCTACAATTTAATATGTTTTTTTTTTAAGCCAATTTTAGTCCATTTTACAATCTGCCCCACCAGCTCCATTTACCCCAAAACCTTTAAGAGAAAGAGAGAGGGGGCATTGGTGGGTCTCCTTTTATAGATAAAGCCCTTAAGGGGGTCTGGGCGGTCCTAGAGCCCGCTAACAGGTGATTTAATTAAGGAAGACTCCTCCTATCCCATTAACCCCTCATCAACCAAACAGATCAGATCAATCCAGTGTTGTAGATGGGAAGCCATTGCAAGTCCAGGATCTAAGGAGTTAAAAACCCCCCCATTTCATCAGAAGTATCCCTCATAACATGGACTTTAATTTTCTATACATGGCAGAGGGGATCAGGAGGAATAAGGACTTTTCTCTGCTTACTCCCCTGCAGGATCCACTGGTAGATGTCTCCGGCAGCCCTAAGGGATCAGACCCACCAGAACCCCAAATTGTAATCTGATAAAGTCTATTGATTTCAGGCCAGATTCACTAAGCATCGCTCAGGAGAAGCAGTGGATCTGATCAGACTCCCCAGCAGCATGGAAGGGATGCTGTTTGCGGATGGGGAATACCCGGATTTTTCCCTCCTCAAAGAGGTGCTCTCCCCACCCTGCTGGGAAGCGAGTCCTTCCAAAGATCCCCATTTGGAAAGGCAATGGATGCAAGACGAGACCCTGCAGTACCGCCGACAGCCGCTAGATGTCCCTACCGGACAAGCAACGCCGAGCAGCCGTGGATGCGCTTCTCCGATGCGGCCAGCAGAGGGAGCGCTGAAAGCCAGCGGGGAGGAGACGGCAGCGCAGCACTGCGGAGTGGCCAGCAGAGGGAGCGCCACGCACCGTGACAGGTGTGAGGGAGAGGGGTATTTATTTTATAATAGTAAGAAAAAGGTCACAAAGTGGGGTATTTTAATGACTGACGTAATAAAGGAAGAACAATGAAATACAGACAGGGATACACAGATCTGATAACACCAGGTCTGCTATTAGTGCTAAAACTCACATGTTGGGGTACTTCAGGGGCAGATTAAGAGGCAAATGGTTTAATTCTAGTGAGAATGGGTGTTGGTGGTTACTTACAAATAGTAAATAGTCTAGAATGGCTAATTATGGAATAAATGAGGTTGTGGTAAACTGGGGTGGATACAGGGCTTATAACACGGGGCAGAGGGGTAAATGGGTGTCATAGAGGGTATGAGGAGGAGGAATGCGGGCACAATGGTTACAGAGGATTACATAAAGATTGTCAAGTAATGGGGTACTACCCCAGTGCTGCAGCATTAACACTTTGCTTGCCAGGGGGCTTTGGCTGCTCCCAGGAATTTAAAGGGTTAATCACACGTGTATGTCTCCCGTTGTGGTGTTTGTGGTATTATCGGGCCGTGTGTTACTCCGTGCCCCCTGGCCCCCCTCCCCCCCCGGGGTTCAATCGGAAACATGCTTATAATACCCGTTTTAGTCAGAATTCTATCCCTTTATCATTATTAACCATATCTCTGGGCCGGGGTGGCACTTGGGGCACTTTTGCTTCCCGCTCATTTTATTCCCGCTCAATTTGCCCCCAATACCTCAAGGTTTCACACCCTCAGTGAGCAGTGAATATTTCCACGCACTCCGTGGGCTGGAAACACCCGAGTGGAGAATATTAGCAGAAAGAAAACAAAGTTTCCTTATATTTCATCTCCAAATGTTCTAAAGCAGAATGTCAGTGAGTGGCAGTGATACATTATATCAGAGGGGGGAGCAGTGATACATTATATCAGAGGGGGGAGCAGTGATACATTATATCAGAGGGGGGTCAGTGATACATTATATCAGAGGGGGGTCAGTGATACATTATATCAGAGGAGGGGAGCAGTGAGATATTATATCAGAAGGGGGAGCAGTGATACATTATATCAGAGGGGAGCAGTGATATATTATATCAGAGGAGGGGAGCAGTGAGATATTATATCAGAAGGGGGAGCAGTGATATATTATATCAGAGGGGAGCAGTGATATATCAGAGGAGGGGAGCAGTGAGATATTATATCAGAAGGGGGAGCAGTGATACATTATATCAGCGGGGGGAGCAGTGATTTATTCTATCAGAGGGGGGAGCAGTGATACATTATATCAGAGGGGGTCAGTGATACATTATATCAGAGGGGGTCAGTGATACATTATATCAGAGGGGGGAGCAGTGATTTATTCTATCAGAGGGGGGAGCAGTGATTTATTCTATCAGAGGGGGGAGCAGTGATTTATTATATCAGAGGGGGGAGCAGTGATTTATTATATCAGAGGGGGGGAGCAATGATACATTATATCAGAGGGGGAGCAGTGATACATTATATCATAGGGGGCAGTGATACATTATTTCATAGGGGGGCAGTGATACATTATTTCATAGGGGGGCAGTGATACATTATTTCATAGGGGGCAGTGATACATTATTTCATAGGGGGGCAGTGATACATTATTTCATAGGGGGGCAGTGATACATTATATCATAGGGGGAGCAGTGATACATTATATCATAGGGGGAGCAGTGATACATTACATCACACAAGCTTTTAACATATCAGTTTAATTAGTCTCCAACTGAGAATATTGTAATAAAACCCCTCATCGGGGCAGAAGGGTATTACGGCTCCCCTTCTGGAAGAGTAATATGACTTATTGGATGATGTGTGTATTTGTTTGTAAATAACACAAAACCCTTCCTCAGTAATTACAAATAAACCAGTTTAATGGTGTTTATTGTTAAAAAGTAAAGGCAACAAAAGGGGGTATTTACTTTAAGAAAGCATCTACAGGGGAAAAAACAAATAAACCCAACGGGACAGCTGCCAACGGCCGTCCCCTGGTGCCAGGAGATAAATAACTGCAATAAAATGATGTCTGTCTACCCAACAGGCTTGGGCCCGGTATCAATACCCTGCCGCAGATCATCAGTGTTAATAGCCCAACATTTAAAAAGTGTTACCACGTAGATGGCGGTAGGTAGATTAATGGAACAGCCTCCCAACAGAAGTGGTAGCGGGTAATTGGTTGAGGGGATTTAAACATGCATGGGACAGGCATATGGGTCCTGAATCTAAGACGGGACCAACGACATATATTTGGTAAAATAATTGCATAACTTGATTTTCATGAATCATATACATATATTATTTTTTTGCTATTATTTTTTAAATTTGTTCTTAAAGCTCTGTTTTGGAAAATTTGGAGCCCTGGCGTCCCTCAAGGGGTCACATCCACAACTTGAGACGTCGCAGAAATAAGATGAGATGCTTGCTGCAGATACCGAAGCCGAACGTCATATATTTTCTGCGAGAAAGTTTGAAGCTCCTTCCCAAGGTGGAAAAGCGAGAGTTTAATTCCGCGACCCCCTGCACAGAAGATACGGCCAACCAGCAAAGCAATTCCCCCATGTACCAGCCCAACTGCCCCCCTCGCCTATGGAACTACTACGCAAACAGCTCACCTGTGGTCAATCACAAAACATCGCTACAAAGTTGCAATGAAATGGAACTGTTGAACCTGATCAGCATAAAGTGCAGCCGCTTGGGAAAAGCAGGCCGGTGGCAGGAAGACGGAGCCAGAGAAGACCCCCAATTAAAAATACACCAGGGGGGGTTTAGAGGGAGCGACGGAGTGTTGCGAAATGCCTCAAACGGTAATAAGGGTCCGGATGTTCCGTTATGTGCCGACCCCAATCAGAGTCGTAATAAAAATAATATTAACCCTCAAACTGTCTGTGAAGAGCGCGGCTCTTGTGATAAAGAAAAAGTAAAGGTTCCGGGTGAGCGTGAAGACAAGACTCTGAGACGTTCTTGCCCCTTTAAAAATGGACAACAGAACCTTTTGGTCCCCGGCAGAAAGAGCTCCAGGAAGCAGACAGCTCCGGTGAAAAGCGCGGAGAAGGACGATCCCTCGTTCCGGGGAGTCGAGTTTCGGATGCGCATGGAGAAGGAGCACGGTGGGGATTATCGCCTCATAGTGACATCGTTGTACAGGTACGTGTGTAGTGATTGGGAAACAGGTAAATTTCACCTTAAATTTGTTTTCTCCATAATATAACCACGCATAGGCAAGTACTGCCAAGACACAGCCATTAACATGCGGGTAGATATACAGCACTTTTTGGAGTATCGCTGTATAAATACCCCAGTCATGTGACATCGGACGCCCTACACATACTTCACAAAGCCTCACTCGGAGGTAGTCTACGTAGGTCTGATCCTCTCTTCTACGTCTTCTTTTCACAGGAGAGTAAAACAAAAAAGCACCAAGAAATCCAAGCGCGGATATAATGTGTTGTCCAGCGGCTCCGACGACGACCAGCTTTCTTCATTTGCAAGAAGTACGTGAGATAATAATTCCCAACAGCAAACTACGGATGTTTCACAGCCTGCTGGGCACCAAAGGGATTGGCGCTTCTGATTTTGCACCAGAGGCCGTTTATTACGATGGCCCCGCTTTATCTGTCTCTCTATAACCCGCTTTTGGTGCTCGGTGGGTAATATAACCAGATTCTTACACAATTAGAGGCAACCCTGCACTGCTTCTGTGTCTCTTCTGCGTGGTGAAGCGCCCCAAATGATCCAACCAGTTCACAAACCCTCCTGTTTAACCCTTTGCCTACTGGTGGCCTAGACAATACATTTCCATTTTTTTTTAAAAGGTTAACATGCCATACAGGCTAGTAACTTAGCAGAACGTGCAGCGCAGGTTCCTTAGGAATATAAGGTGTTCTAGTTGGGTCGCTATGCCGCACAAGCTGCGCGAGGAGCTATGTTGGACATTGTTTTTTAATTTGAAGGTCTGTAGGCAGGGCATGACTATCCTTGGTTTACATATGGGCCCCTGGGCCAATTTGAGGGCCAGTTGGTTCTATTTCTTCATTGATTGAATGTAGTCTGGCCCCTAATCCATATTCTGTGGTTTGGTATGAGGTCCTCCAAGTTGGATAATACTCTTAGGAGCTGGTACTAGGGTCTGTGTCAATTGTCTCAGGGACCTCACCCTTTTGTTGATCTAGTTGGCTGAAGTAGAGATCCATACTGTATGCTTCCATACCATACCCCTTTATCTCACAGTGTAGCCATATGTGCTACTGGGGTCACTGGAGCCCCTCCTGTTTTATCACGCTAGGCCATACATTTTTGTGGGACTGATCCCTTTATCTGGACGCAAATGAGAAAAAGTAGGTGGGAGCAGCTGTACCCCTAAACCGCGCTGCCTCCGTGTAGAGACAAAATCTGTATCGTTGGTATCGTTATTGATCAGTGTTGGTTTGCGTGAGTCTCGTGGGGGGGGCGGCTACTATATATAGACTCGGGTTGTCTTTGATTTAGAGGGGGATCGACTGACGCTGAAATGGCTGAAGCCAATCGTAGACCCTCGGTAGGCTTAGCCTAGCCTTAATCATTGTGTCTAATCTAAAATGATAACATTGCTCTGCTTGCCTTTAGTTCATATACCATGAAAGGACCGTGAACTCACTACAGTATAACTATCTGGATCGGTTTAATGCGGGGGAAATTTTATGGGATATGGGATAAAATAACCATACCCTGCTCGTCTTTCTATTAAGGGACCAAGCAATGTGCTTCATGTAAAACTCAGAAGACCCCCCTGTGGAGAGATGCTGAGGATGGAACCCCGCTTTGCAATGCCTGTGGGATCAGGTAACACAATGTACACAGCATTCCGTGCCTTACGTATAATAACATTGTATCCATCCTCCTATAACCCCCTCTATTGCTCTGTATAACCCCCAGTGCTTCCCCTCTTTGGCCAGCTCTTCCGGTATTGACTGCCTCTCTATGTTCTTGGCTGCAAAGGTACAAGAAATACGGAGTGAGATGCTACGACTGTTGGAATATTCCCAAGAGAGACGGGAAAACGTGTTCCAGATACTGTGAATGTGGCGGAACCTTCCGTGCTCAGCCGTGAAAAGCCAGTTTCACTCTTGACTCGCCGGACACATTATATTTATAGGTGACTTTTTATGCTTTAAATAGAACATTTTTGGCTTTTAGTGGGTTTTGGGGGGCGCTATATGTGGGGGAGAAGACGTCGGTGAATGTATCTATTTAAGAGCAACTAACTCACGGAATGAAATACAACAAAAAGAACAATCATTACTTTATACATACTTAATGGTCAGGTGTCCCAATACTTTTGTCCATATAGTGTATATTCTTAATATCTAAAATGCTGCTTTTTTAATATATTTTTGCACCAGCTCTCAAAATCGTTTGTTAATCATGCGTGGCTCTCATTAAATGAAAGGTCGGAGACCCAACTATATCCCAATTATATCTGTCTGTTTTCTTTTCTTTTGCAGGCAAGTGAAGATTGCTGATCGAATAGGATATTTAATGAGATAATTTCTTATTCCTTTTTGTTTATTTTGTGAAGTAGGACTCTGTAACTGTTTTTCTTACAGAGCAATAAATTGTTTTTCTACGGTCAGATGGTGTCAGTGGTGGCTCCGTCTTCCATACGGACTCAAGTTCCCATTGCCAGCGTAGGATACTGGGGAGGGCTGGCACGGGGGCAGTTACCCCGTTCCTCCAGGTGGGGGGGGCTGGAAAAGGAGGCAGAGGGGCAAATGCTCTCTGGGAGGTTTTGATTGAGAGATTTTCAGCCACCACCTGAAGCTTCATTGTATGTTTTACTTGTAATTCCACCCAACACCCCCCCCCCGTATGTCTTCCTATTGTGCCTTCAGAAGGAAATACCGACAGTGATCCTTGTGGCCCGGTTTCGGGGTTTGCACTCAAACAAGAATGATTAACGGAAATGATTATAGGAAACGTACACACATTGACACAGACGTCTCTTTCTTGCATAGTTCTGCCCAGCAGCCCGATAACAGGAAACCCACGGCCTTCGTCTCTATGCCCTGCGTGTCAAAAGGGTGCAATACACATAATGGCTCACGGCTTGACTATAAATTACGTTGTTTTTTTTTTAATAAACAGAGAAATACAAGTTTAAGGTTAGAGTAGGAAGATCAGTAAATTATATTTAACATTAATGGCAAATTTTATGTATTCAACCTTTTATTTTTTTATTTTCTTGGAAACCATGCAACACCAAGTATCAAAGGACCGGTTTAATATCCATGGCAGCCCCAGTAGAAAAATGCATATTAAAGTACTTTATGGGGGGGGGGGATAATCTGATGCAGAATCTGCAGCCCTCCACCTGCAGCTGCCCTCCTCCTCCATGGTCCAGTGATTCTTGCCACTGATTGGCTGCTTCAAGTGGTAGGAAAGCACTCTCATTGAAGTCGATGAAAGTGCTTTCCGTGCATGAGCAGAAATGGAGGTCGGATTCCCACCATATCTCCTGCACAGCAACTATCTGGGGATGTGGCAAGAGGCAAATACATACGGGGCTTGAACCGTGGCTCCCACGTATATAGATGTTGATCATTCGTTACCGTGTCAAGTGATATAACTTTGTCTGTGTGTGTTTACATCCTTACTGGATCCTTATTGGGCTCCTATATTGGGATTTCTGTGCAATTCCCCTCCACTGAATATATGCTTTACAGGAACTACATAATATACTCCACGCATAATACGTTTACTGAACGGAATTATAAGGATCTGTTAATAATCACAAAAGAATGAAAGAACGCCAGAGAGGCTCAAATAATGAAGTAAAAAAACACTTTGCTCGGTTCTACAATATTTTAATTTAAATCTGTATCCAATGTACACACTTGGGGGTTTTTTTTTCAGTAGTTGGCAATAAAAAATATATAAACATAAAAAAAAGCAAAGCATAGCAAAGAAACCGAAATCAAAGAAGCAAAGGAATCAGATACAAAACTATTAGAGCGGAAATTGCGAAGCCGTAAAACGCCGTCGGCTTTTCTCCCTTGCTGGATCCTAAAATAAAAAATAAATAAAAAAAATAATAATAAAAAAAAAAAACACATTTTAATCCTTTTATTGACCATGGAGCGCCTTGTGTACCCAAGATTTTTTGCCGTTTTTTTTTGTTATTTTTTTTTTTCCTGGAAACTCCCTCTTTCATGAATAAACCCCGGAAAGCCTTGTCGAGCCCTCCCCGAGACATTTAACCCCGGTTGAGAGCGTCACGAGTGGTTACCTGGCACGGTGAGCGTCAGACTCGTCGCGTCATTCCCGTGTATGTTTTGAACTTTGCAGATGTATTCTCCTTTGTGTTTGGCCTCCATGTTTCCGATGGCAACGGTGCGGTGGTCGGCAGATATCTCCACGGCGGGCGTCGGGGTGTCCCAGCTGTAGGTTGGAGATGGGAGGCCGTCTGCTTCACAAACCAAAGTCACGTTCTCCCCTTCAGCCACTGCCAGGTCTGACAGCCCTTTAATGCCCAATACTTTGGGCTTGACTGCAAGGGGGCAATAAATAAATTATTTCTTATTCTTATATTAATAGGATTTGTATGGCTTTAGAAGGGGTAAGAGGCTAACGCGGTGAGGGAAGGCTGTCGGGGAATCACGGCGCTGAGACTTACACTCCACGCTCACTGTCACTTTGGTGGTAATGACGTCGAAGCTGCTGGCTCTGCAGGTGTATCTGCCGGACATGTTTCTGCTCACTGTAAACGTGTCGCCTTCTTTGTATGTGACTTTGTCCATCGAGCAGGTCACCGTGGGGGGCGGGTAGCCGCCAGCCTTGCAGTGAAAGGACTTTTTTTCTCCTTCTACCCAAGTGACCTCTTGCGGGCAGTCGGTAAAAGCTGGCTCGGCTGGATGAAGGGAGAGAGAGGGAAAAGAAATCTAAAAACAGTTTAAAGAGGGGTATGTGAGAGGAGTTACAGAGAGAGATTATATGGAGTAATAGGGGGTGTTATAGGGAGGTATTATACGGAGTAATAGGGGGAGTTATAGGGAGGTATTATATGGAGTAATAGGGGGAGTTATGGGGAGGTATTATATGGAGTAATAAGGAGGGTTATAGGGCGGTATTATATGAAGTAATAGGGGGGAATTATAGGGAGGTATTATATGGAGTAATGGGGGAGTTATAGGGCGGTATTATATGAAGTAATAGGGGGGAATTATAGGGAGGCATTATATGGAGTAAGGGGGGAGTTATAGAGAGATTATATGGAGTAATAGGGGGGGAGTTATAGGGCGGTATTATATGAAGTAATGGGGGAACAATTATAGGAAAAAGGGAAATTATAAGGGGATAAAAAAGGTCATATAGGTTATATACTCACATCTAACAAATATGGTTTTTGGCTTGCTCCTGATTGATAGGCGAGCCTCACAAGTTACCTCCGTATTGTGGAACTCCTTAGTAACCTCTGGGTTGCAGGTCACCTTTGGAAAGGGTTTTGATTGCTGCTGACAGTCTTTAAAAGGTTCTCCCGAGCTCGTTAGAATCTCTAAATCCACCTCAGAACTTTCGTTATATAGTAAAGTGCAGGAGAACTCGGCCTCCTCACCTTCCATGATGTTGTCTTCCAATGTCAGGACGGGAACCGGTAGCGACGCTGAAAGAGGAAGAAAAGATTCAGGATTGAGGCACGTAACAATAAAATAATGAATTCAAATGAAACCATATTTTACATTGTAACATTATTTTGCCGAAACCCTTTTTCCACAATAATAATAATGCCTACAGAGAACCTCCATGTGGCAGGAAAACAATTAATAACTTATTAAGTGCGTCTTTTTTTTGTAAGCTTTGTGTAGTGGGGACTCCGTGAGGATCTGGCCTCTAAGTGTGCAGGAAATTATTTACATTCTTCTTCATCTGGAGGAAATTCTCATTTCCACGTTCTAACACATACATCTTAATATTCTAGAGACAGCGACAGGCTAAACGATATCGTGCCGTCTCGCTGGAAACCTCGTGTTCTAAAGAGCTCTCCGATCGCAGGGAAAGTGGAATTTTTCTACAGGAAAGGAGTAAGGCTGTGAAGTTTATCATGACGAGTGGCCTCAGAAAATGCTGTTCATTTCTATTATGTGGAGGATCTCCTAGAATAAGTCACTCTGGCAATACACAAGCAGTTCTGAAGTTGAGAAATAAAATACAAACTGTTCTGAAAACGCTATATTTATTATAAATGTCAGGGGTGGTGAAAGAGATTGATTGTTTGGCTCTTGAGCAGAGTTTAATGAAAATGTTAGATGTTAGACAAGGGTCCAGGCAGCTGGAGGATAATGGTAGATTTATAGGCTAGAGTCAAGGCAGGCGGCAGAAGATCAATGGAATATACTGTATACCAGACAGAGTCAAGGCAGGCGGCAGGAGATCAATGTAATATATACCAGAGAGAGTCAAGGCAGGTGGCAGGAGACCAATGTAATATATACCAGACAGAGTCAAGGCAGGTGGCAGGAGACCAATGTAAGATACACCAAACAGAGTCAAGGCAGGCGGCAGGAGACCAATGTAATATATACCAGACAGAGTCAAGGCAGGCTGCAGGAGATCAATGTAATATATACCAGAGAGAGTCAAGGCAGGTGGCAGGAGACCAATGTAATATATACCAGACAGAGTCAAGGCAGGCTGCAGGAGACCAATGTAAGATACACCAAACAGAGTCAAGGCAGGCGGCAGGAGACCAATGTAAGATACACCAAACAGAGTTAAGACATTAGACAAAAGTGATATATACCAGATAGAGTCAAGGCGGCCAGCAGAAGATCAATGTAATATATATACCAGACAGAGTCAAGGCAGGTGGCAGGAGATCAATGTAAGATACTCCAGACAGAGTCAAGGCAGGAGGCAGGAGAACAAGTAATCATTTTTAATCAGGGGTAGCCTTTAACATTTTGCTGTTTATATCACAAGTCTGGAGGTCTTACAGGAACGCGTAGCATTCTGACTGGTTTGTACTGGGTAACTTTCTCTCTTTCTGGCTGTTTTCGCTGTAGATTTTAAAGCGGAAATACAAACCAATCCAGATCCATGTTGGCCAAAACAATCTCCAAGTTACTGGGACTGGGAACAATAGGCGAGATGTAATTTAGCAAGGAGTCTATTCATTCCCAAGCCAAGGTAGCCCCTCTAGGGAAGAATGTAGGAAGGGGCCGCTCCGCAGATTTCCATCCTGTGACTGTTAAACGCGGCAGAATAAAATGGTAATATTCTCGCTTCAGAAGGTGTTCTGGGCACGTTTTTGATCGTGAACAACATTGTTTGGGGGCTTATTCAGGACAGTCCTGGAAGCAGTAGGTCATGCATACAGTCACTAACCCATCCTATGCTACATAACCCTCTCTTACGGGGTGTTCTTGATGGACATTGACCACATTTTGACCTCATTCTTCATAATCTACCCACTTATCCCCACTTTGAAATATTCCGTTATCTGGTATCTCATACTTCCACAGGTAATGAAGTCTTTGCAGCCACAAAGAACCTAGAGACTGAACCTCGGGTGAAAAGAGAGCTTTCTCGGGTAACCACCATGCTACCCATGTCTTTGTCTTGTTTTTTTTTTGTTTTTGTTTTTGTTTACATATCATTGGTATTTCCACTGGAGCCGACAAGACCCAATATTATCAGTTCATAGACCGAGGGGAATAACATGGTGGGAATCCCCTTTCATTTTTTATCTCCTTGTCCAACAGCTGGAAAATAACATAAAGGAATAAAATGAAAATGAAGCATTAAATTAGCATCAATTACATTTTTTAGAAGGATAAGTCAACAGCTTCCTGCCGATGGTAGATGGCCGGGTAACTTAGTACTTAGTAAGGCTAAAACTAAAAGGTTTGAGAAAGTCTGGGTAGTGGGTACCATTTTTTTAATAGTATTAACTCTAAGGATAGTTTGCAGGAGAGTTGTGGTTTTAAGTCTAAGGGCCAACACTGGCAAGTTTATCCAATAAGATGGGCTGAACTGGCCCTGTGCAATGTATAGTTCAATGTATGGAATCTCACTGATTATACATTATACATGGCCATTCAAACTCTTCCTACAGCAGACGATCACTGGAGTTGGACCTTCAGGAAGTATAAAGAAGTCAATGATCGGAGATGCAATTCTCGCTTTAGTGAATAAAGCCCAAAGTGATTAACTATGCCTATTTATTCATGCCAGATCTCACCACTAGGGGGAGACATCGATCAGTTGTCATTTTACATATTACTGTAAGATTTTCAAGCTGAGCAGTAGGCGTTATAGAAGTTTTACCAGTCTTCATCTATTTATAATATCAGCCATGTCAGTCAATAGCTATATTATATTCCTGTGTAACTGGGGACAAGACTTGGACGGACGATGTCACGCAGCCAAATCCCGTAATGAGAATAAAACATCTGCGAGCAGCTAGCAGAGCACGTGTCTCTAAATCTGTATAAACAATCTGGCGTGTTTAGGTTTAGGAGTCATGGTGATTTGGGTCAACAGTTCAGAATCATTTACATGTGATCAAGGAGAACAGAGAAAGTGAGTCGGTGGGAGAGAGAGCCAAAAGGGGGGACGAAACAGGGAGATCTGTTGATTAATAAAAGTTGGGTGGAGATCTCATGGAGAGAGGGAGAGACAGCAGGTCAGTTCAAATCCACTCAGCTAAGCCAACTTGGACAGCATCAAAATTATTACGTTGTCGTCTAGTTAAATATTATGTTCTGTGGAGTTGTCACCAAGTTCCATTTTGCTGCTGCTGAGTTGAGCCTAACTGCTGCCATGTTGGTTGTTGTATTGGAGGTTGACGGTTGGTCATCAGCTTGGGCAGTCCTACAGGGTTTAATGGAGTTTTGGGCCAACCTGCCTCCTTCTAAGGAATTAAGTTGATTTGTTAAGTTGAAAACCAAGTTATAATTTGTATGCCATTTTGACTTTTTTTTTTTAGTTTAATTTACACGAGTAGACCAGTTTCTGTGTTTTTCATAGCATCTTGTCTTGAGATGGCAGCTCAGCTGAGTTAAGATCTCCTTAGTGAATAGACCAGCCACTCAGTTTCAGCAAACCTAATTTAGGTGGACTAAGAGACTCCAATCATAATGTGATTCTTTATTAATAGACCTTTATTAAGATAAAAGGAAAGATAGATTAGACAGATAGATAGAATAGATAGATAGATAGATAGATTAGATAGATAGATAGAAGATATGTGCTGTACCTGTGTCACCCTAAACCATACGTCACAAGAGACAACTTCCCATAATAAACACTGGCACCATTTTTTCTCCATAAAATAAACCAAAATTTGTAATCCTTAATCTCGCCTTCCTCAGCACCCCCTTCTGAATCATAGAACTCGGCTTCTTGAAGCTACCACATCTTCCTTTAGTCATTTTAAATATTGTGTTTCCTCTGCTTCTTGTTACTGTCACCGTTACTAAATGGTTTCTAAGCCTCAAATCTCTTCTCAACATTCCATGCCTGGAAAAAAAAATTCCTACCCTCCTGTTTAGAAGGATTGCCAAATATTGA
Organism: Spea bombifrons; assembly: GCF_027358695.1. Lineage (NCBI taxonomy): Eukaryota > Metazoa > Chordata > Amphibia > Anura > Pelobatidae > Spea > Spea bombifrons. Next base: position 104,522,737 of record NC_071090.1, on the reverse strand, counting down.
GAATGAAGTTATATACGTTCTCCCTAAACATTGTATACAATGACATTTCTATGGTGCTAAAAGATCTCCTGGTAACAGAACCGTTATGACACGCACACACACGCTTATACAGCCGGAAAGATGATAGTAAATTAAACTTGTAAGGTGCAAGAACCCATGATTCTAATTATTAAACACTGATCATGAATTCCATTTCCGTCAGCTAAACACAATATAATCCCTTTGTCCTACTGGGGAGACCTAGGAGGACCTCGGTGATTTGGTGTGGGGGGGTTATGATATGTTTAGAATAACAGAAAAAAAAATACTTTACATAAAATTGGTTCTGTCTTCTTAAGGTCTATCAGATTCCGAGATATTTCGAAGCCGGAAGCTACTATACTCCATTAATGGAGCCTTTTCTCTCCAGGTACCTCCCAACGCTATCGGTGGGACTTTCCTGCTATCGGATAAATGTATTGTGTGTTTGCGCATGGTCACAATGGCTTTGTGCTCATTAACAGTGGAAACTTTTTTAAAGCACCGTTACCTCAGCTTGTGGTTTCTTTCAAACCGAGCGCCCAGGAGAGTAATCGCCCCACAATCTCTCTACCAGAGGGCATGGATATAGATTTGCCTATTATTATTATTATTATATCTTCTATATATATGTTTATGTGATATCAGGCCATACACACCATATACCTATAAAAGCTTCTGTTTGTTCTCTGCCTAGACTTATTTTATGGATTTGTTTGATAATCTGTGCCGTTTCGGTGACACCGTTATATGTAGGCGTCAGCATGTCTGGAGCCTTTTTATAGCTATATTTATATACATTTACGGACGTGCAGTCTAAAGAACAAGTAATGCTTTATTACACATTGAAATAATCTAACGCGGTTCACTAAGAGGCATTCTAATAGTTACTGCGGTTTCGGTTCCCTGATATTACTACGCATGATGAAGGGCTAACACCCGATCTGCTTCTCCTGCAAGGTAGGCCGAGCTGGCCCTGTATCATGCATAGGTAAATCAGTGCATGCATTATACAGGGCCGACTCAGCTGTTCTTACAGGACCCCTGCAAGGGTTGGTTCTTCATAATCTCGGTGGGTTAAACAATAACATGTACGGGCTTTATCATTAAGGGGTTAAACCCAACCAACAGTAGAAGGATGGCCAGCATGCTCACGTCGATGGCCAATATCACCATTCGATTATCAGATCTCATTAAATAGTGCAATTATTGCATGGGTTCCATTTTGATTTTTCATAACGTGAACTCACGGTGTCTAGTGTCCAATCAGACTTCTGGGATTCTTGACAGCAGCGTCACAACAAGTATCAATTGAACTAACCGCTTTCAAGAGCTTTTATTGCATTGCTTGCAACAATATTAAATGGAGGGGGAGGGGCAAGAAGGAAGATTGGCAACATTTTTGACATGAAGCCATTTTCATAAACCCTCTTGAGCTAATATGGTTAGAATTGTAGCAAACGGTGCGATAAAAGCTCTTTACGTGGTTAATGACCCATAGATACACAGAAGACGTACATTGTGCTCTGCGGACGATTCTAATTACATATTTCTCTGTACGTATAGGTTGAACATATAGATCGTTCCGGTCTGCGGCCCTTTAAATGGCAGCTCTTATTTGCCTACCGGCAATCTTCCCGGGAATCGTGGCAGTGGGGTGACACAAAATGCTGGAACGCACAAACTTCTTGTATAACCCGTTCAGGTGTTTATAAGAAACGCCATATGCCTATCCCACGCATCTTTCAATTGCCTCTACCACCTCTGCTTGGAGGCTGTTCCATTTATCCACTATCCTAAAATGTAAAACTTCCTTAAATGATATCTAAACCTTACATCCTCAGGGTAGAATTAAGACGGCCGCTGCGAAGAAACGCTAAAAAAAACGAATAGAAATGTCTTGTAAATCTAAACCTCTTTTAAGGAATATGCCCGCTGATCAAATAACAAAGAAACACATTTTGGGGCCAGTTGTCGTGCTGATCACTCCATAAAAAATATTTTCATACACATGAGTCAGTATAACAACAAAAGCCAATTCAAATGCCCAAAACGCTAAAATCTAAAAAAAAAAAAAAAAAAAAAAAAAAGATACCATCATAACATATTTTTTTGATACTGACAATCTCGTCGTACGCTTTCCATGCAGATCAAATCGTTTTTCTTTTCCAAATGCATATGCAAATGTTCCATGGCGGTGCTTTAACCCCTTAAGGAGCAAGCTGTTTTTTTTGTACCCTTTTTAACGCTTTTGCGCTGCTCGTGTTCAGCTGTAATTTTCTCCTCTCCCATTTACTGAACCCACACGAGTTATATATATATATATTTTTCAGGACAAGAAGGGCTTTCTTCCATATACCATATTTTTGCTCATATGATCTAATGTTCTATAAAACAAAATAATAAAATATGTTGAAAAAGTGAAGGAAAAAAAACACATTTTCTAACTTTTATTTTGAAAAATCTTTTTACTCATCCAAAAATGAAGCTAATGAAAAAAAACTGCTAAATAGATTCTACTATTTGTCCTGAGTTTAGAAACACCCGATGTGTTTATGCTTTTTTCTGCACGTTATGGGGTAATAAGTAGCGTTTTGCTATTTCAAAACCATTTTTCCAAAGAAGTGTCAGGCATTTCAGTTCTCGTTGACTGATTGTTTTTTGTTACGTGTCTGGCACATTAATGGTTGTCAAGGGGTTAGTCTTCATGTATACTTCTATGAACTAATAAAAACCTGGTTTTATAGCTTAAAATGCGAGGGTGATAGCTGGAACAGCCTCCCAGCAGAAGAGGTAGAGGTAAATGCAGTGAGATTGCATGTATGCATTTCATACTGTGCACCAGCGTAGTATTTAATACTGAAAGGGTTAAATGTAGTAATGAGAACCCCGGCACATGTACAAAACCAAGGAAAGTAAAAGTCCTAAGAATGTATTTCGTTTGCCGAATGCGATCTAAAATGGGTCAAAATTATGTAAAAATGTAATTTTGGCAATTTTTAAAAATATTTTATTCCTAATAAACATTCTTGTCCTGCCCAAAAAGACAAAGCGATGAACTCTGCTTTTAAAGGTGCTGTTCCACTTATGTTAAGAATAACATCATCATTTTATTCTTAATCGCTTGAAAAACATTCTAGAACTTCTAATAAGTTTTTCAGTTTCCATAGCAACAACCAATCAATGCATTACAATGATCTTTTATTATACTTATTAGAACTAAAAGGGACGGACCAAGACGACCCGATGCATTAGGTAAAGAGGGTCTTGCTCGTAAGCGTACGATCTACAGGAGTGTCCCGCGTCACATGACAATTAAAAGGTCCCAGCAAAAATGAAAAATAAAGCAGCGTTTTGCATGTTTAATGAATGAATAAAAGACATTTTTGGCATTTAGCAGAAAACGTAGAGTATGTGGAACGGCAGCTTTAGGTGGAGAAAGCCCTGGTCACCAGGTGATTCCAGTATAGTTCCATATGGCTGGCAGTATAGTTCCATATGGCTGGCAGTATAGTTCCATATGGCTGGCAGTATAGTTCCATATGGCTGGCAGTATAGTTCCATATGGCTGGGGCAGTATAGTTCCATATGGCTGGCAGTATAGTTCCATATGGCTGGCAGTATAGTTCCATATGGCTGGGGCAGTATAGTTCCATATGGCTGGCAGTATAGTTCCATATGGCTGGCAGTATAGTTCCATATCTGCCAGCCAGATGTTGACCCATTCGGCCCCATCTAGTCTGGCTGATTTTCCAGATTTAGTTGTTGGTCTCGTCTTAGATTCAGGAGCCGAATGCCTGTCCCCTCACTGTATTACCCTCTACCACTTCTGCTGGGAGGCTGCTCCACTTACCCTCTCAACAAAAAAAACCAATATTGCTGCCTACCCCTGTACTGAAACCAGGACTTTAATTACTCCGTGGAAGTCAAAAGCACCCCTGGGTGCAGGATCTGTGATGGAGAAGAGACAGATCAGAAACAAAACCTACCCCATCACCCAGAGAGTGGGGAAGAAACCTTACTATCTACGCCCCACCAACAGATTGTAAGTTCTCCTGAGACGTCCCAGGCTCCTTCTATTTTGGGTTGTTTTTTTTTTTTTCGATATCGTGGACGGTTCACCCGACACGGAATTTGGAACATTCGCTTAATCCATCCTATCCTCTCGCTTTGTTAAAACCCAATCGTCTGTCGGAAATCACCTCTCCTCCGTCTATGTCGAGCACCTGGAGGAACGCGCATCATGGTAGATCAGACACAAAAAAAAAAGAAGGCTTACCATGGACTCGGCAGATGCTGACGAGCGCGACGGCTGCAGCGATCCAGAAGAAGGACTTCTCCATCGGAAAGCGGAGCGCGGAGCGGGGCGAGAGGGTGGCGGGCGCGCTCGGGCTGCTTTACAGTCCCGTGTAACGAGCTTTGTCAAAACAATCGGAGGAAGGAAGTCAATTCGTTGAAGATGCGGAGAGTGGATTTTTTTTTTTTTATGTACGAGTTCCTGGAATGAAACTCTTTCTCTGCTGGAGCCAGTAAAGGAAAACCAGCCGCGAGGATTACCAGCTACGGAGAGCCGTGACGGGGGGGCTCCTCCAAGGATCATTCTACGAGGGTTATACGAAAACAGGAGGGGTTATCGGGAAACTAGGGAATTTCCCCATTAACGTCGGATGTGTATGGAGTATATACACTAAGGGGGTGGGATAACCTTCCCGTGCCGAGGTTCAGACTCATTTTTCGCCCTCTGGGAGGTCATACCTTCCCACTGTCCTGTTTTTTTTGTCGTGCAGTCCTGATTTTCAAGCACTGCCTGCAGAGCAGCCTCTCTGTCTCGCTTTTGCAGGCACTGAGGATCAAGGGCAGCGAGGGGAAGCGTTCAGATGCCATGACTAAAAAGCTTGCCACCCTTCTTGCAGCTCTTGCACACCTGCGTCCGCGGGCCACCTGTGACATCACCAGCATGGATTCTTGCGTAATAGAAGGGATCAGATTTTTTTTTCTGCTGCATCCTGAGCAGATGCATTTATAACGGATCATCTGGTAGCATGCTGCCACATTATTATTATTAATTATTATTTTTACTACCCTAATTGTGACGGTAGCAAGCAGCCAATCAAAAGCAGGGACTGGATTTTATTTATTTCTTTTTTTAATCAAGTAGAAGCTGCCAGTTAGTCGCTGACTAATCAGCATTGTTCTGGTAACTGCAGAGGAAGCCTACGCGTTCAACTCTGTACATACATCTCAGGCGCCGGGGAGGAAGATTGCCGCGATTATTTCAACTCTACTACACCACGCCGCCATTTTATTTAAGATATATGCTGGGCGCCCTGGGCCTGTTTTGTCCGACCCCATACAGCAATGACTGGGTTGATAAAATACCTTTGCATTAAAATATGAAATGATTTCGAGAAAACTATGCAATAGAAAAAAAAATAAAATAACTGATAACAGATGAACGTGACGGTCGGCAGACAGCATGCTGAGAACTCGAAAAAAAAAATCTCAAGGCAGTAGAAGAAAAATACATAACGGTGCCAAGTATGCCGAGCCTGTCCAATCTGGCCAAAATTATAACGGAAGGAAAACATTTCCAGCGAAGGAGATAACACATCTGCTCTGATGTACTGATTTCTTTCCTGCCGAACGTCTAAAACCTGTCCGTAAAACCACATATATTCCAAGTGAAGAACGTCTTCTGTTGTCACGTAGGTCCTAGGTAGGTTCCAGGTGGCCCGGAAGTTTCCAGGTATGCGTACCGGTACAGAAGGTGAAAGGGGCCATGCTCTTGTGAGCTTCGTCTATTGAGGGGTCTTGAGGGTATGGAGAGCCAGCGGTGGGATTGGTATAGCGAGTCGGCAGATTAAACAGCTATGTAATCACATAAATCTCCCTAAAACTTTATATTACCCCGTATAACTCATTCCAATAACTGAAACCATGACCACATATAATTCTCACCTATAACGCCGGCCATCTTTAATGCAGGTAGTGATCAGCAGCGATCAGCTGGAGCCTCTAAACATTCGTGGTTTCACTTTTTAATGGTTTCACTGGTGTTTGATGACCTCAACCACAGGAACCAGCCAGCTTAAAAGCCTAGGTCCATAGTTGGGGTTTAGAAGGGCGTTGAGCCACAAACCAGGCATGTTCAGCCACAGTTAATAACAATGAAGGTTCATTGAATCCACCCATGTTTTTCATTGATACGTTTATTTTTATTTACTTTATCTTTGTTTGGCCTCTGTATATAGCAGGAGTCATATTATAACTTGGATGGTCTTCTAACGAGATGTGGTCCTCTAGGCCTGCCCAAGGCCCTATCTGGAGAGCATTAGTGAGCAAATGTGTGTGTTCTTAGAGTAAATGTGTGTCTTACAATAAGTGTGTGTTAGTGCTTGTGTGTATGTATGTTAGTTATGGTGAGCAGGCACTTGGCTTTCCATGTCCACAGGGCCAGAAGATTCCAAGCCTTTCCTGCATATCCAGACAGGTGATGACCGTGTAGCCCACAGCTAGGAAGTGCCTGGGTACCATCACATAGGGGACCTGCGAGTCGAGTTCTACTTCCATGAAAAACCAAAGATCAGCTCTAAAATAAAACAAAAAAAAAACATCAGCACAACTGTATTCAGTGCCCGGTATCCTTATAATACATTTCATAAATAAGACAAATGAAATAAATCTCTGGAGATTTGTTCCAATGAGGAGGGACTGAGGTTTCTCACGGCCTGATATATCTAGACCACAGTGACGTCTGTGAAGAGGATTTTGGAAGATTAGGGGAAAAAAAATATTTTTTTAAAAACGCCCCTAAGAATTAAGAAAGAAAGCAAGCAAGACTTTTTACCAGAAATGGAATTCTCGTGACGAAGCGCCAAGGGGGGGTGCCCTGTACTTGTTCTAAATTGGTCTTGCTTTACAACTTATCAGGGATAATAAAATAAAGGTATAGACGATGTGACACCGTAAGCCCAAGTGGTCCCTGAGGTAGATCAATTGGAAAGTAAGGTGGGCCAACACTCCATTCCCCCTCCCAAAATACCATGGCAGAATTTGGAACAGACTGGATGTCTGCAGGATTCAGCCCGGGATTCCTGTGAAGCCCGCATCAAGTACAGGTGCTGGGCATTTAAACCTAATTATAAATACATTTCAACACAAAAAAGAGCTGTTTGGGTAGCTATTGCAACGCAGCAATATTAATTCCGGTTGGCCCAGGTTTGGACTTTGTGAATACTCAGCGGAAAAAAATGACTAAGCTTTGAAGATCTGGAGATCTTTTTTTTGATTAAGCGAAGACAATACATCTCCTGCACAGAAGAACGTCTGAACCAGACAGCGAGCGAATGGCGTTTTAGATCCCTCTAATGATTTTATCTCTTGTTTAGTACGAGGAGTCGTGTTTTAGAGTGGTGTCTACTCGTTGTTATATTTATGCATCACGTCGGGGTTTGCGAGAGCACCGAATCTATTTGCTTTAGAAAGTTTAAACAACTGAACATTTCATAAGCGCAAGTGATTTATAATCATCCCGACTCGGGCCAAGTTCTCCCTCGGAGACTGTTACCAGCGTGAAATATAATATTTTAGTGGGATCTGCTTAGTTGCAAAACAGAAAAAGGGGATGCATCACAAACTAAAATATTTCAAACAATATGCTGAGTATTTCCTGAACAGATCCCGCTGCTGAGACGACAAACAAAGCACCTTCTGAAAACACGGTTCTCTACCCATTTTAGACAAGGCGCTTATCCTACCTGCTTTGTGAGGTCATTCTCTAAATCTCACCCGTTTCCACCTCATCCCAACCTTAGTCCAGCCAATTCTGAAGATGATGGATTGAGTCTGAAGGATTTACTTTCGATGCACCTAGGATTTAAAGATTTTGTCAATTTTTCCCCCCCCAAATCTTATATTTTACAGTTCTGTACGCCAAATAAACCCCTATTATCGAAACATATGAATGAATATGGGAAAAGGGTATTTCATCTTCCTGTTCTCAGGATCTGCGTGATTATTCCACCCCATTAGGTTAGCTCTCCTTATTGTTAAGTTGCTGATTAATAAATCTAGTGATGCACCCCTTTAAATCCTTCACAGAAAAGTTCCAGCAATCATAATGCATAGAGTGTCCGACTTACACATGCATGAGAATTCTACAGAATTCATGCACATTTGAGGTTCTATACAAGAAGGGCATTTGAAGGGCATACAATATCTGATCCAGGCATTGCGCTTCAAGCTAAAGAAGCAATCTGGAAACATGCGGAGCTGTCCATAGCTTCCAACATATTGGCGAATTGCAAACTTTCTGAGCTCTTTAAAAAAAGGGAGGCATCGGGGAGGAAGGAAGGACACAAGGATTTGGGACTGACCCTCCACAGCAGGGACACTTGTTATGTACGGGGCTGTAATAACAAGCGTAGGGCTGTAGGAAGCCGCCGGCCGCGCGATAACATTCAGAGCTCTATTGTGACTCGCAGGGCAGAGCCGTGATTTGGAAGAAGAAAAAAAGGATTCATTAATTTACGAATATGGTTAGAGTTCCGGTACGAATTCGGTTCGCTTTTAAGTTATTAAAACCGCAAGATATCTGTATTTGTCTCCAATTAAGCAATGCCAACTCCCCCATAACCAAGCCTGAGGGACGGGCAGAGTACAGACGTGCCAGTCTCCATGGTCTCTCTGTTGCCATGGTTTCAGTGTTACCGTGTAACCTCTGGGTTTTTTTTTTATAATGTTCTGGACGTTCCGTCTACTTCCTGCCAGGTTCTGGCTTGCTTTGGACCTGTCTTGGGCAGGGGGTTGGGGGAATTTCTACAACTGCTCACACCTGTTTGTTAGGCCTCATTTTACACATTTGTATTATTTGAGCCTACTATGAAGGTGGGAGTCGGTTCTCACCCTATTGAGAGTGTGCCTTGACGTGGCGGGTGAGCTTAATTATGCTTTGGCCAATTCATATAACCAAAACCTCTCATTTATATTATGTTTATATATTTGTTGCTGACTTCATCAGAGTGAGAATTTGTTATTATTATTAGTTATTTATTGACCTTCTGCAACTGCCTATCGTTACCTAGGGACTTCAAAATGGGCATCTTTGTTGTGTGATGTTAGAAATATGAGTGCCTGGCGCGTGCCTGAACTGTTATTCCATATTAATATGTAGATGCATAAATATATTCAGAAAAGATCCAACTGGGGGCTGTAGAACCCTGTGAGAGGAGCATCGGGGCTTTGGGTGCCAGGTAAGCACGTTCCTTCCTAAAGAGAGACCGGTGCTAGGCAGACATCCCCGCTGTGACTGCTAAAAGCATGCTTTCATTTTTTGGCAGCTACGTTCTTCCTGAGATTTAGCGATATCCATTTTTGTTGGCCGCTACTCTTGAACGTTAATGCCTTTGGCACTTCCTGCTATTTTTACGCTTGCCATAGAGGGGGCTGAGGTGTAGAACAGGAAGGAAAGTAGACTGGAGACTGGTATGTGTCAATGTTGACGTATCCCTCCTTCGCTGTCTTCCTCTTCCATTGTCTCTACCCAGTGATTAGCTTTCTGTCCCTTTAATCACCAACCCAACTGGGACTTTTCAAGAGTTATCTGCCGTTCCACACCTTCGCGGCTAAACACTTTGGTCACTAAAGGTAGCACCAGAACCTTCCTTCCCGGAAATAATCATTCACGGCTCATTTCTATTTTTGCCATTAGCGTTTAATTGTCATGTGATGGTTGTTGCCATAGAAATGGAAGAGGCTTCCTTGACATTTTTTTTCTTGGTTAAGTGATGAAAGAATAAAATAATAAATCTGGTAAGGCTCAGTTGCTGAATATGCCAGGGTGATTAATGGAAGTGGAACAGCAGCCTTAAATTGGTGAGTTTGCTTTCAATAAATCTCCCCACGTTATGGACGCATTATACAGGGCAAGATCAGCCCTTCTGGCAGGAGAAGTTTACTGGGGTTGGGTATTTATAATCAGTGGCCTATTTACCCTGGGCATTGCCCTATGTCTGACCCAAGGGAGCTTCCCCAGCCACCCCCTCCGCAGTCATTATCTAGAATGCATTAAACGGCACCGTGTGATATTATATCCTGGTGTCCTGTGTCTTAAAGGCGCCAAATGTCTGTGGAAGTAGGCTGCTGAGGAGGTTGGCTGGGTAGGGTGATCTGCCCTCTTGTTTTGCAGGAGGGGGATTGACGCCCCCCCCCATTGGCACAACGCCTTAGGTCTCATCGGACTAGGCCTGGATACGTCACTGTTTCTAATTAGATCCGGGAACTCCAGGTCCGGAGTCTCCAGGTGAAGTGCTGCTTTCTGGGGTCTAAGGGTCACGTTCCTCTAAAGGGTTAAGTTAAGGCCTCAGCCATTCCCCACCAACTCCCTGTCCTACTCTTTGCCCAATGAAGACTTTCTAGGGTGATATCCACCCCATGTGCAAATAACCTATAGCTATAGATAGATAGAGCTGACTCCACTCCATTCCCCCAAAAGAGCAAGAGCTCCATCAGGTTCCTAAGTATGTTCATAATGGAGAGTGATGCAGACCCCCAGTTTAGTAAAGAGACCCCACAGAAGAACACAGTCAATCTGTCATGTTGTGACATCACAGTGAACTCTGTGATGCAACAGTTTTGGGTAGACTGGCCAAATCCCACTTCCAGTTTACCTTGGACTAAAACTAACATTTAATATCTACACGTGAATTAATACAAAGTAACACTGTGTCCCATTGTCCAACTCTTCTGCTTTTTATGGCACACCTTATGTAGAAGGTTCCTTTACATTTATTTAAGTTTAACCTTTTAATGGTTAAACAATAAACAACAAAGACACCAATTTTTACGCAGTTAAGAAAAATCTGTGGTTCTTAATCATGTGATGGGCTTCTTCTGTGTTCATAACCGTGGAGTTAGTTGAAGGTCATAATCTTTATTTGGCCAACATTGAGACAGATGAGACCACATAAGTCTCAAAGCTTAAATCTGATACTTCATCTTTTTTCTATGTTGACCCAATAAGATGTATCACCTTTAGCTAAAGAGTCCATCTTCTCCTGGATTATATCTATATACTATGGCTAAATAATGTATATAACATTCCTTAAATATGCTTTATAAGACTTCTATTAAAACTTTGTGCCAGAAGAGCCATATTATATATATATATATATATATATATATATATGTATATATATATATTATAATCTCCTTCGATGTATTCAATTCATGGTTCATTGATATTAATCTTTGATCAATTGTACAACAGCGCCACCCATTGGCAGTAGAGTATATTTACACTGTCAAAACAGCGAGGGAGAATATTGTTATGTTATGTAATAAAATGTAATGTCTCTGACAGCCTCACTAAAGAAAAATGCATGTTAAAAAGAACAAAAAAGTGGGTGAGTCACAGAAATGTAAAGGGACCTTTCAGCTATCATATGCATTGAGGTGAGTTATTTACAGGGGTGTAGTAAGGCGGTTACACTGCACCCAGGGGCCAACTTAGCAAGGGTGCACTCCAGGCCTCGCACTCCCCAAGGGGTCAGGTGAGGGAGCTAATAGGATCTCCCTTTACCATCCCACTTTATTTCTGTGAGACTGTGGCAAGTCCTGCGTGAACGTGATGTGCTAGCTACAGCTTCTTCACCGGACCACAAGAGAATGGTGCCCCTCTCAGGAAAAAGTCGGGTTGGAGGAGGGGGATTGTAGGTTTAGCTGAGGACAAAACGGGGGCTGATGGAAACATGGCAGGGGCGGGTGGGGACAATACAGGGGCTGATGCGGCATTACAGGGGCTGAGGGGTTATCAGGGGTTGGTTAGGGCATGTCAGGGGTCGGTGAGAACATGGCATGTGCCTGGCCTGTCAAATGGGCAGCCTGGGCCTATATTGTTGTTATAGAGTGTTAACATAAGGTGTTAGTGTGAGTGGGTGTGTGTTAGCATATGGTGTAAGGATATGATGTTAGAGTGAGTTTGTGTGTTAATGTAAGGTTTACCGTTCTCTTATCAATGTCTACGAGGGAGTTATTTGTTGTACCTTTCGTGTTGTCGTTCGTCCCCACCTCCTGCACGCACATAAACACACACACGTTATGGATTAGCTGGTCTTGAGAGATGAAGAACATGTAGATCATGCATAATTTTAGCACTGGAGACAGCATGGCATTAAAATTCCTTTGCATTGCAGCCAGAAGCTTCTGGGAGGGAGACTTTTTTTTGTGTAAACAAACCATGTTGGCTGGAAAATGGTTTTTAGTTTCTCAACAGAGAAGCAGAGCGTTTAAGCATTTGATTCTCAGCGTGATGAGTCTAGAGAGAGAGCCAAATGGTTCTGAAATACGAGCTTGGACAGCCCTGGGAAGCCTGAAATAAATTTTAAGCACATGTTCTGTCTGTCAAGGAGATCTACCAGGAAAGGACCAATATTATTGTTGCTTACAAGTCAAGCAAGCGCTTTCTCAAGCTGCCTTATACAAAAGTCTGGAGCCATGATGAAATAGAGAAAGCTATAGGAATCAAATGGCTTGTGATGTATAGCTCAAAAATGGACAGAATCTAGGTAGAAATAAGACTAAGTAACTAATCCTTAAAAGTGGTGTTCTAGACACGCGGCTAACCCAACCTTTACTGAATTCAGCAGACAACCTGTAGCCGCTAGATGTCTCGGGTAAAAGTATTTGGGTTAGTTTAAAATTGTAACGTAATGTGTATTCTATGCAATGCGTGAATTAAATGGACAGTGAAATGTTATAGAAGAATGTATAGGAAAGTACTGCGCGAGTAACCCTAACCTCGTGTGAGTAACAAATATGCAAAAGAAAAAAAAATGGCTGACCTAGAAGCTGCAGCCCTGGTGCTGCAGCCACCCTCCTCCTCAGTGTTCCATTGAAATCGCTGAAGCCAACAGGCCGTGGGTAAATCTGATGCGGGGAGATGTGTTTGCACACTAAATAGCTTGGGGCAGGGGCAAATGCATTTGGGCAGATTCTGCAGAAAATATAGCCGCTACAATTTAAAGGGGCCGTGTAGCTAATAAGCATTGAAGTGCTGATGACGTCTGTGGTGTCCCTTTAACAGAAATTGCTTTTGGTAAGAAGAACCCCTGCAAAAAAAAGATTTAAATAATAATAATAATAATAATTTTAGAGAATGATATTACGTGGTTAGCTTTAGCAGCTGCTGCCTGACATTGCACATTACTTAATGAGTCAACTTGTAACCCAAATCAGGGAATGACTCCACAAATCGAGGTTTGTTCATGCATCAGAACATGGTTTTTACTTCTTAAATTTTACTTCTTCTTTCTTTACTATCAATACTCAAATTAGAAAGCAGGGGGCCTAGCAGGTACCCCATTTTTAAAGGGGAAAAAGAAGTTAAATTTTTTTTATTTTTCAAACTTTAATGCAACACAGTTTTACTTACATTAGCATCTTTGTAAATAGGTATTGCACCGAAGATGATTGACAACAGCAGAAAAATACATCCAAAAAAACCATACAACCAAAAAAACAATAATAATGCTGAAAAGGCTCTACGAGCTGAAGATTATCCCAAGGTGAGGAGCGCAAACCGTCGACTTGCTGCCGTAGTGTAGTCCTTTATTGGACCTAGCCGACAGCCCAAGCAGTTTGCTCAGAAGTCATTCTGTAGTTTAGGAATCCAGTGAATGGTGGAGGGTTCTTGGTATATGAGTTCTCGACGAAAGCAGGCAACATCAACGTATGTAAGTGTTTGGTGTGAGCATGAATGTGTAAGTGTTTGGTGTGAGCATGAATGTGTATGTGTGTCTGTGTGTGAGGATTAATGTATATGAGTAAGTGTGTGTGATAGGGATCGTGTGTTAGCATAAGTGCGTAAGTGAGACTTAGTGTAAGTATGTGTGTGTGTTAGTGTGTATGTGTGTGCATATTAAAGCTTGGCTTTACCTGCTTCCCTGGCCAGAAGTTGCCAGCCCTCCCCCGCCTGTTCCCAGATATGCCGGTCTCCCGTAAGGCGTTGTTTTAAATGCTTTAGCTAAATCTGAATTGATATGTAAAGCCCTACTCAGATATAAACGTATGTTTATCATACAAGCCCAGGAGGATCTGGAGCAAGACCCGATCTCCATAAAACAATGCTGATAGTCTAGCATTCCGTATTACATTATTCCTCGGAGATATTTAATCACTCGCGGGGTACATAGAGTCCCTGAATCTGATATAGACTTTGCAATAATCCCACTGAGCACCTGAATGGTTCTAACAACAAACAATCAACACCTACATTCAAGCAGGGATTTCAGATGAATTATAGCACTATACCTCCCAAATGCCTCCATTATCTCAGACAGTTGTGAGTGTCATACACGAGGGGTAGACTCCCTTGCCCCATCTCTAGATTTTACCCTGCCTTCACCCCCAACAAAGGGGCACCTGAAATGCTGGGGGTAGGTTGCAGTGGGACAAGCAGCAGTCCAAACCGTATAAGAAGGTGTCATCCAGAGTGCGAGAACCTGACAATCTGCCTGTTTACCTTGAGTTTGTGGTTAAAAAAAACCCCTGAGACTCAGAGACAAACCCTGACGGTCACAGTGTTTGCTGGGTATGAGTGTATCACAGTGTTCTGCAACATTAAAATGTGTACATTCTTCTTAATGCCCTTGCCTGTGTATCTAATCAGACCGCATCACACATTAGTGTCTTCTGGCCAAATGCAATGTGGTGAAGTCTTCAGGAACACTAAAATGACAGATTTTTCCATCTGAAAAGGAGGTCTGAACAGCTACGCAACGTTACATCTTTTTGTTTGTTGGCCCGATAAACTGTACCAACCGCAACTATCATTCTAGAGAGTGAAATGAATGATGTTGGAACCCACCTTTTACATTGCTGTGGGCAATTTGGTGAATTTTAACTTATACACAAAAAAAAACAACAGTTCTTAGGTAACAAACAAATTATCTGATGGCTATTTCAGATCGGAGGTCCATTCTGTAGTCTTTATAGCCGCATTATGGCCGCCTTGACCGTCTATAATAATAATCTTGAGCTGTGGGGTGGAGATTTTGGAGATTCGGTGTTGGGCATTAACCGACCCATCACCGATAGACGACATAATACTTTTTTCTTCATCCTTCTGACGTTCACAAAGTTTCCTTCCCCATCGTTTTAAGAATCGTTGCTGTGTGTGTGTGAAGGAACGTGACGCTGCTAGCGGAGACGATGAACAGCGTTCCTATTCTTTGGCGGCAACATACAAGGCAATGCGTCAAATCTTACTGTCCTAAAGAGAACAACATTCTGGAAATCTAACTTTGCAGCTGGTGCCCGTTGCTCAGCTCGGTCATCTCGTTCGCGGAGTCACTCTTGCACGGCGCACTTTCTACGCGGTAAAACCCGATTTTGCCTTTTCGCCATAACCAGTAAAAAACCAGGCCAGCCGATAGCAGGACAGCGGCGGCGACCACGCTGACAATAAGAGCGATCAGCCAGGTGTTATCTGTCATAAAAATAAAACAAGAGAGACATTTAAATAACAATGTTTTGGACCCCCCAAAAAAAGAAACCCGCTCCGTTGGAATATTGTTGCTGACAGGTCTAAATTAAACACATTGTAATAGAATTATGCATGGAATAAGGAAACTTTTAGTATAACTACATTCATTTTGTTTTTTTAATATATCATTTGGGAGGGAGCGTGGTGTACGCACTGTTACATTGTATCAACGTGGAACCGGCCATGCTGGGTCCTGTTGCCAGGGGGTTCACAATGATCATCTTTGATGTCTTCATTGAACCCATTAAACATTTGCAGAGCTGGCGGATTTAATAAATGGTAGAACCGCCGTTAAGATCCAGGCTCTGACTGGGCCGCTCCAAAAGCCCAGAGTGCATTTTCCTGCGGGCAGCCACCCTGGCATTGTCCCATTTGATCCCTTGATAGTCTTGGGACTTCATTGTCCCCTCGATGATGGCAACCTGTCCAGGCACTGAGGCAGTCAACCAGCCCTAAACCACCATCCTCCCCCATAGTTCATAGTGGCACTGACAAGCTGTTTTGGGGATAAACATGGCGTGGGCAAGCTGTTTTGGGGACAAATATGGTACTGACACGCTTTCGGCAAAGATGGCACTGACAAGTTCGAACTTTAAAGTGCAAAACACTTCAGCCATACAGTGTGCTAGCAAATGCATAGTTAAGAGTTATTTTAGTTAAAGATTAGGGTCCGTACAGGTGTTGACTCTCTACGCTTACCCGTAATCTGTACATTGACGCTTGCTGTTGCCGATCCGTGCTTATTGCTGACCTCACACCTGTACTCCCCGCCGTGGGAGGATGTCGAGTGGGTGATGGTGATGGAGCTGTTATCCGAGGACGAGATCACGACAGCATCGGGTGGGAGACTCCATCTGTACTCGGAAGCGGGAAGAGCGTCCGACTCACACGTCAGATTGAAAGGATATCCGTTTCTAATTTCTGCGCTGGGAGCCACGGTTACTACAGGTGGCGATGGCTTATCTGACAGTAAATAAAGAAAAAAACGGGGTTATGGTGATGAATGACTGGTTTTAAGGAATCAAACGTATGATTAGGATTATTCTCCATGCAGTGAGATGCAGGTGATATCAATAAATGAATATTACATATAATATACCAAATTGCTCTTGCAAGAAGGGCCAAGTTGGAGTTGGCCTTGAATGGTTCATGGTCTCAACACCTTATGTTATGTATGTGTTAACTGGCCCATTTAAATTGTACAGCGCCGTGTAATTTGTTGGCACTTAATAAACAAAAATAATAATAATAATAATAATAATAATAATATATCTTACATTGCACTATGAGGTTTATAGACTTCTCCACTTTCCCATGACCGTTCGTAGCTTCACATGTATAAGCACCGGAGTGTTTCCTCGTTATATTGTCGGGCAGATTACATGTCACCGAAGGCAATGGGTTCCCCTCGGCTTCGCAGGGGAGATGCGTAGTCTTTCCTTCTACCCATATGACGTTGTTTGGACAAAGATTATCCGTGAACTGTGGAGGATCTGTGGAATAGAAACCCAACGTAACAGTTACTCTAATGACTAGACTTGGAAATGTGCGAGTAAACCATGTCATTGTCATGGTACTAAACCTTTAACCCATTAATCACGCCACCATCACTGGGTCAATATGGTCTTCAACCCTTCCACCATTACTGGGTACGTTTGATCCCATATGGAATCTAAAGATAATGTCGGCGTCAAACGTTACTTACAATATACTGAAACTTTTCTAGATTCCTCTTCGGTTACATTTTCATTCTCAATGAGGTAAGCCCTGCACGTAACAATCATCTCGGGCAATCTGCGGCCGGCAGTAATATCGCACGCGAGTCTTCCAAATCTATCATCTTCACACACGACCTGCCCGCTCTCCAAGACGCGAATTATATACACTTCTTTGTTAGCGTTTGTTACATTACAAAATGCCGTTATGTTTTCACCCAAACCGATGCCGTCTTTCGATACCTCGTATGCGATGGCTGGGTGCTCTGTTGAGGATAAATAGCACTTGGAGTTATGGAAAGATACAACAGGGAAATAGTCAATCAATATCCTTGTCTAACAGAAACAAATATTAGTCCATTTCACTCCAAGAATTGTCAGAATTTTTTAGATGAATACCTACATCATATTTCATGATTCTTTGGACTATATATGCATGACCAAGACCTCTCCAGGTATCAAATGAAATTGCCGGTCCTCTGTATCAGCCTTTTATACTCTGGATCAGAGCAGTGGTGTCACCCCATCCACGTCTCATTCGCTTCTGCCCACTCCCTGTTCCAATTTATGATGTAATAAGGGTGTTATTTGCCCCTTTCATAACGCCAATGTCTAGTAGGAGGTGTAGACCATTCCAGGGAAGCTCCCAGGCACCATAGCTGTGTTATAAATGCAGCAATGTGTTGTATTGTAGCACGCGGCTGATCATATACGGCCACACACTGCACTTCTACGTCTAGTAAAGGTGGCTCCTGTACCCATGCGTAACTGTATGTCAAGGAGTTATCCATGGCTGGTCTTACAGCCCCAGTGCCAGTGTTTATTCCCGGTTTGGTCTTGTGTTACAAATCTCTTGGCATCCCCACTAGACCACTGGTGATACCATCTCTAAACTTAGATCCTACACCCTCAGACTGGCTGGATGTGGTCCACCACACGCGGGGCAAGCAGACTTAGAATGCCAGGTCTGCCCGACCATCGCCACCCTGTACACCGCGTTTACGCTTGGTTTATTAATGTATTTAATAGATGCACGCACCATAAATATTGACTTCGAAGGAACTATTTCTTGCGAAGCCAAAAACCTCTGCTTCACAGACAAGCTCGTTTTTCCCAGTTGGCACGTTGCTCAAAGGCAGCGTACTTCTCCCTTCCACCGTGCCGTCCGGCCTTACGATCGTATCCAGACTCAACGGATCGAAGTTAAAACGCATTTCCATCGTCACGTTTTCTGGGGGGAACGTTTTGGGCGCCACGCATTTAACTTCGGCGGTGGCTCCTGTCTCGATCCACACCTTCGAGATTATTTCCATGTTATTTGGTAGACCTGTAATAACAAAACTATACATGTAATCAATGTGATTTCAGACATGCTACAGTTTTTTCTACAATTTATAAATACTGAAAGCATACCTTATTCCTGGTTTAATGATGAATTATAATTAGCAAAAGTAATTATGTAGGCTTTATGAAGGGAGTCTGCTTTTTTATGCCCCGAATACCTCTTTCCTTCACGGGTGTTCCTCTATTCTGGAAGCTTAGAATGTTGGGTGGGTATGAGGGTATCACAGGGTTCTAAAAGTCAAATAATAAGTATAGAAACAGCAGTTTCTCTATATTGGATAAACTCAATCATGTAATAGTCGAGTACAGGACTACTAAGTCTTGGCCAGAAAAAGTTGACCAAAGGTCTCATCGGAGGTTGGACAAACTCATCTTGTGAAGACTACTTGAGATTCCTACCACCAGATAGCACTGAAGATCTCACTACATGTAACCATTATCCTTGCTCGTGTTACAATGTCTGCTTCCTTTTTTTTTAAGTGGGGGAGATAAATATCCCTTCACATCCTACTAGGATGTTGGTCTCTGTCGTAATTGTCAAGAGGCCAAAAGGAAGTCGAGCCTTTCGATGCCAGATGGCTTTGCAAAACTCTTAGCAAAGCACATGAAACGGCTATCGTCAAGGAAATCAAACAAAAACAAACCTTCATCACCCATTTTGTTATCTGGCTGAGGATCTTGGGAGTTAACATGAGCTTTCCTTTTCCTCTAAGTGATATTCAAATGTTTTAATTGTATCCAAGCGGTAAAAGAGACAAGTAAACAGAGGCATGGCGCTAGGCCAGTGCTGCCGGCTGTACTTGCTTAGGGCCAACACGCTGAATCTCCTATTGGACACTAGATGTCGTATCCCAGCGCTCAGACATAGTATGTGAGGACGTCGAGTGAGCATGGCGCCAGCCCACCTCCTCCTGAGTCAACAATGGTAGGTTGTGGTGCCAGGAAGGGGCAGAGGAGGAGAAAGAACATGTGTGTGTGTATGGTGGTAGAGTGAGTTGGCATGTTAGTATGTATGCATGATACACGAACCCTAGGCTTGCCCCTATTCGCACAAAGGTGTGCTTATGGGAGGAGCTTAACGCGGGGTGATGGGTGGGGCAGTGGGATGGACATGGGTGTTAAACATGAACTGGCCCCAAGGACAGAGTAGTCCCTTTAAACACAAGAACATTGCACAGTTTGATACCGGAAGAGTGAATGTTAAGAGCTTTGAATAGAAACATACGGCCATCGAAAAGCTACCCAGTAAAAGGTATAACGGCGTCACTTACTGAATGTCCTAGCGGTGACATTGTTAGATGAAACCGTATGGGTGAGAAAAGTGCCAAGTTCCAGGGTGGCTTCACAGGAGAAGTCCTTCAGGTTGTCACTCCGTCGCGCCATAAACTGGAATGTCACCGTTTCATTAACCATCCCTTGCCGGCTGTCGTTGTCAAACCTCTTCTCCTGTCTCACTTGACCGTCTCTTGTCAACGACACGGTGACAGAATCAATGGGTGCTACCCCGTAAACACTGCACGTGACATCATACAGAGCCCCTTCTTTTAGTAAATCCGGCATGTCTATTGCCACCCCGCTGGGAAAGGCTGAAATAAAATAAAAGAGATTCTGGTGAGTTGTTATTTTGTGGTGTTTGTAAGATATTTCTCGCGGTGGCACCCCTTATTCGATATAAATCATTTACCGTAGCCAATGACTTGCACCGCCTTTGTAATCAGCGTCGCGTTGGGGTATACATAATTGCAATAGGCCTTTTCTTTTTTCAGCTCGGCTTTCACCATGACCGATATCCATCCGTCGCCCTCCGTCCTGTTGTCTTTCAGAAGCGGGGATTTCCAGTGTAAGGGCGAACACGCGGACGTGCAGTTTAAGAGGACAAACTCGTTCCGCTCCGCAAACAACTGCTGCTCCGCAACATTTACATCGCAGGACGACGCTCCTGAAATTCCCGAAAACAAGAGTTAGGATGCACGAAAGGACAGACACGGTGGCATTTAATGGGTTAAAGATGGTGCTCACAACCTTAGTTAGCAAAAGGCCATTAATTTAATTTCCCATGGGTGAGCCTCCCCAAAGGGTCTGTGTCAGGGCCAAAAAAAAAAAAAAAGGAAAACACTGGCAGGCCTTCTTGACCCAGACGAAGATCTTTTGGTCAAAACGTTGGCATTCAACAAAAAAAATAAAAATTGCTGATTGCGTGCATGATGAATTTTCTGCGTGACTTTTTGGGGGATTTTATTATGGGATAAATCCTTATACCCGATGCGTCACCCATTATATTTTCAGTTTGCGCAGCACGATTACCATTCTCCTTGGCTGCGCATGGCCGCGCGAAAGAGCCACGCGCCATGGGTTGGGCAACTCTAGGCTAATAATGGCCCACAATGGAGCGTCACATCATTATGTCATTGGTGAGAACGTATTATTTCAATCTGGATCACACACGCGCAGAAATATTGGAACATTTTTGTTCTAGGCTATTTAAACAAAATAAATGACTTTATAAATAGACAAATATAAAATATTACATTTTTTTTCACTTTTTAATTTTAATTGACTTAATTCCTTTTGTCATAGAAAATGCTTTAGGAAACGGCTGAAGTGACACGATCATAGGAGAGGAAAAACGTATCCCGATTCCTGACATGCCAACGTTAGTTACTATAAACAAACACGATCAGCAGTAACGGTCCGTCAGCTCGGAGGAACACACATAGGAAGCCGTGTGCGTACGTTACACGCCATTATGGAATACAGGGGATGGGAGAACAATAGGTATAGGAATGTCTTCCCGAAAAAAAAAGCTAAATGCAGGCATTTGGTAATCGCCACGCCTAAACTAGACTAAAAGTCCTCGTATTGGTCCTGATCGGCACACATTGGGTTGGGGTCGTTGCGATGGGACACCTACCCCCCCCAGTGACGTATATTTCATTCAGCAACACGGGCAACGAGAAAATTCCGTTTATATCGCATATCTCTACTTTTCAGTGCCCGGCGTAGCTGTTGGGAAATCTTTTGTCACCTGGGAAATTCGGGGGATTTGGCAGCTATGACATTCGTATTATTGCGCTATTGGGACCTTTCCGTGTCGTCACCGGCCTTGAGGCCGTCAGGGAACGGCTGAAGCAAACGAGAATATTTTCTTTGCTCATTCAATTATTTTTTTTTTTTTTTAATATCTGCAGGATGCGAGATAAGAACAGCCAAGCGAATTTCTTTCGAAACATCGGGCTTGCCAACATTTTTTTTAACAAAATTCCAGGGAAAAATCAGCTGATTGGTGGTTAGGGTGAAGAGTGTTACTCACTTATACATAAATACTCTTTGGAATGTACTCATAGAACGGGGGTCCCCATTAGGTAATTCAATACTTTAATGAGGGCTACTTATGGGGATTAAAGCTGCTGTTCCACCGACTCTGCTGAATTGAACATAATAAAACGCAGCATTAAGAACATCATTTCTAATTATTATAAATGTTTCCCTATTACAGCCTTTGTAAAAGTGGCTGGAGAGGAAAAGAGAAATAATAATAAAGTGAGGACAGGAACGTGATAATAGATAATGCTGGGTCTGTCACGTGTACCGTATCATATACATCAGTTATCTGTATTCTGAACACTGATTTGAAGAGCTAGTATGGTTGAACCGAGTGACCCATCCGATCATCTCATTTGAAGGCATACAAAAGGAATCAGATTTACTTAAACATGCACATACACACGTGTACACTTCTTTAACATGCAGTAATTAAATATCCAGCTCTCTTTTATTGATTTACTTTAGGTTACTAAGTAGTTGTTTATATGTTTGCATTTCTTCTACTTAGAAGTCTACCACAGGAAGCCATATTTATACCGTATTCAGCTCTAGTTTAGCAGCTTGGTGTGATATCATGTGAAAAACACCATTTTTTTTATTTGGATCCCATCTGTGGCACCCTCCATCGGTACCTTGCCCCACCCCCCCAGTAACGTACCTAGGCACTGGCACACATTTTTACACACACACTCACATTTAAGCCAACACACATGCACACACACACATACTCATTAAGACACACTTAGACACTCTTGTTAACACATAATTCCTCTCACACCCACTTACACATTCATGCTTACACACATACACACTTATACATACACATTCATGCTCACACACTTACACTTTCACATCCATGTTCACACGCAAACATTTACTCATATATGCTCATAGATCCCTACACATACACACCCATGCTCACACATAAGCACTTACACATACACATTCATACTTACACATTTACGCACACACATTCATACTCACACACTTACACATAAGCACTTACACATACACATTCATACTTACACATTTACGCACACACATTCATACTCACACACTTACACATAAGCACTTACACATACACATTCATACTTACACATTTACGCACACACATTCATACTTACACACTTAAACAAAGACATACACATACATGCTCACACACAAAGACTTATACAATTTCACCATTCCCTCACTTACTCTCTCCCTCCCTCCCTCACTCATCCCCTTAGCTTGCCCCAAGTAATATATACGTACGTGACCCGCATGCATTACTGCCTCCCTGGACTGGTCTAAATTTCTGTACAAAAACTGGGGGCAGATTGTCCTATACAGTGTTTTGGATGCTCTGTGCATCACGGGCCTGGGGCTGAAACATTGCGCTTAAATCTGTAACCTTCTATACTATTAGGCTGAGATCTGGGCATATAATATTGAGTGGTTTGCTGTCACTTTAAGCAAAAGATAACTTAGTTCCTCAATTGTGCTTTTTCAGGAAATGAAAATACAGCAAATTCTTCAAGAACATGGGGTTTTCATTATCCTGTACCTCATGGACAACATTTTAGTGTAGTTATTGTGATTGGGTGATGTATCCATGCACTTTTGAGGCGTAGCACTCATTTAAGTATATTTTGCCCTGAAGGGGTATTCTTCCTATGTTTTGCCATGCTTTTTAACACATGGGGCTTCAGGGTCTTCAATATTTAGGCAGAGCATATATTGGTTTGATTGGCTATTGTTAATCGATTGGCTAGTAGTGCGTTGTGGCAAAAATGGGTCCGTTTTGGAGATCAAAGGTCTCCTTGGTCTCTTTCCTATCGTTTCTTCTCGGTAAAGAAGGACCCATTGGTCATGGCAGGTCCGAGGAGTTCTACTCCAGGTCAGGCTTAGGGCAGCGATGACCACAAACACACTCGGTTCATGTAGGGATTTCTTTTTTTTACAGAATCCAGGAAGGAATAAAGTAGTTACAGGAACCCTGGAAAATGTTCCTGTTCTATTAATATGTAATTAAGAGAGAATGAACTGGATCGATTCCCATTTCTGGAATGAAGTACAAACTGTTTCTCGTGAGTGATTAAAGCACTCTGGGTGTGTAAACAATGATCTATGGGAAACACAACGGCATACCTTTCTTGCGTGAGGGTAACAAAGCCTTGGCTTTAGGGTCCTTCCAAGAATAAATAATGAAAAGGAAACAGGATTTACAGAGGGGGAAGTGGGTATTCATTCCTGCACTGCTACGTTATTAGGATGCCCGCATGGCGTTAGTATTATTATCCTGCGCTTCTCTTTATGGAGTATAAATCCCCATTAAAAAACAATCCAGACTGCACTCTTCGTGGCCAAGGAGGACATTTATAATTATAATTAAGAAGTGAGTTAGCCTTTTCTGTCAAGTCAAATGTTGGGGAGCCGCGTGGCTACTTTAACCAGTCCATGCTGGGGATCTGTCACCTTCACAGCCTTTAGCCCCGTTAAATGAATTTATTATTAATTATTATTCATCAAAACATATACTTGGTGCTTTTTGTTCCTCAATCAATGCAGTTGTTAAGCACTTCGGAAAAGATGAAGTTTGTAAAATCCCCTTACATTATCGTTATAAAGTTTGTCAGAACCAATGAAGTTCTCTCCTATCTGTATGTCAAACTAATCAGATGCCATCAGATGCACTTTAACACATTTCACTTCTGAGTGGCCCCTTTAAATTTCCATGCGGCCCCCCCTGCAAATGCCCTGTGGGTTACAGGAGATGTGTTGGGCCAAACAATTCTCCTCCAGAGCGCTCCCACGTGGTCTACTCAGCACCAGTCAGTTCCAGCAAGGGCTCCCGCGTTTTTGCGTACAATATTAAGACAGACGCCGTGGAATGTCCGTCTGTCCATCTGGAATCCCAGAACATTTATTCGATTCCGCAGGGATCTTTCTGCCTTGGTGTTCACTAACCTGGGAGTTTGCAGAAGAGTCTGCATTCAAATGTACTCCCCCCCCCCAAAATGTTGGCAGGTATAGGTGGCCATGTTGGTCTTTTTTGTGCCGGGACATATTTACACATAAGTGCGAGGGAATGAAAAAAAAAAGATAAGTACGGGCACTGTTACTGAGTGTGCGGCCTCAGAATTAATTGTCCTGTCGCTTCTTCTCTTGCTAAAATAAACTCTATATATTGACATATTGACCTCTCTTGTTTCAATAGTCCTGACACTATTATGTCTTCTAACACATTTTTACATAATTTCAATGTCACTTTCTTGATGCTTCCCTATTCATTTCATTCATTGATCTACCATTCATTCATTCTACTGGGCAGCAAAAGAAGCTGAGATCGCACCATTGTGGTCCAGTTCATTCCAGGTCTCAGGCCTTGTTCCTGGATGGTTGGGTGCCATTATGTTGGGCAACTCAACACTTGGCAGTATTCTACCCCATTAACCTGGGGGTGAATCATGGAGTTCTGTAACTATTGGCTATATATAATATTACATTAAGCTGCCGTATGAATTAAACATTCCACCCATCTAGTCTGCCTGTTTTTCCTGCTGTAAAGACTCAGAAGTTAATCAGTCGTTGGTCTTTGTCTTAGATTCAGGAGCCATATCCCTATCCCATGTTTAAAGTCTCTCACTGTATTAACCTCTACCACTTCTGCTGGGAGGCTGTTCCATGTATCTAGCACCCTCCCTGTAAAGTAAAACCTCTTTACATGACATCTGAACCGCCGACCCTCTTGTTCAAACACTTCTCCTCTGAAATAAACTATAATAGCTATGAAATATCCATAAACATTGAATACATGATTTAAATACAGATTATCTGATGGCTTTCATCGGGCCTTTTCGATCTTCCACATGGCACCGCGTGTGAGCATTTAAAAAAAATAATTGATCTATATATATATATATATATATCAGAGGGCTGGCAGCCAGAGGGATCGCAAACCTCCCCGACCAAAAAGTGCCTGACGCTGATAAAATGTTTGCAAACAGGGAAAAGAAAAAATGTCAGTGCGCTAAGCTAGTCACAGGCTCTCATTTATATTATGTTTATATATTTGTTGCCAACTTTATTAGGGTAAGAAGCGCAGACAGTTTTTGTTTCTTGCTGATAAAATGTTGCAAGGTTAATGCCCTTCACTGGATAATCAGAAGGAAACATATCAAAAAAATAGAAATCTGTAAAGAAACAGAACGTTCTCGCTGTCATCTCACTACAATGTTGCAAACTTTTTGACAAACAAGTTGAAACGATTGTAACACGAGATGTGATTCATGAGACGAGATAGACACATAATGCAGGACTAAAAAATAAAAAAAATGACTCCCCATTGCCATACATAGGGGGGATGATAATTACCGTATATTATTATGGGGGGTCTTTATGGCCGGGTACTGGGTGGTTCCCAGCCATTAATTAATTAGAAGTTGTATGTCCCTCAGTCACCATTCAATAAATTAAAAGTGTTGTCTCAAAAATATTAATTGCAGAAACTTTTAAGAAGTTTTTTTTTCAATGCCGATCATTTATTTATTTTGTGTCACTTGATAATTAAGGGGTCCCGACAAAAAAATTAAGAATGGTGCAATTTTTTTTATATGATTAAATAAATGATTTCTGGGTTGGGTTTGTGGATTCATCAACACAGGGAAGGATGTTTATTACATTAAGCAGACTAGGTGGAACTGCAGCTTTAAAGTGGACAGAGGTCTATTACTGCAATTCTGCCCCACCTCACACGGACCAAACGCACCCCGTGGATGGTAACCGCATTATGGTTCTCCGGGGATAAGGACAGGGACAGACCCGGATGGCGTGGGTTAACTGTCAAACTGGAGCAGTCACGCCATCATAGGGACACTTGTTGGGTGTATATGGTGCGGGTCTTTAACCGGCCCTGAATTTTCAAGTACACAACCAGTCCTATGTCACAAAAATAAATGCTTTCCATCTACGAAGTGTTTATAACCCGATTTATTGAGACAAACATCTAGTTGGCGCGTTCCTTACTGACGCTGAAATCTCTGCTTGAGCACAGGTGACTAGGTGGGGAATATTTTGAAGCTTAGAAGGCAACTAAATGGTTAACTTGACGAACTTAACGAAAACCAGAAGCTACTGTTATTCAACTCCCTGAAGAAGAGACCTCCGCAACTTTACATCTTTTTCTATGTTTGCCAAATAAAAAGTATCAAGACCCCAACGTCACAAAACATTGTTATTAGATTGTAATTGACCATTTACGCATTCTTTGTACATATCGAACATCCTATGCATGCCAATCCTATAGCCCCAAGCAGGGCTCGTTACCTTGTTGATCTCTTTGCCTGTCTTGTGGAATTTCTAATACCCTCTAAGCATTTCTCTCCCTGACTCCAGAGCTGTAGCCCCCCATAGCCTCCCACCTAACACCGTGCCTGGCAGCTGCCGTTCCTGACATTGCTTGTCTCTGCAAGATAAGGCGCTACAGTCCACGGCAGCTGTCTTACTAGAGACCGTCTATCCATGCAGCATGATGGGAGTTGTACTCCACCCCAGCCCTGCTCCTACTCCCATCATCCCACTGTCATTTGTCAGCCTGCGAGCAGGACCCTCCGTATCTTAACCCCTCAGTTTTGGTTTTGTCAGAGCTTTTGAATGTACGGACGGCAAGAAGCTCTGCGTAAGTTGTTGGCGCTGTATAAATAAAAGATAATGTTTATAATATTCCCCCCCCCCCCGGCTCACCTTTAGGAGAAATCCAACATATATGCAGCACGAGAAGCCACAGAATCCTAAATCCCATAGTGATGGCTTCTAAAAGTTCAAGACCAGGAGTCCTCCTTGGAGAGCGGACGGGGAGCTCGGTTTAACCCCTGTTATTCTGAGGTTCTTCGAAGTGACTAAATTGGGCGTGAGTTCAGAGCGAGCGCCCGATTTGTGGAGTCTGGGTGTCCTGACGTGTGTCCTCGGCTTCCTCTGGGGTTTCTTAGTTCCTCTCCCTCTCTCTCTCTACTCCTCTAATCTTTATTCCTGAACGCAACTCTCTATAACCCTCTCGGCTTTTAAAAACCCACCCATTAACCACAGAAGGTTTATAGGGGAAGGACTTTCCCTATCACCAGCTGGGGGGGGGATAGGGCTGTTGGTAAGTAATGCAGGGGATAGGGCTGTTTGGCTCTGTCCCTAACAAAACACACGGGTAACGCTTTATGTAGAGACAATTTAGAACGCTGACAACTGGGACGTCTTTAAACTTCTTAGAATATAACTTTTTTTGTTTTGATGAAAATGAACCTTTTTACACTTATTCCACTATATCCCTTTTTATAGTCAAATGTTGTTGTTTTCTATCTATCTATCTATCTATCTATCTATCTATCTATCTATCTATCTATCTATCTATCTATCTATCTATCCATCTCTCTCTCTCTCTCTCTCTCTCTCTCTCTTTTTCTCTCTGTCTCTCTCTCTCTCTTTTTCTCTCTCTCTTTCTCTCTCTCTCTGTCTCTCTGTCACTTTCCATGACATGGTGCCTGGCGTAGCTTTCACTTCTGCCGTGACTTGTTATAATCTACAGGGGGTTTCCATATCTAACCCACTACTTGCCTTTAAATTAGTTAATTTTCGGAAAAGAAGTCACAGCTCGGTCAGGAGGTTAAACCGATTGGAATTCCCCCATGGTGGGTGCGCAATTTTGCAACAAACGTGTGTCACAAATGTGACATCTATAGTCACAAGTTACAGGGAAACGCGAAATGCAGTGATAGGGGGTATTATAATGAGGGGTTATGTTTGGGCAAGAGGGGCATTAGAGGGAGGGATTAAAAGAGTAATAGGGGCATTATAGGGAGGTGTTATATGGAATAATAGGAGGAGTTAAAGTCAGGTAAAGAATAATAAACAGAATTATGTGGGATAAATAAACTAATAGCAGGGTTATAATGAAGGTTTTCATTGTTATAGGGAAGGGTTATATGAAGCAATATGAGGAGTTAATAAGAGGACTTATATTAAGTAATAGGTCCCTCACATATGCACTGGTGGTACATTTTTACACGCTCTTCTCATGTTAACACACACTTACACATTCATGTCAACGCATACTTCCCCTCACACACACGTACACATTCACACCAGCACAAACTTTCACACAGGGTGGTCAGCATACCTGGGAACTCTCTGGGTTTGACACTCCCCGTCCCCAACATCAGCGGGAATTCCCCCGACGTCAGCGGGAATGCCCCCGGGGTCAGCGGGAACTCCCACTAACATCAGCGGGACCGCCCACCGACGTCAGCGTGCAGTCTTAGCCGTGTCCCGCAATGGAAGCCAGAGCCCAGATGTTCCCAGGAATGGTGATCAGCGTCGCTTTTACCGCAGGGTCACGTAACTTTGCATGCTCTCTGGGCTGGCTTTTTGTGAACAACTTTGGAACAACACAGGGGGCAATTGCCCCCCTGCCCCACAGTTCAGCCCTCCCCTGAGTTATAAGAAGGGGTTTGGAATGTTTGAATGTTGGAAGGATTATTGGGATTGCAATGTTACATTGACTTGTTGGGGATAAATTGTAATATTTTTTCTTCTTTTGTGTTCTTACTGGTGTCACACCACTTACTTTCATGTCCTGTGAAGCCATCCTGTCACAACGCCCAAATCCAATATGGCAGCCTGGGCTCTGGCGATGAGCGCATGCACCCACGCATCTGGAGATACTGCTGTATGGAGGGACGGAAGTTCTGGTTTCCCTAACACTCTTAACACCTTGTTGCATGCATGTCTCAGCTTGTTTGAACCCCAGAAGCGGGGTTTTTTGATTGAGATGACTATATAAATGTTCAGAGGACAACTATGAGTTGCCTGAGATGGTGCTTGGTGCATTTGGCTACATTTAATAATTTTTTTCTCTAGTGATCCGGTTTGGACCTTGGCCAGTTGTTCGACCATTCTGTCCGTCACCTGTCCTTACTATGGCTCGTCTTGACCATGAATTGTCTGCTCTCCTGCCCTCAGATCCTGGCTTGCGTCCCCCCTAAGGTTCTGACCTCGGCCCTCGCTCCACCGGCATTGGAAGGTCGTTATCTTCCAGACCGGCATCTACCTGCATCTCCCCAATCTTTTTGCCCCTGTAGATTGTGGGGTGTAGAATTTTAGGCAGACCTTTGGGGCTCGCCTTCCCATTGTCCTGCTTCCTCCACTTTACCCATGTCTCCAGGAAAAGGAACGACTGCACACTGCTTATAGGCTCTGTTTGAACTGTGCTTCTTAGCCCCTGTTACACCGTGAGGATGACGAATCCCACCTCGACCAATGGTACTGGGGGTCAACAGAGACATCGCTGAATAGAGTGGTAATAGGAGACAAAACTGACACGGGGCAGCACGTGAAATGTCACCCATCAAGCCAAAAATAAGTTTCTTAACAGGAAGTCCTCTTCCTCAAACTTTTAATTAGTTTGTAACGCCAAAATAACCATGGTAACTAAACAGATCCAGGTCTGGTTTTTTTCATAACACATTACTTTCAGTTTCTGTTTCGGCTTCCTGGAAAGACCGTGATATCTGATAATCTGACTGTGAGACCAATAAGACAGAAATAGTCATTAAGGGGGACTCACACTATTTTTTTAGTCATAGTAATTTAACCAGTAGGGTATCTAGTATGGGTGCTTTGTCCTATAGGTGTTAGGAGAAGCAACCTGCTGGAAAGCTCACCTTATCCAAGTTTTGCATGGATGTTCCTGGCCGCTATATCTTCTTTCTTCACAGCTTTCCAATGTAGTCTCTCTCAGTTGAGTATCACTCACCCTTCTGCACATGCACAGTATCCATTCTCTGGTGTCCCAGACATTAATTCGGGGCTTTTGGATTTTGGTCCCGAATCCTGCTGTCTTGCCGAGCTCCACCTCCTCCCCAAAAAGACAGCAAGGCGGGACAGTTGGGAGGCATGCAATAGGAGTTAAGGACCCCGTCTGTGAGTTTCTAATCTAGCCTTATGGCACGTTCATACAAAGTTCCTGGCGAGAATGGTGGGTTTATGATGGAAATCGGATATAACCAGAAAGCAAAAGATGCATTTTGTGGCCTTTTCATCAATACTTGCGCATGAGTATTACAATATGGATGTCTGAAATGGGGTGTATCGCGTGTTACTTTACATATGATGCAATAGGTGCCGTGTTCTAAATTCCAGGAGGGTTCTAGATCATGAGAAGCTTGAGTGCCAGAGAACCATGGGTAGGTGTGTGTGCGAAATATTTAGGAATTTAGTAATTCTGGAGGTTTTATCTAAAGTATCACAGGCTTAATGCTTTATTAAAATAAATATTATCAATGACGGTGGGAGTTCCACTTCAAAGTGCTGGTAAAGTGTCCCTGGTAGTATCATTTTATCTGATATACCAATTAGACTGGCACAGTGTATAGGTAAAAAACCTAGAGAGAACTCTCGTTTGTGAGCGCCAGGTCAACTTTGGTTATTAAAATTTAAACCACTGGTTTTACTATTTATCGTAATGCATTATGGAACTAATCTGCCTTTTCTGTTCACTTGGAAGGGCACGTTATTCAAGTACATTTCTAACCTTCACCCCTTATTCAAAACTGCTGAGGTCAGCCTCCTGACTTTGTTGAGTGGCCCTGTTGGACATGGATTTAGTCCCCACTTATTTGATATTTTTATTGTGCAATAGATAAATGTAAGGTGTTAGTTTTTATATTTAGTAAAACATCATTTGGGAGATTCCAGGAGAAATGCCCACTGATGTCAGCGGGAATGCCTGTGACATCAACGGTCACCTGCTCAGCAGGACCACCCACTGACTTCAGCGGGACTTCCTGCACATATCCCGCAAGGGGGGCTCCCAGGTAGATCCCAGGTATACTTATTACCATTGGCAAATAATAGTTAAATCTTCAAGATTGGACCATTCCATGTGTTTAGCCCCATTTTTAGCCCCTATTCACTTTTTCTATATCTTTCATATGGCTCCAACAGATTCCCTAGGGCTTGGCAATGAGTCTTACAGATAACATCCAATGAAGAAAAAATAATCACAGTATAAGAGGCTTTTGTAGTAGAAGTACTCTTATCCCTTTGCTTATTTAATTCTGTGTAATAGCTGCGGGTAGGAAATATATCGAAGATATGTCTCATGTGACTCATTATTGCATAATTGCTGAAGGGTGACTTGCATTTCGCTGGAAGCAATTGAATCTACTTTTTTTTTTTTACTTAAATTATTAATTTTTTCCCCTCCAGCTTCCTTAGAATAAACAAATGGATTATCCTTGGGCACCTGGCGCAGAGTGAATTATTCATTATGTGTGTAGGCGAATACAGAAGAACTAGAACTGGGTAGATACTCGCTACTTATGAGAAATAATACCTGCTGGTATTTTTAGCTACTTCTGGAGATCCCGCCAAGAATTCCCTGCTTATGACGATAACGCATCGACGGTAGCCAGACAAGTCCTGACTAAGAAGAGTAGAACCAAAGGACAAAGGAAGAATTAACCAAGGCACAGAAACATTGACCATTACGTGATTCTATAACTTCGCCGGGCCTCTGCCCATTGTTGGAACCCTCTTGTACCCTACATGTTGTAGGCAGCCACCTGCTAGACACACGAGGCTGCACGCTACAGGGTTACTTTTGTGTGGTTACGCGTACCTATCTAGTCAGAGACCTCATGAATGGTAATAAAGATACACGTGAGGGGCCATAGGGCACCAGCTCACTGGGCGCTTGTCCTATAACCAGTCATAGACCCGCTTTTAGGTATTTTGTGTTGTAGCGGTCCTGCCTCCAGCAATGTTTTTGTTCATTGGCTGCATATCATATCTATTCTACAGTTTTGTGTATTCCCCCTCCTAGCTTTCCTGTAACACCTAAAGATATATGCCAGCCACCATGTTGCTACAAGCTGTGTGGGCCTCCAAGAAATTTTGGAGGAGCCCCTCCCTTACAAAAAAATTACTGCAGTTTTTCTGAAGTAATACTGCTATATTTTGGACATGAAAAAACTGCAATACTGCACTTTTACTGCAGTATTACTGCATTTGTACTTCACTGTACTGCAGTTTTACTGCAGTTATTTTTGTACGGAAGTACAAATGCAATAAAGCTGCAGTACTTTGAAGTACAACTGTAGGTTTGCAATATAAAAAAAAAGTGCGGTAAATGCGCAGTAAAACTGCAGTACATTGAAGTACAAATGCAGTAATACTGCAGTAAAAGTGCAGTATTGCAGTTTTTTCATGTCCAAAAAATAGCAGTATTACTTCAGAAAAACTGCAGTAATTTTTCGTAAGGGCTTTGATTTAGAGGTCCATTTAGAACGATTTAAATGTTCTGTTATATACTCTGGCACGTAATTCACATACCCGGGAACATTCAGGATCCCCAGAGCCTTCCCTCCATACCTATCCCCAACTGCCTTATATTTGTATGGGGGGTAGGATATGGCCATGGGTGGGAGCGGGTCGTGTCTAAACACTGCTTCTGAGGCCCAGAGACTCTGGGTCATGACCCGGAGAACTGGATAAGGGGTACTTCATCCGAAGTCTCCATCAAGACCAGGAGAGTTTCCCAGTTACGTCATTCCTCGTATGAACACTTAACCCCAGACGCTCTAAATAACAGATCAAGGAAAGAAAATGCCACCTCATGGAACGTGGTTAGGCTATTGACCACATCGTACTTCCTCAATAAATTTAAGTTTTCACACAAACCTAATGTTGACCTCAAAAAGAATTCACGTACAATTCACATCCTTCCCTTTCTCTTAAATCCCCAGCATCTGTTTCAGTTGGAGTTCCTGGGCTCCCTTTGTTCGGTAAAGACTAAAGGATATCAATAGGTACAGCTCCGGGGGGGGGGGGGGGGATGGAGAAAGGGAATGTGATAAGTGGAACAGCCTCACAGCAGAAGTGGGAGATGTTTAAAAAACCATGAAGGAAAATAAACATGTATGGGATAGGCATATGGCTTGAGTCTAAGGCCAGACCAAAGACTCATTAAGGTTTGAGTCACAAAAAACAGGCAACCTGGATAGGTTGAATAGTTCCCATCAGCCATACAATTCTCTGTTTACAGAATTTCCTTCAAAAGGGCAGCATTTCAGGTATGAATCTCTGACCAAACCTAATGAGAATCTCTAACTATGAAGGATCTATCTTGAGCAGTCCTCTGTCTCATGTCCTATTTGTCTTCTCCATGGTCAAATGATAATATGTTTTTACAGCCACAGACCAAAATCCTTCCTCTTTCTAGAAAACCAAATAATCTATTCTCGCCAGACGAGTTTGTAACGTATTATGTTATCCGTGATTACGTTATCTGCTGTGCCAATCCTAATGGTTCTATATTTAAATCCAGAATCTCAAATTTGCCCCGAAATCCCTTTTATTAATGAATATTTTATAGTCAAATCCAGTACCCAATATGGTTTTATGCAGTCGTTGATCTACGTATTTGAAAAATGGATGGAATTTGGGTTATTCTGTTGGAATGGAACCTTAAAATAGTTGCTAACCTTCAGCCGTGGTCATTAAAACAGGATGCAGATACTTGTTATTATAGACGTATAATAAATGTAATCTTTTTCATTGTTCTGGTTATAAAATTGGCCGAGGATGTCACTCTATGGTTCTCCGCAGGAATGATTCAATAACTATATTAGATTATAATAACAAATACTAGTAATAATTACAATATACAGGAAACGCTCCCACAATCACTCAACAATGCATGTAGAAAACAGCGCATGTTGAACAGATACATGTTTTTTTTGGTGTAGATTCTAGGCCAACAAAAGGTCTGTAATAACTCGCCAAGCCTCAGAAGTCTATACATTTTTCACTATACATTTTTCAACATGGTAATTTTGATTGAAAAAAAAAAAGGTTAAAAAAGTCCAACCTTGTTGTTGGTCCACCAGGACGCAAAAAAACCCACATTATATTATTTTCTCAAAAAAAAAAAAAAACACCTCAATGGCAAGTGATTGAGTAAGGTGTTCTGTGTGATAGGTGTGATGAGAGTTACTAGAGAAAACATGGCTCTGTGGAGCAGCACCTTTTAGAACAGGTGCACATAACCATTGACTTATATAGAGTCAAAATTATATTTTCCTCATGTGAGTCAGTACTTTAATATTTTAACGCCAACAGCCACAAAATTATATTTTATACTTACATGGTGTGAAGCCAGTGCCAGTATGTTGCCCTACTGGCCACTGGCCCACTGGGCATCTGTCCGATATGCCAGATGACCAGTGAAGGCTTGGTTACGGAAACGTATTTCTCAAGTAATAAGGAGGGGAGATATGTGTAACTAAATATACACTTCTTAGTAGGGTTATTGTATTTATTTATAGACACGCCCACATTTTATATGTTCCTGACCAGCATATGTAAAGTGCTGCCCTCTGCAATATGGTACGAGTTATGGTATGAGTTACTTAGCTATACATCCCAGATCCTGCAGGGGGCAGCACTTCACAAACATTTTAAACAAAACCTTATTGCCGACAGCATTATATGGCTGCCTCTCTTGTATTTTTTCTCAGCACTGTGCCTTTCACTGTATCAAAAAGGCTTCACCGGGACCGCCTAACAAGGGCCAGCAGCTTACTGCTTTGAAGCTCGAACAATGTGAAAGTAAACTATTTTCCTGCCCATGCTGGCCCCTGGACCAGTAAAAACTCCAGGAGAGGTAGGAAGGTGCAGGGGACTGAGTGGGTGATTGAATTAATGAATAAGTGAGTGTTTTTGGGACAGAAAAAGGACAGGAAGGCTGTTTAGGGGGCAGAGGTGGCAAAGGCAGACTGTTTGGGCGGGCAGAGGTGGCAAAGGCAGCCTGCTAAAGGGGCAGAGGTTGCACAGGCAGGCTCTTTCTGGGGCAGCCTAGCAACAAATATATGACTTAGTATATAGTGATGGGGTTATGCTGCACTACCATCAATGCCTGGCTCATTGTATACTGACGGGAGTTATGCTGCACCACCACCAATGTCTGGCTCAGTTTAAGTTAATAATTTCTTTTTTTTTCAGATTTCTAGTTTTTCCATTTGACATACAGTTTACTAATTGTGAAATAAATATTCTTGCAACATTAACTTTTTTGTGGGTGTTTATACATTTTAAAGTGTGTGTGGGGGGGTGCCACATACAGCATCCTCCCCGACTAAAACTTTGGAAACTTTTACAATTAAATACTTAATTTCCCACAAGAAAAGTGTGATCTACTTGCTGGAATGCCGATGTAAACGGCGGTTTATTGCGAGAACCCTAAAATTAACCTTATAATGCCCATAGTGTATCTACCTATTTTTAATATCCACCACAGGTATGATCCAACTGGATTAAAATGCTTGGGCATAATAAAAGGGGTGGAAAAACTGGAGAAAAGTTGGATAAAGTACAGATTTTTGAACAAATATGGGATCTGACCTAATTTTATTTGAATTGGATTAATATGTACATTATACTGTAGTTTAATTTATTTGTCTAAATATTTAAAGTATAAATAATTGATTGAGGGGTAATGTAGTTGAGAACTCTCCTCCTAAACTGAATATGTGTTACTTCGTATGTTTTAAGCGCTGTTTTTAGAAATATTTTCGAAGTATGTGCAATCATCCTCAACTATTTTGAATAGTTAAGGGTTAACATGAGATACATAAAAAAGCCGGAAGAGGAGGGAGAGCTAAACTGCACCTGATGAAGCCGCTTTGATGCAGCGAGACACGTAATGCTGAGAACTCGCAAAAAAACTACCAGAAACGGGAAACAAAATACCAGAAATGGAAAAGAGCGGTTTGCTGTGCAAGTGTAGCTACATAAGCAGATACAGAACTCAAGTAACGGGACGTAAAATGAGGATAAAATGTGCAATACATGAGCTTTTATATATTTTTAATTATTTTTATAGGTATTTATCCCTCTACCTTATTTAATAAATAAGATTATACTTATCTGAGTGCTGAGCAGCGTGTCTGAGCGCATCAATTTATTTTTAAGTTTTAAATATTTTTGAAGGTTTTACACTATTCTTGTGTGTTTATGTTTCATTATAGGGGCACACTGAATTATATTTAAGCCCTGTTGTATCTTCATGTTTTAAACTTCAACCCTTTCTTTCTTTCTTTCTTTCTGAAAAATAAATAAACAATATAGAAATGTTGATTTGTAAATAGACATCTATAATATGTCTACCAATTTAACACGGAAGCAGAAGCAAGAAGCAGAAGCCACCGTATTAACTTCTTCTTTTTGTAGCGTTTCATTGGTTTGTAACATTAAACCTGTATGAATGTATTTAAAATGTTGTATTGATTTTATGAATATAGAACATTTTTTGTTTTAAAATGTATTAATTAAATTTATATATATATATATATGTGTGTGTGTGGTTCTGTCATTTCAAGTATTTTGTTTTGAATAAGCGCTCCCACCATTAATCATGTTAAAGTGATCTGTTAAGGGGGCAGAGGTGGCACAGGCAGGCTGTTTAGGGGGCATGGGTGGCACAGGCAGGCTGTTTAGGGGGCAGAGGTGGCACAGGCAGGTTGTTTAGGGGCAGAGGTGGCACAGGCAGGCTGTTTAGGGGGCAGAGGTGGCAAAGGCAGGATGTTTAGGGGGCAGAGGTGGCACAGGCAGGCTGTTTAGAGGGGAAGAGGTAACAAAAGGTGGATAACGTGATCTTCTGTATTTTCTGCCTATATTTTACTCTATTCGATATCAAAATGACAGAATTCAATCATGTGTCCCTACCCTGCAATATGTCGTCTACTGTCACTTTCATGAAAATCAACATCTGTTGGATAAGTCTACTAAGCAGGTAGAGGCCCAATAATATGGCCTGTAGGAAATGTGTCTGGACTTGAGAAGCTCAAAGGCTTAAACATACTTATCCAGTATGCCCCCAACCCTGTCCTTAGCAGTCATTGGGGCTTGAGCATCTTCTATAAGTGCCACTATACTTTACATATACGCCAAATTATTTTCACTGTGCCCCGAAACTTTGAGAAAGAAGCTTCCACTTAAAATGAGTGTGATATGTATTTTTTTATCCCCCCCCCTCAAAGATTTCAGCTTGTTTTGCAATTGAATTGTTCACGTTATAGGTCACATTATATATATATAGCCTGCAACAGTCAGGAATGTCATGTAACAAATTGTTTGCATGGGAATGATATCCCACATATGGGAAGGATCCGTTTCCTGCCGTTATTATGTCATAATCTGTCACTTTTGAAAGCTTTCCTCCCGGCCTGGCTCTGCGATGTTTATTTTCGCCCTTAAGTTTGTCTCAGCAGACTGATCCTGGAATATTGCCCAGCAGAGAAACTGCTAAATGGGGGAGGGGAAGAGTTGGAATATTAAAAGGATGTGCCAGCCATAGTACGCTCTTTAATGCACATAATATTCTTTATTGCGTCCCCCCCAACAAATGCATCAGAGATCATATCCCCTACTGAGCATTTGTCCATTTTCTCACCCCACCTTCTAAGCTTGCAGTAGAGGCGTTCAGCCAAAGGCTGGTTGAAGAATGAATAATCTAAAACACATTTTCTCAACTTTACAAACATTAGAAAAGTGCATTTTTTCTTCACCCGCAAGAATGTTGGGAAATGTTGCTTTGGAATTCTATGAAGCTATGGAATGAAACGGCATCAGGCATACTTGATATTACCGTATTTGCTCGATTATAAGACGACCCTGATTATAAGATGACCCCCCCAAAATCTGAATATTAATTTAGAAAAAAAAAGAAAAAGCCTGAATATAATCCTATAGGAAAAAGATTTTACCAGTAAATATTAATTCATGTAGTATTTTTTCATATTTAATAAAAGCTATGATTGAGAAAAATATATTTTTTTGTTTTTATTTTCTTTTATTTGCCTATAGTAGGGTATAAGGCAGTGGATGTGATCCACTGAATAAAATGGAACTTTTTCATCTAAAGTTTTTTGTAGTTTTGATTCCATTCTGTGTAATGTATTTCATTTATAAGGGCCGTTTAACACTTTTGCGAAGGTCTTCTCCGTGTTTATTTCTGCCTATCACAAAGAACTTGGACTCCGGGTCCATGCGCGGGCTTCGGATTAAAACACGGGGCAGAATCATAATTGTACGTTTTGTAAGAACGGAAAAAATAATAATAAAAAGGAGGAAATCCTATGCTTCTTTATTGTTGCCAATACAATATGATTTGTGAAAAGTCTGCATCTCTGGCTAATTGGCAAGACCGGTTTCCTGATCAACTCCTTTCTCTTTCCTGGCAAGGAAAACTTTTTCCCCCCATAGATATAACGCAGCTATGTACTAATATCTTAAACTAAATCATCCTGATATATATTATAATCCACCCCCCACACGTTCATTTCTGAACCCAGCTGCAGGTTACCAGGAAGCCGTGTAGTTGTGTTTCTTCCTGGTGATGTCCACGTGTTCGTATCACCGCGCATGCATCTGAGCCATTACTGCTGACTAATGAGTTTACTCACTAGACTCATAATATAGGAATCCTTCAGCTAGATAAATAGCTGATCAGCATTATATACTGAACTTTGCGTAGTTCAACATCAAAAAACTTTCTCTAATTAGATGACAACTTAAATATGGCCATTATATGCACTTTATTATTATTATTATTAGTAGTAGTTGTAGTAGAAGTAGTCATTATTATTTTTCTCAATAAAACTGTCAATTCTTTATTTACATAATATATAAATAATTCTGTTAAGTCTTTAAATTTCTCATGGAAAAATAGGACAACGCCAACAGTTCTATCAACATTATAAAAAAAGGAAGATCAGTTCCAAGATTCTCTAAAACCTCTAAGAGTTTGGTTTGGTGTCCATAAAGACATGGCCCAGACCTCAACCCCAACCAACACCTTTTGGGATGAAGCAGGGGCGTACCTAGAGTATTTGGCACCTGGGGCGGATCCTGTATGTGGCACCCCCCCACACACACACACACTTTAAAACTGCATAGCTTCTATTGTTATATGCTGATGCAGACACTGAAGGTGGTACAGCATTACTGTTATCATTATATACTGAGGCAGACATTGACGGTGGTACAGCATAACACCTATCACTATATACTGAGGCAGACATGATGGTGGTACAGCATAACACCTATCACTATATACTGAGGCAGACAATGACGGTGGTACAGCATCACACCTATCACTATATACAGAGGCAGACATTGACGGTGGTACAGCGTAATCCCTATCACTATATATTGAGCCAGACATTGACAATAGTGCAGCATAACTCCTATCACTATATACTAAGCCAGACATTGATGTGGTGTAGGCCTACCAAATGCAGCATTTACTTTTACTTTTTATTATTTAATTTTGTTATTATTGTATACCTAAGGGGCTGCAATTCACCTGACAACCCCCTGGGGTTTCCTACGTGGGGACTTGTAAGGGTGTTCTTAGTGTTTTAGGTATTATGTGTTTCGAGTATAAAAAAAAGAAGAAATTTAACACTGGAAAGTGTCCAGAAACCAAAGTTTTGGATTGTTGACTTAACCCCAATGCATGATGGGAGATTAGCCTCTAATTTATTACTAAAAGTGCTGGTGAATTCTGCTTAAGAATATTGTTTTCTAGCCAACGCTGTCATCTCACACGAGACAAAATCAGGCAACTCAAGGGCCCCCCCATTCCACCCCAACGGCAGATCGGTTCCTCCGGTGTCCGAGAGTCGGTATCCCCAGTCCGGCCCTGGCTAATTTATTCACGAAACAACAGTGATAATATATTGGTGTGAGCGCTTCACTGATCAAAGAGAGAACCGAACAATAAAAATACATAAAAGACTCAAAACTGAAATGCATACTTAATGCATGTAAAGAATAAAACATCATCAAATAAATGTATTGATAAAATGATAAATGATGCCGGTATTATTGTCCAGTGATAATAAGGACGAATGCTGTGGTGCACCCGACGCGTTTCGCCGTGGCGGCTTCTTCAGAGGTCACTAAGAAATCGCGCTCGTCTCACTTGTGGATTGCGATGGGATGCCGCTGGCGGATTCCCCAACATATTGATCGTAAACGAGGGGTAAGAGAGATCGCAGGGTACAGGTGGTAAGGAATTGGTGATTTTGTCACCGATGGGCAGAGGGTTTAAATGATTGGAAGATGCGGAACGTGAGGTTTACACCGGCTGCATCTGGCACCTATCTGCTTATCAAAAGAAAACAACAGGATATCCCCCGGGTTTTCTGTAACAAATTATAGTTTACCTTTTTCTGGAATTCTGCAGGCGGCTCAGCTGCACTCCGGGGTCCCGGGGGAAAAGCTCAGGACGTCACCTTACCGCAAGGCAAGTGATTACCTTTTCCATCTACTTACTATTTGATTTGGACTCCGCTCGTCGGAGGACCTGTCTTTCACGGCACTACCGGCTGGTAAAGTATAATTCTTTTTCTTTATTATTTATATTGTTTATTTCGGAACACAATATAGAATCTAGCGTCAATACGGACAGGGGGTGCTTTGGGTATCGTGAGGGCGGCGGATTGATTCTGGAAGAAAGTTAGGAGAACATTTTGGAGAACCGCACAAGGAGAGCTTCTAGCCAATAACATAGAAAGCCAAATTCATCAGCATTTTGATATGTAAATTTAATGATGCTATAGAACATGAATAGATTGTTTAAATACAATCCAATTATATTTTAAGGCAGTACGATTTGTCGACATTGCCCCCCAGAGTTTGGTTCTGAGTTAACGGGAAGTATGAATGTGGAGTAACACAGCGTCAAGTTCTGTCTTAATTTCTTGACCAAATTGGGACAGTTGGCAAGTATGTTAAAAAAATGTAATTTTTGAAATCAACATGACTGATATTATTTTATCATAATACTTAATATAAAAGTTTTTAACATTCTCTATTGTGGATACAGTTGATGGCATGGATCCTTTAACGGGATACTTGTAAAAACTGAACACTTTAAAATCAATTCTTTTTCATAATTTTAATCAGCCGTCTGATCGCCCTAATTCAAGGAAATTTTTAAAATCCCATTGCCAATTGTTAAAGTGTCAGGGTCACGGTGGAAAGCAGGTCCCCAATCCTCTTCTTCTGGGGCTGCACAAATGCCCAAGTAATGTTTTAAAATATAGGGTTCGAGATTTAACACTTTCAGTGCCAACGATATCCGTGGGACGAGCCCCATTGCCCAAAAAGTGAGAGAGAGAACCGACTACCAGGGACAAAGGGACAGTGCCTAAAAATCAGGACTGTACCGTGAAGACTGAGACACTTGGGATGTATGCAAAGCGGCCTGATTGGTGGATGATTTTTTTTTTTATTTTGATCAATGCATACATAGGGCAGGAGGTCAGGGCATGTTTTTGATTTACAGGACACATCTGTAAAAAAAAAACAAAACAAAAAATAAAAAAATACTTGAGTATGATGCAATCACAGAGAAAGGCCATAACACAGCAAAAAATGGCAAAACGATTACTGTATTTACAACAGAACATAAACATAATTAAACAACAAGTGTTAGAATCCGTGGGCATGCAATCTCAGCTGAGTGCGGTTAGTCAAGTTAACCCTAAATTCGACTGATTTTTTAATGAATAGACCATATAGATATATATATATATATATACACACACACACACACCTTCGGTCACCAGTCTATAATATTTAGATTGGTTTGTGTTTAATAATTCAGCGACACATAGCTCGGCTAGTATGTACTTGAGTACTTTTTTAGTTGAGGATGATAGGATTGGTTATCCTGAGCCTAGCTGCTTTGCTATCTGTTGGCATTTATCCCAATTTCCCTTTTTTTCTGTTTACCGTATTCTTTTATTTTCCTTTATGTTTTTCGTGGTCCAGCGTGTAGCTCAGGTCTGCTGGGACGTAACAGATAATTTTGAAGTAACTTCTGAACGTCTGATATCCGAATACAAACACGAGATCCTAACCGAACCTGCAATTCCCGGGTGAGCTCTGTCTGACTTTTTACTTTCATTGGTTTTGGGTGGCATCTTCTTAGTAAAGACATGATGCTTTCCAATACCTTCCTGAGGTTTTTCGGTGTTGCTGAACGCCTCCATATTGAATGACCCGGCCAGTGCTTTACCAGGATTCTCTGGGTCAGACCTAGAGAGTTCCCAGGTATGAGGATGATTATTATTATAGATTTTTGTGAAGACAAGAATTCCCTGGTTGTGATTCCATTTTTGGTCCACATTTTTGGGCGAGTGAGGAGGAGGCGCCCACGTAATTACCAAAGCACCATCGATGATGGACTGAAAATCTGCAGAAATATGTCTTATTTAGC
This sequence comes from Spea bombifrons, assembly GCF_027358695.1. Lineage (NCBI taxonomy): Eukaryota > Metazoa > Chordata > Amphibia > Anura > Pelobatidae > Spea > Spea bombifrons. The sequence continues at coordinate 104,479,476 of NC_071090.1, read as the reverse complement.
CTATAGAGTAGTGTATTTTGGCCTAGTCCAACTAGGTGTATGGGGGCAATCCCAGCCCATCTGACACAGAACCTGGGGTAGATATTGGGGCTCCCCGGCGGGCCATTACTCCATAGGCCAGTTGGAATATTAGAGATCTCCCCTTGTATCTGGCCCATTTAACAGAGAGCGCTGTGTCTGACCACCACAGCCTCCATTCTTACCGCTGACCCCAGACAAGATACATCTCTGAGCTCATTTATATATATATCAAATATAATGTATATTTGTGTTCGATAATAAAAAACAAATGTTTTCAGGGCCATACAAATAAGGTCATCAAAAAAATGACATATCTACACATTAACCCCTTCATGACACAGGATGTACTATCACCTTCTGGAATCCCAAACAGTTGAGGACACAGGATGTAATAATACTCCCTGCATTTAAATGCCTTCCAGCACCACACTCCCCCATCGGCGGGATGGCTTACATGCGATCGATTTTTTTTTTTTTTAACCACTGAAACCTTCAATAGACAAAGACAATTGTCATGAGCCAGGGAGGGACTGGAGAACACTATAGAGTAAAAGAAAAGATACTTCAATGATTACAGTTATCATTTCAGCAGTATTAATACTATTTTTTACACTGAAGGTACATTTTTTACCCTTAAGGATTTTTTTAAGTGTAATTTTTAATTATTTAATATTAAAAAAAGTATTTAAATAATATAATAATAGAATTATAAAATAATAGAATAATATAAACAATTTAAAATTAAATAATATTTAAAATAATAGATATAATATTAAATATATTTTGTTGATTGCTATAAAAAATGCTAGGAAGTATAACAAACCCTCTTGGGTGTTAGGGCAAGAACCACGGGCATTGGCCCCAGCAGTCACACACACCTTCTCTCTCATTCATCACCTAATCTTTTTAAGGGTTACAGGAATAGGGCTCCATTCTCCTTCTGTATCAGTATATCTCACAGCTGTTCGCTTGGCTCTTTCTTAGATCCACTTAAAACTTCCATGGAGTTGAATATCTTTTAGATAGGACCTTGGAGTCTGACCGTTCACTCGCAGACACACACACTTCATGTTTCTTTGAGTAGTGGGGAATACTAGGTTAAGATTGACCTCATCTGGAGACAAGAAAACAACAGAGCCATCCGCTAATTACAGTTCTTATGCTGTATGTTAGTCTGGAGGTGGCTAAGGGAAATCTAACAACCTTACCTTATCTAACAAGGCCAGTCTTTTTTTTTGTGTGTTTTTTTTTTTCTTCATTACGTTGGAAAATATAAGTTGGACTTCGCAGTTCACCGTTGGTATCCTACGTTTTACCTTCTGGTTGGACATCCTGTTTTTTTTTACATTACTATTGTCTGGTAAATGATCTTTGTTATTTAGAAGGAATCCAAATATTGCAAATGAAACTGATTTAAAAAAAATTAATATTTAGGGGGAGCATTTTGGAGAAGACAGAAAAAGAAGAGATCAAGTTATATTTGAAATATAGTTTAATTTTAGTTTGAGGATAGTTCTTCCTTTTTTATCTGTCTTTTAAGTTTCAATTCTTATTTCTACATTCTCAGGACAATGTCCATTGCCTTGATCTAAAGATTACCTCTTACTTCCCAGGTTGCTTTGTCCATTCTCCGGAGCTGCCTCCAGGAACAAGCATCGGAATCAAGGCAAGTCTTGGTTATATTCCTGTCCAACAAAAATGGAAACTAGAGATTCAAAAGATTTCACAGCAGCTGCAAAGAAATGCCACTATTGCGAGACATCTGCTGAAAAACTGTGCTTGGACTGTGAAGTGTTTCTCTGTGAAGAACATATGAGAGATCATAATCCATCAGGACAACACATCCTATCTGAAGTCACAACCACCTTAGGGAGCAGAAAGTGCCCCGTCCACAAGGAGGTCTTCAAATATCAGTGCTTAAAGGAGAAAGTTTATGTTTGTGCAGCCTGTGGCTTGCAAGGAAACCACAGAGGACACCAACTGGAGCCACTAAGTGACATCTGCAAGGTTCTAACATCGTCTCTTAGGGAAGTTGTGGCTGAGCTGACCACCAAGATAAATGAAAATGAAAAAATCATGGACAAAGAGAAGGAAAACAAGCGCAATGTCTGTACGAAAGCCGCCGGTTTGGGAGAACGAGTGACTGCTCTGTTTCAGAACATAAGGAGAGAGCTGGAAGATAAGGAGCAGAACATTCTGTGTGAGATTCAAAAACAAGTGGACCATGTAGGTCAACAAGTGTCCGCGTCAAGGACGCAGAGTCTACAGACAAAGGAAGAGTTTCGTCAACAAGCAGATGAGATTGAACGCTTATGCCTCAGCACGGACCCGATCACCATTTTAGAAAAAGGTCATGTATTAAAGGAGAAAGCTCAAGCATTAATAAGGGAAACTCAACCCATCCCAGCCGTTCCACCGCTGGATGAGATACTGGTATCGGTGAGTTTGCAGTCTGCACTCCTCAAGCTGTTAAAGAACATTCCAAATCTGCAAAAAACCCAAGGATTTCTGGTGCAAAATAAGTCTCACTTTGTGCTCCTGCCTCAAAATAACAACCAAGAGGATCATGATGATGATCTTCAGCTTTCCTCATTACTGGATGAAACATTAATCCTAGAGGCATCGGGAAGCAATCATTTACGGCAAACGTTTAGTTCCACACCCTTCTCCCCAGGACAGCATTACTGGGAAATGAATACCAGTAAGTTACCGAGATGGTACGCCGGGGTCTCGTACTCAAGAAGCGACGAGTGCACGTTAGGAGGTGACTGTAGATCCTGGTGCCTACGTTTCTCTAAAATAGGTAAATACGCGTTTGTTCACAACGGTTACGAGAAGTTGGTGAGGGCAGATTCTCCTGTGGAGACTCTGGGGATATTCCTGCACAGCGATGCGGGGATCCTGTCCTTTTTTCAGGTGGCTGATGAGATCAAACACCTGCACACCGTGAACGCCACCTTCACCGAGCCACTGTACTCAGCCTTTTGCGTAGACAACATGGGCTGGATCAGAATGAAGTAAAAATGAATGATGCCTTATGATGGAGTTTGATGGCTTCTTCTGATTATTATAGATTTGGACAGCGCCATCATATTCCATATTAACGTACATTGAGTCGACAGGACAGCGTCACATCATGATTTTCATTTACAAAACAACATTTAAGGAGAGCCCAGCTAAAATGACGTTACATTTCAGAAATGTAAAATAAAAATGGGACATAAAATGCAGATCCAGTATGACCCTGAGTCTCGGGGTTCATGCCCCAATCTTAAAGTCAGGGTGAAAGGGTAGATTCTGAGGGTAACATAGACTGGAACTGACTCCTTCCTATTCTACACTGCTGTGATCATATATAGGACTCTCATCTGGTGCTTTTTCTCCCAGTATGGTATGGTTGATATCCCTCCTTGAAAGCAGGTGGCACAATGAAGTTTGTTTAAATAATGACAAATCAAGCTCTCCATGTAGAGCCATGTAATCGCTACATAGAATAGGCTGTTAAATATTTAATGTTTCAATAGTCTCAGTGTCAGCTCATTTAGAAAGTTCCCAGATTTGCTCATAATGCATAGTAATACAAGGGAGCTGAAAATCTGAACATTCTTGAAAAGTCCACCTTTTAGTGAATACAAAAAACCAAAAGGTGGCATGAATTACAATAATAACAGCAATAAATAATAATAATAATTAATAATAATAATTACACTGAAATCCTATGCGCTACTAAAGAAAGGATTCATTCTGTAGCTTCTTCTTCATTCTTTAGTTTATTCTGGACCCAAGTGGTCGTTTGGGGAATTGCAAGTAACAAAGCAAAATCAATTCCTTTGGATGCAACTTTTGGGTAGCGGAGGTTGCAATCCCCTATTCCTGCTACCAAACCCAGTGGAGAAACATTATATATATATATATATATATATATATACGTATAAACATATGTACCTGGCTTATAAAAATAGTAGCAATACATTTATATTAATATTACCAGGTTATTAGTTTAACATTATTAGTAAAGCTTTATCCGAACCATAGAAATAGAAATATATTATTATATATAGATTGATGTTAGTATTGTTGTCGTATATAATTAATAATTATAGCTATCATACACGCACACATATACATATCTACTAACATATGAGGGGTTAAGTGCAACATAAAATATAATACGAGTGACAAGAACTTTATGTCCTTTCCAATAAGAATATTGAGTATGGGGAACTAGAGACACAGATCGCCCGCGGCAATAGAAAATCTGGCCCTGCCTTCTAAGTGCTGAAATGTGTTCCCTGATTTAAAGGAGCTAACCGGTTGCTACCTATTTATTTACAGACTTTGGTGTGAGACTGTGCTCACGTGTTCCTGAAGCGTGAGTAGCCAGATGGGTGTCCATGCACGTGATTTTTGTATGTATATATATATATAAGACCTATATATATGTGAAAAAGCCAGCAACCATCACATGCACCCAACATAATGAGATGGACCAATGTTATCAGGAATCAAGTTGTATCTAATCACTTGCTTCATTATGTCATATGTATTCACTTGCTTCATTATGTCATATGTATTCTCTTGCTTCATTGTGTCATATGTATTCTCTTGCTTCATTATGTCGTATATATATCTTGCATGCCAGTTCTTGAAAAAGTGTGACTAATTATGTAAACTATAAAATAGAAACGTGCAAAAATAAAGTTTCAGAAGTTGCTGTGTTGTTTTTTGGCAGTAAATATTAATGCAGAGGAATGTTTATTAGACAAAAATGTTTATCAGACAGTTCTTTGCCCAGACCGGTGTCACTGCCAGTGATTAGTAGTTTAGTACCATACATCAGGTGAGATAGTAGCGGTACTAGGGTTTATGCCATGAGAGTATTGGTGATGGTGGTGGTGGCGGCGCCCAGTGGTAGAGTTACCCTGCCGCTGCTTCTGTAGATTGGAAGTAGCGGTACATCTAATTAATTACTGGAAGATGTGTTGCTTGACCTTTTTTGAACTTTAGTCCCAACAGGTTGCCATAACGGTAATAATAGCCCATGCCAACACATCCTTCTCCTTTAAAGGCTAATTGGAGCTAGATCTGTCTTTGGACCCCAGAATAGAAGGATCGCCAGGCAGCCCACCAAGGCTGGAATGACACAAGTCTGGGTATTCCATCTACATACAGCTGACTGCAGTGATAGGCCGCCGATGGGCCTGATCTATGACATCATATGCCAGTGTGCCTTAAAGGTGTGCAACGCCTTTTAATGCAGTCTATGGTGGCTGTGTTGAGCAGGCACAGCTTCAATAGAGTAAACAGGCCAGTGTGGGAGACCAACTATCTCCCTTGTAATTGGCCCATTCTGCAGCAGGACTTTGGCCCAAAAGTTTCTGCTGTTACCATCTTTATTCACTTAATGTCCCCATGGAACAAACAGGAACAACATTTGAATATGTCCATAGCATCGGTCCATTACAGTGCTGTAAAAAAACATCACTGTATTACCCTCTACCACTTCTGAGAGCAGAAGGCTGTTCCGCCACCATCTCAAGTGGGGTTTTCCTCATTTTATAAATTTCATCTGTGCACTATTAGAGGTGATGTTTAAAATACGGGTATAAATCGGTGAAAGGTGATTAATAACTCATCTTCTTCCATCTGCATACACCTAAGGCATCCAGGAGTTTCTCGAGTAATCATACATTTCATGTGCAATGTCTGATTAATAAAACATTTGAGTATTTGTGTGCACAAGTTATCACGATGAGACTGAGGACTGAGTTTGGAATGGGGGGGGCCATGACAGATTCATAGGGAGACTCCTTGTCTGCCTGCCCAATCCCCTCTTATGTCTTAATCGCTGTGTGCTCAGCGGGGTGGCACAGGGTGATCTGAAAACCCTGTCTGGTCTGCCCTTATCAGACTCCCATGGGCATGGGTTATACTGTGCTTGTGGTGGGCCCCAATCCGAACTGCTTACGGAGAGGGAGCTCAACTGGGAACCCTGGTTTTATTAACCATCTTTAGAACTGGGGTTACTGAGCCGCTGTTCTGGAACTCTAGCCTGGCTATTGCGCAGACTATTCCCAGGGACGTTTCAGGGTCCCGGCGACAGATCAAGTGGCTTTTTTGAACATAACATCCTCTAACCCTGAGCTCTCCATTGGTACTCCGGGATTGACACCGCTCCCTCGGGATCACCACAAAATTGTGATTCTTTGTTGGGTGGGCATTGTTGGTGGTGAAACATTATGGAGGGGCCAGGCTGTCTGCTAGCTGATAGGATTATACTGATCAAATTATGTTTTGGGTATAAATAATTGTGCTATTCCCAATAAACCAAGTTCTGTCTGCACCCTCCACTAAGACCCAACTAGTGCTTAGGTGAACACAAGGGGTTAATCTCTTGAACAATTTAGCTTTCAGCGCCAAGGGAGATCTCTTCAGCGGAGCTACTCAGTTGGAATATTAATATAATTACATTTATAGTTTAGCAATATTCAGATTAATGTCCCCCAGCAATCTTAAAAACAAAAGTATGTATAAATCACATTTCACGTTTTCAGGTTTTTCCAGTAAAGAGCAGTTAAGTTAGTCCTGCGTAACAACCAAGATCAGCTGGGAACCTGGGGCAAAAAGGCATTGGAAGAATACCCTTCAGAGTTATTAGCATACCGGGGAACTTCTGGGCTCCGGCTACCTGGAGCTTTCCCTTGCGGGACGTGGCCAAGACTGCACACTGACGTCAGCGGGGGGGTCCCGTGACGTTGGTGGGAGTTCCCCCTGACGATGGCGGGAGGTCCCGATGATGTCAGTGGGAGGCCCCGATGACATCAGTGGGAGGTCCAGATGGTGTCAGTGGGAGGTCCCGCTGATGTCGGGGGCATTTCCGCCAGTGTCAGCGGGAAACACCCCCTTTCAAACGGAAAATGGGCGGGGAGCGGGGTGTGTCAAGACCCGGGGAACCGGCAATTGCCGGAGAACCAGAGATTGCCGGCTTCACCCGTGAATCTGGGCAAACCCGGAGAGTTCCCAGGTATGCTTATTAGTCCGAGGGATACGCACTTGCCAACCCCTTAGGTGTGTACCATTGAAATAAAACACCACGTCAGGCACCACAACAATTACCTTGTGCATTCCTTTTAACCTTAACCTTAATTACCGTCTGTCATGAAATAAACACTCCAGTAGATCTTCTGTTAACTGCTTTATTCATGAAACATCTAGCATAACTCACAGGCCGTGTCTGACATGGCTGCTGTCAGTTACTCTCCCTCTGGAGTCAGTTACCAATGTGACTCCTCCCACTCATTGTAACTTTATTAGCAGGCCTGCTCCCATGACATCTTCCTCCTTAAAGAAATAAGAACAAACACCAGCAATACATAACAATATAAAAGGTACCATCAGCAGGGAGGTAGGTAATATGCATATATTTTAAACTAAACAACAACATATTCCTGACTTGGGCATCGGGGTAGACTACCCTAGCCCCCAGTAACATAGGGATTATTCTGCCCATTCTTCATGTTACTGTACTAACTAAACATTATACAGTTTGTGTCCCTGTAACGGATTGGAGGTTTCACCACTCTGCCGCTGGAAGTTGTCTTGAAGTTATTGGAGGCAGCAGAGACCTGGGAACCTCCTGGAACAACTGTATTACGCTCTGGTTGCGAAACTGGGCATGGTCCACTATCTGCCAGTGGAGTATCAGTGCAGTGTTCCCCAGGTTGTTCTCCGCAGTCTAAATCTGGAATAGCTTGGAGATGCCTGCGGTTCCTGCGCACAGCACCTGTGTTGGTCTGTACTACATAGGAACGTGGGTCTTGAGAGTGACATATAACAGTAGCAGGGGTCTTCCAGCTTGTCTCCTGGTCTAGCTTCACCCTAACACTCTGGCCAGGGGACAATTTAGACAGAGGGCGTGCTGAATGTCTTCTGTTGTAGAAGAATTGATAAGACGTCTTCATCTTTTCGTCTCTCTCCTTCACTGCCCATGGAAGGTCATCACTTGCCGGTACACTGAGATTCCACTGAGGGACAGTGGTACGCATGTGGCGGCCCAACATGAGGTGAGCTGGACTTGTACCGGTTGCCTGCAGCGGTGTGGCCCTATAAGCCATGAGGGCTAGGTACGGATCCTGCTGTTTCAGAATATGCTTAGCAGTCTGGACGGCCCTCTCAGCAGCCCCATTGGACTGCGGGTAGTGTGGGCTAGACGTGGTGTGCCGAAAATCATATTCCTCACTGAACTTTTTGAACTCATCAGAGGCAAACTGCATGCCATTATCACTCACAAACTCCAGTGGAATGCCCCATCTAGCAAACATGCTTTTGAGATGGGAGATGACACTTCGGCTAGTCATTGCAGTGAGAGGTGCTATTTCAATGTATCTTGAGTAGTAGTCTACCACAATCAGGTATCTCCTACCCCTCATCTCACATAGGTCAGCAGCAATCCTTTGCCAGGGGCCCCCAGGCAGTGGGGATGTTACCAGGGGCTCCTTCCTCTGAGTAGGCCGATTATCACGACAGAAAGCACACCTTAAGATCAGTTCTGCTATATCCACATTGATGCCAGGCCACCAAACTGATAGCGCAGCCCTTTCTCTGCACTTTGTGATGCCCTGGTGGCCATGGTGTAGCTGTTGTAGCACCTCGCGCCTTAAGCTTGTTGGGATGACAATCCTATCCTGGAAAAGAATAAGGCCATCCACCTCAGAGAGGTGAGCCCTCTCAGTATAATACCTGCTTAGGGACACACAGGCGGATCGGCAGCTTGGCCAACCCTCCCGAATGAACCGGATAACATCCTGGAGATCAGCATCCTGCAAGGTTTCTTGTTTGATTTTTTCTAGTCTTGCTTCTGAAACTGGACGTGAAGACATAACAGAGTCCACAAACATTTGGACCTCATAGTCAGAGTCAGAGAAGTCACTGTCTTCTAAGGGAAGTCTTGACAGAGTATCAGCTACCACCATCCTCTTCCCAGGAACATGTATGGCTTTGACATTGAACCTCAGAAGGCGCATTAGTAGCCGTTGGCAGCGAATTGGGGCCTTATCCAGATCAAATGAGTTAATCAGAGGCACCAGGGGCTTATGATCTGTTTCCAGGCTGAAGAAATCCAGGCCCACTAGATATCGTTGAAATCTCTCGCAGGCCCACACACCCGCCAGACACTCTTTCTCAATTTGGGCATACCGCTTTTCAGTATCTGTTAGGGTCCGTGAACAGAAGGCCACTGGACACAATTCCCCATCATGTTCCTGTAGCAGTGCGGCGCCAAGCCCATAACAACTTGCATCTGCACTCACCACTGTTGTCCTGGTAGACTCATAGAATTTTAATACTGGTGCTGACACCAACATCTTCTTCACCTGAGCCAAAGCCTTCTCTTGGGGCTCACCCCAGTACCAGGCAACATCATTTTTTAACAGTTCGGTCACCGGGTGCAAAACTGTTGATAGATCTGGCAAGAATTTGCCCAGAAAATTAATAAGACCCAGAATCTGCCTAAGTTCTTGCACTGTCGCAGGGCTTTTCATTTCTGTGACGGCATGTACTTTGCTTTCATCGGGCCTTATGCCCTGACTGCTTACAAGATGTCCAAAATAGCGCAATTCAGATTGTTTAAAGCAACATTTATCTTTGTTCAGCTTAAGTCCAGACTGTCTGATAGTCTGTAGCACTTTTTCCAAACGGTGATCATGTTCCTCTGCTGTAGAGCCATAGACCAGAATATCATCCATGACAACTACTGCGCCTTCATGGTCCCTCAAGAGAGCACTCATCTCTCGCTGGAAGATCTCTGGAGCCGAGGAGATGCCAAAAGGGAGGCGGCGGAAGCAGAACCGCCCGACAGGGGTGATAAAAGTAGTTAATTTCTGGCTACCTGGATCTAAGGGGATCTGCCAAAATCCACTAGAGGCATCTAGTGTGGAAAAGAATCGTGCCCCCGCCAGCTTAGGTGCAATATCCTCAAGTGTAGGCAAGACATACCGTTCTCTTTTTACTGCCGCATTCAGACGTTTTAAATCCACGCAAATTCTGATTTTTCCATTTTTCTTTGTTACCGGCACCATGGGTGCACACCAGTCGGTTGCTTCCGTCACCACCTCAATTATCCCTAGAGCCTGCATACGCTTCAGTTCAGCCTCTACCTTGGGCAAAATAGGAAATGGTATCCTGCGAGGAGTAGACAAACTGTAAGGAACAGCATCGGGTCTCAGTTGAATCCGTACCGGTTCACAGTTTAATAGTCCTATGTCTCCAAACATGTCACTCTGTATTTCATTAATTCTAGAGACAAGGCCTAATCTACAAGCCACTGTGCGGCTAAGGAGGTTGTTACCACACCGACCTCTTATGACATAGATCCAGAAGGTGAAGTGCCTTGATTTATACACACTGCGTGCGAGGAATCTGCCCACACAGTCTACACGCCCTCCTGGGCTGCGGACACATGCTCTGCTAGCTTCCAAGATGGGGCATTGTGGTAATGATTTAAAGCTTTTCTCAGACATAACAGAGATATCTGCCCCTGTGTCAATCTTGAATTTGATGCATGCCCCCATCACAGGGAGTTCCACACTCCAACAGTCATCGGTGTCCAGCCACTGTGATACTGATCCAAGGAATAGTTCATCTGTACATTCAGATTCACATCCAACTTCAATTTCCTTTACCATCTCTGTTTTACATGTAACTTCAAAATGACCCATGCGATTGCATTTTCTACATCTCTTATTCTTAGCAGGGCAGGGGGTTTTCGGTCCATGAATGCGGTTACAGCGAGAGCAGCGTGATTTCAGCCCTTCTGCAGTCTGCAGCCTACTGCCCGTACTATGCTTCTCTCTAATAGAACGTGTGGTAGTCTGCATTTCATTCACCATGCATTCAGACCTCATGGTCACATTCTGTGCTTTTACCATCTCGCTTTGGCGTGCCATTCTGATAGCCACATCTAGTGTCAGTTCAGGCTCCAGCTGCAACTTCTGCGACACATCAGCATCAGCTACACCAATAACAATTCGGTCACGGATGTGTTCCTCCTTAGCAGGACCAAATTCACAGTACTCTGCCATTTCAAATAAACTGCGTACAAAGGACTCCACAGACTCTCCTGCTAGCTGACTGCGTTTATAGAAACAGGCCCTTTCATGGATTACATTTCTCCGTGGGACAAAATGGGCACTCAGTTTGTCCATGACAATATCAAAGTTATATTCTTCCCCTTCCTGGAAAATGAATGCATTATATATGGGCTCTACATCCTTCCCCATGGCATACAAGAGTGAGTTAACCTGTACCTCTCCACTCTCCTTATCCAATTTTGAAGCGATGCGAAACCGGGAGAACCTCTGACGCCATGCTGGCCATGCTGCAGGCTGAGAGAAATCAAAGGGTTCAGGAGGCTGAAACTTGGACATGTTGGCAAACTTGCAGACTGTTAATGTAGGGTAAACAGCACTTCTGACACCAAGTCATGAAATAAACACTCCAGTAGATCTTCTGTTAACTGCTTTATTCATGAAACATCTAGCATAACTCACAGGCCGTGTCTGACATGGCTGCTGTCAGTTACTCTCCCTCTGGAGTCAGTTACCAATGTGACTCCTCCCACTCATTGTAACTTTATTAGCAGGCCTGCTCCCATGACACCGTCCTCAGGGATACCCAAACATACAGACCAAATTCACACTCACACTATTTAAAAGTTTATTGATTGATCATTTAGTTGTTAATTATCGTTGCTATTTATTATGTGTATTATGCCTCTATTTTTTTATTATATTTATTGTCATTAGCCTCCTATTAGCTTTACATATGGGTAATGTATCCCTGCTCCACAGGGCCCCAACCTTTATACTTTCCCTGCTTCATTTCTTCCCGTTCCCCCAGTATAGTCAGAGAAGAGACGCTGATGATGCTGTACAGATGCTTAGGATCACGACTCCCATAATGCTCATCCACGCAACAGCATCTTCCCACGGAGCTGATTTCTTGCGGTGCAGGGAAATACATAAATGACACAGCAGCAAGTAGGGGCCCCATTTGACCAAGGGCTCCAGGGCAAATGTTCCTTTTACCCCATTGTTTGTCCACCCTAACAACATATATACACTTAAACATGTAACCACTTAAGCAATAGCTAAAGTTAGGAAAGTAAAGCACACACATGCAGAACTATATCTTGGCCTAGGCTGACTAGGCCTAGGGTGGCACAGGAGGTGGCATAAAAAGCCAATAATGCTTGTGGATGGTCGGGAAACCAGCAAGTTGCTGTCGCATGGAAGGACTGAGGAACAGACACAGACTGAAGTCTTCTGAAGTCTTCAGCCAGGTAAATTGGCAAGCTGTTTAGGGACAAAGTTGGCACTGGGAAGCTGTTTAGGGACAAGGTTGGTGCTGACAAGTTATATATGGAGACAAAGATGGCACTGGCAAGCTGTTTGTAGACAAAGATGGCACTGTTAAGCTGTCTGTGGACGGCACTGACAAGCAACGTTGTAGCAGTATCAGAATTACCCTGAGGATGCCATGTAATAGATAATAACAGTCCAATAATGTCCTCATGCAAACTTTCGGATATGTATTTAGTTGTTTAATTATCGTTAAATAATGCAATCTAAGTCTTTAAAAACATAATTTTCATGATGGGTTGATTGATGTAAGCATGGGTGGGATGGTGGGTGATTTAGTGTGCTGAGGCTTACTATGAAAAGTAGTATAGGAGACTGGATGTGTTGATATGTAAAAAAAAGGAAGAGTGACATTTATAGAGGAAGGGGCGGATTATAAATAGGAAGAGGTATGACCTGGGCAGGAAGCGGTGTGGCAAATGAAGATTAGGGGGGCATGTGAGTTTAGCCAGGCCATTAACATCCATCGAAGGTCATAGCATTAGAAAATCACGTCCCGTAGGAGAGATCATCTGTCAGTCAATCTTTGCCCAAGTAACTCAAAGGTGGAAAGGCCGTCTGATGATCAAGACTGCAGGTATATGGTTCTTGGGAGCATACAGAGTAAAGGTAAAATCCTGAGGCTGCTAAAGAGGTCATCAGAAACTTAATCTGCCGCTGTGTCTGGAGGGTCAACCAAGATAAGTCCTAGAATACCTGTATCCAATGAAAGGGCAACAAATTATATCTCACGGGGGTAACAATGGGCTTCTCTACAAGGACATATAAGTTCTTTCAAATGATGTCTTGCCCTCAGAACCTCCACAAAAGGGGTCCCATAGCACTACCTCTGGGCACTGTCATACTTTAAAATGTAATGGCTTCTAAAAGGCTTTCTGGGGAGCAATAAAAACTCGCAAATGGCAAGGGGTGGATAACTGTCCCTTTAAAAGTACACGTCATAACACCAAGGATGGGAAAATTGTTACCACTTGGCCAATGACAACATTTGTCAACATTGGTTGACAGGGTGGAACACTGTTAATGAAAATATTTGAACCTTACGGAACAGGTTCTTCTTTTTTAACCGTAGGGATTGTTTCCCTAAGTTTCATTTCTTGCTTCTGCATTGGCAGGAAAAAACCTATTGCTTTAATCTGAATTGTCCCACGTACTCGCCAGGCTATTCCTACTGCTACCTTCAAGGGTAATCTGCGGAGTTTGTTCAAAGAACGGGCGTCGGATACGGATTTAAAGTCTTGGTTACGGTTCCGTCCTCGTAAAATGGAAAAGGGAGATTCTCGGGACTGCAGTTCACCTGCAAAGAAATGTCTCTATTGTGATGCCGCTGCTGAGAAACTGTGCTTGGACTGCGAGGTATTTCTCTGTGAAGAACATTCGCAGGTTCATAATCCACCAAGACAACATATCTTGTCTGAACTGACCAGTCCCCTGGGGAGCAGAAAGTGCCCCGTCCACAAGGAGATCTTCAGATATCAGTGCGTGGTGGATAAGGTCTATGTTTGTGCATCCTGTGGTCTTCAAGGAAACCACAAAGGACACCAACTGGAGCCACTAAGTGACATCTCCAGAGTTCTAGCACTATCACTCGGAGATGTTGTGCATGAGCTGACCGACAAGATAGAGGAGAACGACATCCTCATGGAAGAAGTGGTAGCAAACAAAGACGACGTCCTTACAAAGGCCGCTAATTTGGAAGAACGAGTGACTACACTGTTTAGGAACATCAGGAGAGAGCTGGAAGATAAGGAGCAGAGAATTCTATGGGGGGTCAAAAAAAAAGTGGAACACGTAAGTCACCAAGTCTCCACATCAAACTCACGGAGTGAATCGACGACAGTAAAGTTTCACCGACAAGCGGATGAGATTGAACGCTTATGCCTCAGCACCGACCCGATCACCATTTTAGAAAAAGGTCCTGCTTTGAAGAACAAGGCTCGGGCATTAATAAGGGAAACTCAACCCATCCCAGCTGTCCCAACGCTGGATGAGATACTGGTATCGGTGAGTTTGCAGACAGCATTACTCGAGCTGGTAAAAAACATTCCAAATATGCAAAAGAGTCAAGGATTTCCAGTGCAAAATATGTCTCACTTCTTGCTTCATCGAAGTAATAACCGAGATGATGATGATGTCCAACTTTCCTCCTTATTGGATGAGACTTTAAATCTAGAGGCATCGGGAAGCAATCATTTACGGCAAACGTTTAGTTCCACACCCTTCTCCCCAGGACAGCATTACTGGGAAATGAATACCAGTAAGTTACCGAGATGGTACGCCGGGGTCTCGTACTCAAGAAGCGACGAGTGCACGTTAGGAGGTGACTGTAGATCCTGGTGCCTACGTTTCTCTAAAATAGGTAAATACGCGTTTGCTCACAACGGTTACGAGAAGTTGGTGAGGGCAGATTCTCCTGTGGAGACTCTGGGGATATTCCTGCACAGCGATGCGGGGATCCTGTCCTTTTTTCAGGTGGCTGATGAGATCAAACACCTGCACACCGTGAACGCCACCTTCACCGAGCCGCTGTGCTCAGCCTTTTGCGTAGACAACATGGGCTGGATCAGAATGTAATGTTATCTGCCCATCATGACCCGAGCCCCCCATATCAGAGGGTGTGCCGCTAATGTGCCTGCATGTCACTTGATATGAAATGCTTCTTAATAATAATTAATAATTAAGATATTGTTTATCTTTTGGAAGAAATAATAGGAACAAAACTTTTGTCAAAGAAATACTAAAGCTCATATATGCTTCTCAAGTACCCCAAAAACGGGTATTGAGCAATACGGACACATGTATTTATAATTAAAAAAAAATGTAATACGTAGCAATTCTAAATGATTCCTTATCAACGGTAATTTATTAATCACACATCGGGGTGTATTCACTAAAACATGTGCTTACAGGACAGCTTAATATTTAATTATTAAATGGTCGCTCAACCAAAAGCTGCCACGGACTGCAGAGAAATCCCGTTTAGATCCTACGGAAAGGATTCGTTCTTTAGCTTGAGTTTACTGAGCCCATGTGGTCATTTGTGGAATTGCAAGAAACAAAAAAATCAATTCCTTAGGGCACTTATGGACACTGTGGTAAAGGCCTACTGATTGTTTTAAATGAAATCTCATAAAAAGAAATCCTTTAAAAAAAACTGCGTTATTTCTATAGAATTAAACTTTAAGGGGGAGAGGAGAATGTGGGGGGGGCAGATAAACGTCACAGTTAAAGAAGAGCCTTCATGAAAAAGAAAACCATGAACTGTCCGGTTTCGACAGCCGACAATAATTAAAGGAAATGTTATTTGATGCTTTGGGAATGAGACAGGAATCCCGATGTCAGTATTTAGTTTAATTAATCGTATTGATCTGAAATGCCCTTTTATGGTATCTTTACATAGTTTACGTACAAACGATAGACAGCTCATAATTAGTATATAACATAAGATGAGATATGGAAACAACAGGTGAGGAGGGCCCTGCTCAAAGGAGCTTACAATCTAAAGGGAGTTTTACACAACAGATAAAAGCTCCGTTGTAAGGGATGGAGCAGCCACACTAGTGTAAGTATTACAGGAAAAGGACAAGGAAAGGCGAGTTAAACGAATATGGGAGGAGGCGTAAGCTCATAGACGTCCCTAAAGAAGTGGGTCTTGAGGAATTTGTTGAAGGAATAAAGGCAGGGGGAGAGACGGATAGGCTGGGGGAGGGCATTCCAGAGGATAGGGGCAGCGCATGACAAATCTAAAGTGTGCATGAGAGCTAGAAATCAAAGGAGAGGACAGACGGCGATCATGGGCGGAGTGACCCGTTACGAGTGTATTTGGAGATGAGCGATGAAATGTAAGTAGGGGAAAGGAAGAGTCAGGACTTTATTATAAATAGGCACACATTGAAGAGGCTGACAGAAGACAGTTACAAAAAGCGAGGCAAGAGATAATGAGGGCGTAGATAAGGGCCTTAGTGGCACCCTGCGTTAGGAAGGGACGGACGCGGGAATGTTTTTGTTAGATGAAGGCGCAGTTTTTTGAGACAGACTGAAGGTGGGAAGTGAACAGTAGGTCAGAGTCAATGATGGCACCAAGCTTGAGGGGATTGAGAGATGATTGCACCATCGACATTGAGGAAAGCCGATGAGGGAACGTTAGCATCGGAGGGAGAGAAGATGGTAAGTTCCGTTGTGGAGAGATTGAGTTTTATGAATCTTGCAGACATCCAGTTAGAGACAGAGGCAAAGCAGTTACACGATCTAAGAGACAGGGAGAGAGATCAGGAGGGGAGAGGTAGATCTGGTATTCAGGTGGTATTGAAAGCCAAAGGATGAGATTAGTTTGCCAAGTGAGGTAATGTAAAGAGGGAACAAAAGGGGTCCTGAAACTGAGCGTTGGGGTACCCCGCTGGGGGGGGTTTACCGGAGAGATCAGAAAGGTATGATGTGAACCAGGATAGAGCAGCGTCACGCAGACCAAGACCGTGAAGAGTTTGAAGGAGAAGAGGATGGTCCGCAGTGCCAATAAACTCAACAAATAACATGAAAATTCCCCACGTGTTAACTCCCTTCAACGCCGTAGTTTTAAGACGCCATAACATGTTGAGATTTAATATTTTTTTTATTATATACAAAATGGGAAAAAGGGTGAATTTCTGCAAATGGCGGGAAGCGAACTATAATCTACCCCCCAAACCCCCAGCTCTCTTCAAGGGAAGTCGCTGTACGGTAAGTGGAAGGGATAAAGCATCGCGTAACGGGAATCGTGCCACAGTAACTTCTCTTCGAGGAAATCCACGGCGCTGACGGTTAACAGTACGGTATCGTGTTTCAACATGCTGTAAACATTCAAGCCTGGAGAGGAGAAAGAGCCAGATTAACAAGTTTGATTTTATTTAGCCATTAACCCTCTTAAATCAATGACATTAAAAGCACGATATTTTTAAAAAAATCAAAATAACATCAAACAGAACTAATAATGGCTTTTTTTTAATTTTTTTTTACTATATATATAACTTGTATGTATATAAAAAGCTAAATGGAACTCACTATGCTTTGAGTCCAAGTTTTAAATTCAGAAGAATAAGTCAGAAGACAAAAAATATAAAACAAACAGCAGAGGTCAGATGAACGATAATAATATCATTTTTTCAATACCAGTGCAAAGTATAATAATTTTTTAGACACCCCATATACATAAATCTTTCTATTTATTAACACTGATACAATCGCTGAAACAGATTAAAAGGGATTTTGTCCATATCTGTCAGTTTTACAGAGCGTGATCAAACCAGGAAACTTGGCGACGGACAGAAACATTCTTTGCCTGGAGCACTAGAGTCCCTAGGACTGGTCTAACAAGCTCATACCATCTGAGAGACACTCGGATGGGAAATAAGATAAAACCTGAGTGCATGAGCTACACAAGTTACCCAAAGAAATACGAGTGCCGTTCCTTGTGCTCAAAGGGGCAGCTATATTGCCTTATACACAGTGCTAATGTATAGAATGTCAGTTACTCTTACTGTATGGCCTCATTGACACTTGGCACTTTCTGGCTTGGCATCACAAAAGAAAACAAACCTTATATAGGGTTGCATATAGTCTCAGCAGTGTATAGGGGAGTGATATTCCAAACTGGTTACAGTTAGAACAGAATAAATATATTTATATCAGATAGAGTGTGAACTATACATATGAAAGCAAATCTCCTTGTTAAATGCATGGATCAATTTATGGACACACCAGCCTCAAACAGTGTCCAGGTGACACATAATGACCCAATATCCCTGCAGAATTAAATAATAAAGAATATTTTTGGGGGAACAATGCAAATGAAGCTCTTACCTACGGCTGGAATTAAATTAATTTTCTTTAAATTGCTGGTAGCATTGAGAATGTTTTCTGGCATATCTTCATGCCTACAGAAATACAAGTGATCAAATTGTTAGAGATAAACAGATGGATTAAAACAAATGCAGCAATAATTCATAGCGGAGGAGGGCGTTCTATGGGATAGGGGCAGCCCTTGAGGAATCTTGTAAGCCTGCTTGACAGCTAGAAATCAAAGCAGCTCATAGGATCATAGGATGAGCGGAGAGACCGGTTATGAGTGTATTTAGAGATGAGCGAAGAGATGTAAGTTGGGGCAGCACTTTGAAGATAATGCAGCAATAATTCATAATATATATTACAACAAAATCACACATATATTAAAACAAAAACAAAAAACAAAAAAGAAAGTGCTTGAGATCACCCACATAACGTGGTTTTATACAACTAAAATCAAGTTGAGGTTAAAACATTTAATCTTGCCAATTTAAAGAAGCTTTATGCAGGACCGGCCCCAGCGAGCATAAATGCATAAATAATTCTTTAAAGAAATGCATGCTCGTCTTGACTATGCAATGAGCAGGGCCAACTTGAAGGGGCAAAATGCTCCTTCCTGGTAACACGAATGACCCCAGCTGCTCCCCATCTATCTGCTAGACAGGGGGTGCCTGTGAATGAAGAGTGGTTGACCCCCCAAGAAAACACTATTTTTGCAGCACTGTGTTTATAGTTGCAACTTAGTGTTAGAACAAGATACTATTTTTGAATATTGCGGTTAACGTTTTCGAAGGATGGCGCTTTCTGGAAAGTATAGCAGGTAATTATATGAATGCGGTTTCTTACTCTACTTACGCATCAACAATCAGAACAGACTCTCCCCAGTGCCGCTGGTTAACCAAATCGACGAGATACTCAGGATCCGCAGAGGAAATCTCCAGTGAGTCAATTACATGAAGATCATCCTGAAAGGTGACATTTTGGATTATTGTATACAACACCTACACTATCACAGTCTGAAAAAAAAAAACACACAGTTCTAAAGGGACATCACATAAAATAAAATGAAATAATAACAAAGCATTACAAAAAGTTACTTAGCGGGGGACTCGCGTTTATAATGTACGTGCATGGTCTTTACGTAGCCACAAATATATATATATGGGGGGATATACATATAAGCGTATATAAAAATATAAGATCATTGCCACAAAATTTTTTTTTTCCATGACAATGAGTTAGTTAAAAACAAGTAGAAACAGTGTCTCATTTACAAGAAGCTGTGATTCCCTGGTTCTTAGATGGAAAACAAAAAAGCCTCCCCAAAGTTCAGTTACAATGCATTCTGGGTACCTGAGCTAGCTTTGTGGTCAATGCCATCTTCAGTCCTAGCACCCGAACCTTCATGGGTAGCATATAGTAGTAGCTGGTAGGGCCTCTGGGACCATGAGATACACCACCTACGGCAGAAAGGTATTTTATCTTACCATAGATGCATTCTTCTGTTTACAAACCACTCATACATCTTCGTACGGAGGGATTTCACGTTAAAGGAACCTCACCTCCTTTCCATAGCGGCGACCTGATGCTGCCCTGACGGGCACGACCGCTACCCTTCTGTTGCCAGGGTTTCCTCCCTCCACCCCTGACTTCTGCCCTTGTCTTCACCTTGGCATAACTCTAAGGGAGATAACATGTTGTTAACACATATACGCAGTATGTCAGGAGGGCAGAGGACACAAACCCGACACTCCGGATTACAACCCTACTACGGATGAAAAATTAAGGATAACGGAGTATTTATGCATTTAGCCTTTATTAATTAAAGCTGTGTGTAGTGTATGCTCTGTGGACGTATTATTTGGAGTAGTGGATTCCCAAACAGTTCATCCTTCTTTGTTATTTATTCTTTAGCCCTCTACTGGGGAGATGATGAAGGAAAGTCCTGAGAAGGTTTTTAAATGACAACTAATATCCTTGAGTGTAGTTTCTTGCTGAAAAGCAACCCCCATTTATTTATTTATTGCTCCAGGGTTAATTCTAACTGCTCAAAGAATATTGTTTGTTCCTTGAAATCTTGGATAGACATATGCCTTTTTTCATCCCGATGACTTAGCTATGTATGGTATCTGTGTCCATTCATAAAAGGGTAAGCTCTATGCTGTGAATCTCTCATCAAATAAGCCCCTTGCCTAAAATCTATGTCCATACCTGGGAACTCTCTGGATTTAGGAGGCTCCGTGTGAAGCGGCACTTCTCCAGGTCACTGTAGGATTTCCTACCCACATCCCGCAAAGGGGCTCCAGGTAGCCAGAGAGCTCCCAGGTATGTCTATGGCCAGGTCTATGAATTGGGGTGTAGGATTTTCGACCTGCAATTCTAAGCAAGGTATGTACAAAGAGTGCAATACTTACAATCCGTTTGAAGTTTTTCTGCCATGTTATGACTTGATGTAGAATATCAATCCTGGAGATTACAAGAGATGCAATTCACCATAAAATATCACTCGGTCACATCACTGCATCATTGATCCGGCTTCCCGATTCCTTACAGATTTATTGAGCATTGCTACCATCACTCTTCACCCACATCTGACCTAGTCATTATGGTGGCTGGCTACGCATGAGCCATGGCTCAGCATATCTGAGTAGCTGATAGATAACAGAGAGACGGAAAACTGATGATAGGAGTTGTAATCTAATGAATGATTTACTGGTGAGAGTGATTGGAGTTACCATCTAGCTAACATAGAAACATAGAATTTGATGCCGGTTAAGAATCATTCGGCCCATCTAATCTGCCTGTTGACTCTTGATTTAAAGACTTAGACATTAATCATCCCTTGGTCTTAACATTTCATCACTGTATTACCCTCTGCCACTGGATGGATGTTCCACTTAACCACTACCCTCATCCACATGACATCCACTCAGATCATACAGCCATAAAAAGTGATGGGTTTCATCATCAATCCACTACTTTATTGTTTAGCTCCTACCTGCCCATCTATATTATATGGACATATGAAGGGATGGGAATTATCATCTGACCACCTATGCTATACAGCCATGCGGAGACACCAGACCTGGGAGGTACTGCAAACACATCTGGATGCAGATGGACCAGTCCTGGCTTTTGATCTTCGAGAGGTTTCAGGGACTCCAGCCAAACTGGTTTAGGAGACAGATGGGAAGAGACAGGGATGCTGCATTTTCGAACAACAGGTTGAGACAGATCTACCGGAGGCCGCTGGACTGAAGGGACAGGAGAAACATACAGTGAGCGTAACGCAGTCTTTTATAATAAGTTATTATACAGTGGAAAATGCTGTCAAAATACTAGGGATCTAAGAAAGAAAAATAAAAAGACTTCCACCGGTCAAGCAATCCTATGTTACTTATACACCGCTTAACAAACACAAAGTGCTATAAATAAAACCAGTAGCTCATTTCAAACAAATATAGAAAGTGACATCATAGCGACCTCATGGCATTATGGAAGTTGCAGGCACATGCAAAAAAAAATAAAAAAAAAAATATAAATGGGCAAGTTTCACATACTTTTTGCAGGGCCGTCCTTTAAATTGGGAGGAAGAATGAGGTTAGGGGGGATGGCTGATTCAGAGGACAGCGAAGAGAGTAGCTGTAAAGAACAAAAAGACTAATGTTACAATTAACAATCATTTATGCTATTAAAGTAATTAGTGACAAGCACCATAACATGCGCTAATCAAGAAAAAAAAATGGTACCCTTTGTATACTTCATTGGCATAGACTGTTGTAAAGAGAGTGATTTTATTTAATTCCTCAGATATATAGAAGTGACTCGATCACCCTTCTCCCGGTAAATGGTTTACGCTAAAAAGCAAGATCTCCATCGGTTGTATGATTTGTTAGGTTTGTGATCATTGTCAATAGACAGTTTTAGGCCATAAAACAATGGGCTTCAGGGTTACAAAAGAGGGTGAGGGCAATAGGGCATCCTAACCGGGACGCGGTCTGACAGAACTGGGAAACTATTCTTAAACAGGAACAAATTATATTCAACCGGTACTGCAGTAATGCAATTTTTGGCACCAAAGCATCAATCATATAAAATTACTGACTTATTTCTGAAACAAGCAGCATACTCCAAAACCCCTTCATATTTAGGACTAGATCTCGAGTATTGAATAAGCCACCGTTATTTGTCTAATACGTAACTATTTGTCATAAACCCACAACTGCTATTCACAAAAAAGCCCATTCACACTCGGATAAGTGAGTTTATCCGGATTCACTCACCCTTATCCCAGTTCCCCTCCCGCACGTTAAAAGAAGTCCCCTTAACATCATCCTTAATTCCGCTACATGGAAGGTCAGTGTGCAGCACGCAAGTTACTGTTCCGGCGCGCAGGAATGACGTAACAACGCGCCGATGCGCCTTCTGCCCACAGTCCTGACGATCGAGCCCTGTAGCAGGATGCGCATGCGCGGAGGCACTTTTCTTTGGTTTTGACGGCGACCTGTCTGTCTGTCCGTCTATCTCGAGGGACTGGCCAACTGGTTTATAATTCCTGTATGGGGACACTCAGGGAGCAGGGGGTGGATTTATTGTTCCCGTGAAACAGATAAAATCGATATTTAAAACGTGTGGATAACAAACAGACGGTTTTAAACATGAAACTTAATTCTGTAACATTTGCCAAGGGAGGTTAATATATTGTGAAGTCAATCACCTGTATTCAAGGAGGGATTTCAGTTGTGTTATATAAAGCAGTGAGAAAAACACTAACCGGCTATGTATGTAATTATGCCCCCTATATGTTGGGGCTGACAGGCGTGATTTGATTCACAAAGATACTATAGAAATGGCGACAGGTGATCGTTCTTAATATAGGGCCACAAAGACAACGACCCCCCCCCCCCAAGGATGTGTAGCTGTTTCCTTCTCTCCCTGGTAAAGCCGATGAAGGGCCTGATCGTGGCCCCTGTCTGCAAGGAGAGGGACCACTGAAGTCTTAAAGGGGACGCGGGAGCCAAAACGTCAACCCACATTCCCCACCAAAAAGCTGAGTCTTCTGGAGCTCCGGTGCAGCATTTTCAGCGCGTGCCCTTCGGCAAAAATAAACTCAATCAAGCAGTTAAAAAAAGTGAGAAATTAATGAAAAAATAAGAAAGAGCGATGCGACCCCCCCAAAAGAAAGTACTGATACGGGCCGAGTCTGTGGCTGGTATTATAAGAATGACTCCGCGGCCATTGGACAGGCAGGTGTGTAGGAGTAAAAGTGCAAAGAAAGGGTCTGCGGAAACCTGTCCAATGTGCCCCCAGCCTTAAGACCGGAGGGCCAAGCTTTCCCTATATCACAGGAGCTCAGTTGATCTTAGCCAAAAGGTCGGGAAGCATGACATCATCTTGGACATTTAGATGCCTGATAATGTACTTTATTTACGCAGTTTTTCTGCTGTTTCTATACACATTATTGTGACTTTTATGGCTGTAGAGCTCTCCGATACCCTCATACCCGGCAAACATTACAAGCTCCTCTGCGTGTTTTTACATCCCACATGCTGCAGGGGGGGCGCTTGTCCTGTGCAAAAAAGCGTGACACGTGTGTCATGGAAGAAATGGCCTTGAAGCTGAATCTTTAATAAAGCCATAGGCTGTGTTACTTAGTAGCACACGGCCATTCACGAGATTGGGGCCACTTAGCTGTTTTCATGGAAAACAAGGAAATGTCTAGCCGTAACATAATCACAAAATGGTTTTCTAACGATCAATTAGGCTTCTAAACTTGGGTCAGCAAACACAACGTGCTGCTGGAATACAGGAGTGATGGGAGTGATAAAGGGCCATTGGAACACAGGAGTGATGGGAGTGATAAAGGGCCATTGGAACACAGGAGTGATGGGAGTGATAAAGGGCCATTGGAACACAGGAGTGATGGGAGTGATAAAGGGTCTCTGTACCCCTATTCCAGCTACAATAGTCATTTACAACATTAACCCTGTCTGCGCTGTATTCTTAGTGGGCAAATTTTGCTTTTCTTTTAAAAACAAGAGTTTGGGGTAAGTCACCCCAAACTTTTGAACAGTAATGTATTTTATTAAGTGACAAGGATGTGGTTGCCTGGATGCCTCTGACTTCCCGGCATCATGAAAGCGGGGAGGAGGAGATACAAACTTTTTGTGGTACAGACAGACATAACTCCTGGTATGTCATCATATTCCAACACAGTTGAAGATTGTATCTTTAAGAAACATAAAGGAATCCAAGGCCAGGAATGGGTTAACAAGGGTCATCATGATATAGCATGCAGGTAGTCTCTTTGGTGCATACGGGTGTTTAGTTGTAGTCTGTTTTTTTTTTCCGCTTAAGTTTGACTTTTTTTCTGCAGTTCTGTCTAGGACCACAAGCGTCTAGTATAAGATATCTCCTTTCTGTGCTCCTTCTATGTGCGTGTAGTTCAGTCCCTTGCGGTGAGTTCTATTGAGGGTTGGATGGGGCTGGTCAGAATAGCTTAAAATCAAACAACATACATGGCAATTTTTTGTGGGCGCGTTTACTGGGCATTGGCTGCGCCCATCCAACTACACATATACCGGAAGTTCCCTTCCTGTCTGCGCCCAGACAGAAGAGGAGATTGAATCAAGTTACCCCGCAGAGCTTACATTCCAATATACACGGTCACAACATGGGTGGCTATTAAAAAATAAATCGGCTTATATTCTAAACAAAAAAGTGAAATAGATTTAAAAAAAACACCATGGTTGGAGGATATGAAATGACACAGGAATTGGTTGATTTATTCGTCTTCCTGCAAACTGATTCGTCATGTCTTCTCGCCCTAAATGTAACGCTGTTTACGAGCGCAGAGACAAGTACCCTTTTCCTCGCTCTCAGGATGAACTGGACCACTGACTCCTCCGTGTATACAATGTCCGGTTCTCTTTCTCTATTCTGAGATTTACTTCCATTAACCATTTAATTCCTGAGAGTCCTAAGAAAGCACGCAGACTCATTTTGCCTAAGAATGGGGTATGAATGGTTCTCTCTTGTAACCAGAGAATATTGTCGATTAGATTATATTGTAGATGAATTGTAACCAAACGGTTCTAATAACAATTAAAGGCACTCGATCTACCCATGCCTCTTACTTATTCACTCATCTCTCATAGAAGAAGGGCTGACCCAGGCCCCTATAATGTATAATTCAATGAGTGGGGAGACTGAATAAATGTATACAGGCCAAGCTTTTCCTGCACCAGAAGCTCACTGGGGTTGGACCTTCATGATGTGTAGTAAAGCCGAATAGTTCAGCTAGCCCATTATACCCTTAAATAATTTTTTAGCACTATCACAGCCAAGGGCTGTGGCAAATTTGGCTTTAACCCCTTCATGACAAAGCCCGTAAATGTGCGGGCTCACAATGCATTGTTTTTAATGGGTTTAAGGACAACACATTGTCCTTAAGGGGTTAAAAAAGTTGCATTGTGTATAATATTGTAAGTTAGCATAATCAATATAAAGGCAACGTTCTTAAGTTTTTTTCCATTCCATTCCATATATCAGCCAGAAATAACAGGACACATCCCAACCAGCTAAAAAATAGTATTTTTTTTTTTTATCGCGATATATTTGATTATTTTTTTTTATTTTTTTTTACCATGCCTGCTTTGGCAGACGGATAGCCTGTTTTTTTTTCATATGTTAATTCAAGATCCCTTTAAACATTTTTCAATACCCAGGATACACATCGTGCGAAAGTCGGCACACACAGGACGAGGCTGTAAATGTCATAGAAAACTCCCAGTGAAAAATAACAGCCCGTTAAATAATATATCCTGAATTAGATAGAAATAAAAGCAAGTGGCGGGGAGGAATCAGAGACGAGGCCTCTGCTCGGTGTTACCGGCGATAGCTGGGGCCGGCTGTCACAATTATTATTGATTGATTTTTATCGTACCATAATAATCTGCAGCCCGGTACGATGGGATCGCGGCTTTAAATGGGACGTACACTCCTTTTTTTACTAGTATCAGAGTAAAAATACATTCTCAAAATATTGTGCTCTTTTCTTTTTGAAAACAGTTGTAGTTTTTGCATAATATAATAATTTCAGGTATGTGTTCTAGGTCTATAATCTTAGCCCAATCAACTAGACTGTATACTAGTGCTGGGGGGTTATTACTGTATACAGTGCTGGGGAGTTAATATGGTATACAGTGCTGGGGGATTATTACTGTAAACAGCCCTGGGTGTTGTTACTGTATACTGTGCTTGAGGTTATTAAAGCATACAGCGCTGGGGGTTATATTATTGTATACAGCGCTGGAGGTTATATTATTGTATACAGCGCTGGAGGTTATGTTACAGCATACAGCACTGGGGGTTATTACTGTATACAGCACTGGGGTTTATTACTATATACAGCACTGGGTGGTTATTACTATATACAGCACTGGGTGGTTATTACTGTATACAGCGCTGGGGGTTATATTACTGTATACAGCCCTGGGGGGTTATATTACTGTATACAGTGCTGGGGGTTATTACTGTATACAGTGCTGGGGGGTTATATTACTGTATACAGCACTGGGGGTTATATTACTGTATACAGCCCTGGGGGGTTATATTACTGTATACAGTGCTGGGGGTTATATTACTGTATACAGCCCTGGGGGGTTATATTACTGTATACAGTACTGGGGGTTATTACTGTATACAGTGCTGGGGGTTATTACTGTATACAGCGCTGGGGGGTTATATTACTGTATACAGCGCTGGGGGGTTATTAATGCATACAGCACTGGGTGGTTATTACTGTATACAGCGATGGGGGGTTATAATACTGTATACAGCAATGGGTGGTTATTACTGTATACAGCACTGGGGGTTATATTACTGTATACAGCACTGGGTGGTTATTACTGTATACAGCACTGGGGGGTTATTACTGTATACAGCACTGGGTGGTTATTATTACTGTATACAGCACTGGGTGGTTATTATTACTGTATACAGCACTGGGGGGTTATTACTGTATACAGCACTGGGTGGTTATTACTGTATACAGCACTGGGGGTTATATTACCGTATACAGCGTTGGGGGTTATTACTGTATACAGCACTGGGTGGTTATTACTGTATACAGCGCTGGGGGTTATTACTGTATACAGCGCTGGGGGTTATATTACTGTATACAGCACTGGGGGTTATATTACTGTATACAGCGCTGGGGGTTATATTACTGTATACAGCGCTGGGGGTTATTACTGTATACAGCACTGGGTGGTTATTACTGTATACAGCGCTGGGGGTTATTACTGTATACAGCGCTGGGGGGGTTTATGCTCAAGGAGAAAACATTTTTTTAACTACCTTAAGCTGAGACCTGTGACACGACCGAGCTAGGATATCAAATCACTTTTGACCAAAAAAAAATCAACTTAATACAGAGATAAAGTGAAATTCAAGATTGTTTTTCAATGCTTCGGCCCTTTAAGTCCAATGAAATCGGAGGTAACTTTGTGAGACGTTCATACATCTGGTTTCCCTATTAAGGAAGGGACAGGACAAAAAAAAATGATAGCTTTAAAGTTTTAGCTCGGTGTCTGCAACCGTTTATAGAGAAATACAGTTCCCAGCTCAGGAAGCATCTGCTCTCCACATGGAACGGGGGTAAAAATGTCATGGACTCTGTGCATCCTGGGTTCCCATGATACTGCTTGTGGCCTATCTAGAAGGATCGAGTGTGTTCGGCCAGGATAGGGTTAACTTTCTCTTGCAGTTGGGATCTGTTTAAAATAATTTAGACTGCCAGGTCCCATCACAAAGGAGGTTAAGTCTGCTTTAAAGGGGTGGAATAAAAGGAGAGAGAGATGAACAGATGAAAATGTAATTGAGAGCAGAGACAGAACAGATCCCACTCCTATGACTGTGGGCTGTTTAGCTGAGAGCCCTGGGGGGATAGGAGGGGTGTAAGGATTTGGCATCCCACCAAAACAATTTCCTCTGAACTGTGTGACTTCCCCAACCGCCGATGATTTACAACCCAGGGGCTTCTAACTGTTTGTTTATATGTATGTAGAAATAGAGGAGAGACAAAGGAAACAGCGGGGAGAGAACATGGAAGGAGGGACAGCCAAGATGTGGATAGGGACATGCTCTGTCTGCTGGAGACTCCAAACCCCATCATCCCGTGGATGACGGCACGCGCAGTCCACCCTGATTGGGAAATATCCTACCTCTGATATAAGATCATTCAATCATTTTAAAGTTGAATTGGGCTACAGCTCATATCATATGTGTATGATAAGAATTTTAGTCCATTGCCAGTTTGGTGGCCCTGGACTACACCTCTCATCATCAAAGTGTGGACCTTGCCCACCACTGATACCATTGAGAGAGTCCGCTTTCATTTACCACAAGAAAACTTCCCCTTGCAAAAGCCAAGAACCCTGAATTGGCTAAAAAAAAAACAGCTGGCAACGAATCCAAAAGCACTGGGGGAACTCCATTAAATTTTACCTACGGATATGATTCTGACTCTTTATACAAAAAGGCGAGCTTTAGAGGGAACAGTCAGCTTCTTAGAATCTTAGAAATAATTCTATTTTATTTTAAAACAATTACAGGCCCGCTGCTCAAGCTTCAGCGGAACTGCTAAGCCTCATGTCGCTCATGCAGCGATACCAAGATCTCCTAACTGAACGCGTTCACTCGATGAGTCCGTGACATCAGAAGGCAGCTGCTGGGGGTATAACTGAGTATCGTTTGTTCTTGAAATGTGGCTCAGATCTCTGGGAAATCGAAACAGAGATGCAAACATACTTCTGGGGTGATTTCAGATACCCTGATTGAATTTGCACGTGTTGGCATTTGTTTAACAAAGCAACTGCTGTGTTATTTATACATTCAAGCAGAATACGACATAAAAGGCTGGGAATCTTAAAAAAGATATTAGAAAAAAGATGTGAGAATTTTTATTTTAACACAAAATATACCCCTAGATCATATACCTGATGCCTTAGCATGTGTGACATCACGTGATCAGTGATGCATAGTTGCGTCATTCTCTTTTACACTCTCAGGCTCTCTCACACTCTCTCTGGCACTCACTCACATTCATGCTCTCTCACACTCTCAAGCTTTCTCTTAATCATGCACACTCACTCTTACACTCTCACATGCTCTCACTCTCAATGGCTCCCTAACTTTTCTGTAGACACGTTCTGTGTCCCTGTCTCTTTTGTTGGAGCTCCACTTGTTCTCTTGCCTCTTCTTCTTTGTTCTTCTGTCCTCTTCTTCCCAGTGCCAGCTCAGGTGACCAAAGCCTCACAGAGCCCTTCCTCAAAAGGGCACAAGAGGGTGTGTGTGCGTGTGTGTGTGTGTCTGGTGGCTCCGCTCCATTAAGGAAACACTAGGGAAGGCCTGGTCAGAAGAATGATGTCATGAAAACTTTGTAAAGCTTGCAGTTATGGGTGATGTGACATCATACCGTACTCTGCCTATTGAGTGTCCCAGCCCTTGCCACTTTTTTTGTATACAAAGTTCCAGAAGGAGCCAACAAATGGGATGTACGCCTGGTTGTTGGGTCAGCCCATTAAAAAAAACTTCCCAGGTATGTTAATGTTATGAGTCAGAAATTGCACATCAATTATTAGCTTTGACACTTGCTTATTGAGTGATAATAACCTGATTTAGAGAGATACCTTTACCATGAAACCACTCCTATACGCGTGCCTTGCTTCTGTCGTTCAAAATTTCAAGCGGCAAGAGGGAGTGACTTTGGGGTGGGGCTGGAGGTGTGGCTAAGTGGCGGTTCTTTAACAAGATCGCAGGAAGAAGCTTCCTGCTCCTGGTCAGGAGAGATTTAGATCTCCCTAATCGGCCCATGATCCCTATCACACACAAAGCAGGCCAGTGCCTCAAAATCATCCATGTCCTGCAAAGAATTGGAAGGCTGGGAGGTATGGTGTTCTGGTGGAGAATGACATGCTTGGGAGGTTCCCAGCAGAGCTGGTCCATTTAACGGGTCCCTGTGGATACATGGGACCCAGACGACACTTTGATATGTTCTTTTGGGAAAAAATTGTGGAGAAAGAGAAACTTGTCGGCATCTATCTTTCTCTGTGAATCTATTTGCATTATTCTAGCCTCTCAGTTGACTTCCGCCAAAGGGAAAAGCCATGAGGACAGCCCTGTACCTCCAATAGGCCAGTTTCACAGAGAAAAGGGCGAAGAAAGAAGACAGAACAAGAAAAGGCAAGAGGAGATAGGGCTGGTGCATAGGTTTGTGCCACCTTAGGCAAAACCTTGTTTTGCTGTCCCCTTGGCTCCACTGATTGTGCCTTTGGGGCAGGGTCATGTGAGCGGATCATGCACATGACAACCCCCCCCCACACACACACACGTTGTTGGCACACTTTGTCTTTTGCTTCACTGTGTTACACCTCCGCCCCATGTAGTTCAGGTATAGATCAAATAAACAGCACATGAAAATGCAGCATTGCAGGTATAAATCAACTGAGAAATCACAAACAAACTCAGCACTGAAGGTATAGATCAAATAAATAACGCATGGAAACCCTAAACTGCAGGCATCATATCTCGCGCTCTGCAGTGAGTTCTGGGACACCTTGAACACTCTCCAGCAGCATTGTGAGGGAGCAATGACACGCAAGATCATTGCTTGCTGGCGATCCCGGATCAATATGCCAGCTCTCAGCAGTGAGATCAGGTGCACCTCCTGTTAGAGGGAGATCTCTTATCTCCCCAAAATGTCCTGTTCCTCCAGCAGCGGGAGCACCAGCCTGCCGCAGTGGAGGCGCCCCCAACCGCCCTAGGCCGGTGCTTATCTTGCCTCTCACCGGCCCTGAAAGGGAGAAGTGGCGCTGCAGTAAAAGAGGCAGGGACACAGAAGCAGTCAGTGAAGGTGGGGAGAGATTGAGAGAGAGCGTGAGAGCATGCAAAAGTGAATGTATTAATCATTAAACGTAATGGATGTGGCCATGGTTTTGGTTTGGGGGAGGGCTGCATTTCATCCCAGGCAGCACAATGTCTTTTGCCGGCCCGTGTTCCCAGGCTCGCTTACCTGGAGCTTTCCATCTCCTTCTCTATATGGGAGCCTAGATGAGGTGCAGGCAGGTGGGGAGCAGGCAGAGCCAATGCTAACCCCAACCCAGAAGCCTAAATCAGCCATGATTTTCACAACCTCCTGGCGCACAACCAGAGAGCTCCTTGGTACCTATAGGCATCATGTGCTGCTTGATGTACAATTCAGCGTTCTAGGTAGGCAAAAGCATGCGCATGATTCCTGAATGTTGGGAGGTAAGTGTCAGTGTTTGACAATTATCATAAAAGCCTGGAGGCGATGCTTTTATATTTAGCACTCACCAATACCTGATGACGCTCATTACTTTACATTTATTTATAGAGCACCAACAGATTCCATTCCACTTCAACCTCCTAATTATCAAGAGTGGGCTAGATAACTGGAGCAGCCTCCCGGCCGAAGCGGTGGAGGTTCATAGAGTGATGGAATTCCACCGTAAATATGGATAGGCATATGGCTATCCTGAATTTAAGAAATGACCAATGAATAATTAAGGTTTAAGTCTTTATAACAGGAAAATGTACAGAACAGATGAGCCAAACGGGTTTTAATTAACTACCATCAAACTTTGTTTCTGTGTTAGTGCACTCGAAAGTGTGAAATCCCTGCTTGAGTAAAGGTGGCTCTGTAAAGGATGACAATAACAATGACTTGAAGACTATTAATCGACACCGGCTTATTGTGATCTCTGAGAATGACCTTGATCCAAGTGCAGTCAGAGAGCTGTTTTATCCCAGACAGATTGATTTGAACCCATTCGGAAATAACCTTCATATAATAGGGACATTTTCTGCCCAAGGGCAATTGCAATCGATGTCATTATTCTCTGGGAATACACACAGACGTTATGCCGCGGAGCCAAAAATCCAATTTATTTTCATTCTTTTAAGTAGCCCTTAGGGAAGAGTTAGAGTCAGGCGTTTAATAAACTCCAGGGAGTCTACGGATGACAGTTTAAGATTAATTATTTAAAAATCTACAGTTATTTCTGTTAAACTGTTAAAGCTGGGATAATATTATTAATAATGCAAATTTACAAGAGCTGATTGATCACGAACAAAGTGAGAAAATTATTATAGAAAATAACTAAATTGGTTATTGGAGAACTCCAAGAGTTGCTTACACAAACTAAATATGTGTGATCATGTTTAATATATTAAAATAAAGAATATATATGTATTAGGAACCCACCTATGTGTATGCCATGGGGTCAGTCATCTTAAGTACTCCCCTAATAGTTGATGTTTTGATTTTTTCTTCCATTTGAAGGCAATAGTTATAATTCCACCCGCACAGAAATGGAGGTGAATATTTTGCCATCTATTCCCCAGTTTATCTGGACCGAATGTTACACTGACGTCACAAATGGACATTGTTGTGATGCCATGCTCCAGCCGCTTAATGCAACATTCCACCCACTTTGAGTTCTTTGCTCCCATTTTGGGACAAACCAGGCATTATGCTTGGCCGGTGGCAAGAATGTTGAAATCCTGGATCCTTATGTAGTCACTTGGCAAGATTAATGAATGAGTTGAGAATAATTACTCAGTGGCCCATACAGAACCTGCAGCTGAACAACAGTCATGAGCTTTAATCTTTACTCCTATACACGACATAATGTATTTCCAGTTACAGCTGTTGTAGTGTATGCGGGAGCGGCCAAGTTTCTACCACATAACATTTCAAGATGGAGCCACTGCTTAAGATACTTGTGATAATGTGCTAGGGGCTCGTGTGCAGTTGGCTGAAATAATGTAGATAGAGCCCAGGAAGGGAGTTACTTTTCCCTACTTGGGATAGATAGATAGATAGATAGATAGATAGATAGATAGATAGATAGATAGATAGATAGATAGATAGATGATAGATAGATAGATAAATAAATAAGGATCCAATCTTCATTAGGGGATCATGAAAAATGAAGGTGAATTAGCACAATACGCCCTAATGTTAGAGCTATCCCGCTCCTTTTAGGTTTTGTGGCCAATATCAGAGGTGGGGCTATATTGCCCTTGCATACTATTGTGGACCAAATCTTTTGTTGGAGGTGCAGTAAAGGTGGGTGTATATTTGCCTGGTTTGCCAGAAGGCCAATCTGGGCCTGCCTCCATTCTCCAACCACCATTGAAGTAAACAAAGTGGCCTGAAATGAAAATTTGAATTACTATGGTTCAATTCAGATGGCCGTATAATAAGCGTAATAGCAGAAGTCTGACAAACGAGGTTTAAGGTATATTTATACTCCTGTGCGGAAGGAAGAATTCTGTTTCAGATAAGCCTCTTCTTTGTCCAAACAATGCATTTTTGAAATTCATTTCAGGAGGAATGAGGGATCATCATGCACAGACTGAACCTAGTCATAACCTCATATGGTTAATAGGGATATTGCTGTAGATATTGGTTTGTCCTAGTATAGTATGCTCAAAGCTTTTATAGAATTGCCATTGCTTACATCTGTTTCCTTCCAAGAAATTTAGATTTTTTCACAAAAAAACCCAAAACATTTAATTAAGGAAAAAAATTAGAATGACATCACTTGAAATATACAGTTGAATCAAAATTGATAACTCCCAGTATGTCCTTCTTCTCAATTAAGCCCACAGAGGACAGAATAAGCAGAAGTAGGCCTTGACTTCTATGCCAAGGAGGCGGTGTAGTTACTGGGAGTGTATTTAAGGGTGTGTGCTGCTATGGTTGGGGGGCCATCTTGTTTATCTCCTTACCTTTTGTAGTTTGTCACTCCTAGTCACTTGGACGTGGAAAAGATGCTTGAGGGGGTCTGGTCAGCAGTGTTGCATTGTGGAGTGCGGGACCAACTAGGCCAGATGCTCAACCATGCTAGAGTTTTGAGGAGACCTTGCTAGGAGGACCCGTCCACCCCATTAGTTGTACTCCAGTGCGGCCACGAGGGCCTAAGAGGAGGAGGCACCATCGATGAGCCGAGATGTGGGCCACAGGAAGGAGCCCATCTGCTCCCTGGCCTACGTGTGCTTGTAAGTATGTATGCACTGTTTGTGGATGTGTATATATATCTATACATATATACATACAACACTATATATAGAAATGATGTGTTGTCCTCTGCACTCCACAGACCAAAGAAATGTGTACCCAGGTTCCATAGGCTAGTATGCAAACAGTTCAAACAAAAAAGGGCTGCGTACATTTTTGGTGCTATTTAAATAAAAGATAAGAAGAAGAAGAACTCAGTAGGTTTGTTGAAGAAAATTCAGTTTGGTTTAGTCACAAAAATCAATGTTTCAGCCACTCACAGGAGACTTTTATCAAAGTGTGTATAGTGTTAGATTGAGTGTGCATGTGCTAATGTATATTGATGGATAGTGTGTCCATGTGTTTGCACTTTCTACGGTGCTGGGGAGCAGTGTTTGGTCATTCCCACTCCCCACCAACTAACCTACTTTCCACCCACTAAAGGCTGCCTGGAGATAGCTTGGCGGTCCCATGATGTTATTGGGAAACACCCCCATTTAAAGGGGAAAAAAGACCCTGCGACCCAAAGGATTCAAACACGGAGGGTCAAACGGAGAGTTCCCAGGTATGCTGATCATAGATTATGCAAGTATGTCACAATGTTGATATCTGTGGTATTTCAAGGATCAATGCCAACCTGAGGACCATTTTCTACTTGACATCAGTGTAATGTTACATGAAAGGTCATAAGGTTGTGTTTGCAGTGGACTCCAGAAAGGATTGAGGTTAGGAAAACATCCGTTTTACTTTTTAAAAAAAAAGCTTCTATAATTATGCAGAGCGTCAGCCAGTAATGATAGAGGAGCTTATTATGGGAAATTACTGAAACATGATGCTAGCAATTTCAAGATTGTGTTCCAAAAAGCCACATTACTAGACTTAAAATATTACAGATAAGTGATTAAGGCTCTTAATCACTTGCAGAATAGTGACCTTAATGATGTCATTGAATGGTTAAAAGGTCAGACCCACTGGGAACTACATTACCCAATAACAATGACATGTTTTATGAGTTAAAGGGTAAGGTTTACAGACGTAGCCTAATGACTGCGATACGGTGTCCCCCATCCCCAAGTTACCAACATAGGATCAAGGCAACCATCAGAAATCTTCTGGCTCAGTACAAGCCTAAAGACCCTTGCCACCCCATGCTCCTCCCACCACTCTGTCCCATGCTTTTACTACTCTACTGCCCCATCTCATGCAGGCAATGGGGCCACCATGTCCCAAAGTCTGGAAAGGGGCCACCAAGCCCCTATCCCCAGAACATGTCATCTGGGCCCCAAAGGCTGGAAAGTCTCTGACATGGGTAGTGGGCTGTGAGGGCGTCCTGGGTAACAGGCCAACAGTGTTAAAGAGGGGGCTTATGACAGACTGAGAGGCCAGGATCCCTGCTTGCTTGGGCCTCATGCACGGGTACTGGTTGTGTACTCCTGAGGGGATTTAC
Organism: Spea bombifrons; assembly: GCF_027358695.1. Taxonomy (NCBI): domain Eukaryota; kingdom Metazoa; phylum Chordata; class Amphibia; order Anura; family Pelobatidae; genus Spea; species Spea bombifrons. Next base: position 104,443,688 of record NC_071090.1, on the reverse strand, counting down.
AAGTTTAATGGTTTAGAGCAGTCTATACATAATAGAATCCCTGGGACTACTGAAAAAAGAAAGCTCACAAGAACAATGCTATAAAGCCCTCCTAACTAGTATTTAAAGTCCATTAAGATAATTGTTTATTCATCTCCTATCAGAATACAAATCTGGGAAATTGAAGTTCATCCTATTTACCATTAGCCATTTGATCAAGGAATCCAAAGTGTTGTGGAATTCAAGGTCCTTTATTTTAGTAAATAGGGTTTTCTATTAGCGTACCTGGGAAATTGCTGGGCAGGTTACCTGCTGCTCTCCCTCTTCTCGGGGGAGGGGGTGGATTTGTGGGAGCAGGGCTAGCGTGCATGGGGTGAGTCTAGCAAGTGGGAATAGCGGTGTATTGGGTAGTGCTATTGAGTAGGAGAGGAAGTGGACAGCTAGTCGGTGTGGATAAATGTCACTTAGCCTTGAGACCCGGGAAGCAGCACTTCACCTCGAGACTCTTGGTCATACCCATAATGTTCCCATATGCTCATTAGCATACTTGGGAACTTTCTACATGGGCCCACTCTGAGATTCTGGAAGTATTAACCCTTTAACAGCTCATCGTATAGACTCGTCAGATATGTTACCCAAATGGCTCTAATACCGGTCTTGATGTAAACCTTGACTTGTCATTACACTTTTCAAGCAGACATATCAACCATAACATACTGGAATCAAAAGAACCAGTTGGGAGCCTTACATATGATCACAGCAGTGTAGAATAGGACTGTGTGACCCTGGTATTTTGGCCCTTCACCCCAAGACCCTGAGACTGGGACAGAAACTCTGAGACTCTGGGTCAAACCTTGAGAGTTCCCAGCTATGGTCATTAGTCTATTGACATACAAATGATTTCAAATCTCGCTGGTGTTTGATTGGCTAAACGTATCAGGAAGCCAATCAGAATTTATTATTGAATGCCTTATTGTTTCTCCTGAGTTTCTCTGCCACTTACATTACACACTTTGGCTAAAATGCTGGGCTTCTTGTAGCAATAAAAGACAGAAACCGTGAGCCTCATCATTTTTACACACCTATCTGAGCCTCTTTCAGTCTGCTACTTTTTATATAATCCATTTAGCAACTCCCGGTCACAGTTAAACAAAAAAACCCTATTTATCATTAGGGGAATTTAACAACCGATTCACATTGCTAAGCTACAGAAGGAATGTTTTAGTTATTTTGGTGCCCCTTTGTCTGTAGCAGATAATATCAGCTGTTCTACAAATGTTTTACATTTCTTTTTGCTGTTAAGGTCCATTCATCCATATCCTCTTTTTTTTTCCACAGTTATTTCCTCCAAACTCTCCTGGGTCGTCGGGCACCCTGCGCAGTGAGACCTAACCTCCACTTTCCAAGAAATAAAACTTAATTTACTTGAAGTGAGGAGATGTTTAGGGTGTACATGTGTGCGAGAGAGGATGGGGGTGTACATTGTACCAATGTGTAAATATTTTAGTTAAATAGGGGACAGTGCCTATGGCCCCTGATGACGTAGATGCAACCAATGGCTGGATATGAGCTGGCACACTTTGCATTTTTATGCCCATGTATCATGGCGGCTATGCTGCAAGTGGAACAGCAGACCAAGGAGTGTGTCATGCTGTTGGCCAGCATCCCCTGGACATTTGCCAGTCCAGGCCTGTACACATTATCGTGTCTACTATGGCAGTAGAATACTGTGATGCACTCAAACCTGGCAAACATTCTGAGCATGCAGAAAAGGGGACATCGGGGAAAGAAAGGGGGGCAGAGGCATAGGGGACTGGACAAACTAAATAGGACAGGGAATTGATTAGATAATGCTTGCCCTGCCACACAGTGCATCTTATGTGAGCTTCATAGGAGGGAACTAAATACCTCCAAAACAGAACTTTAGGGTAATCATTGGCAACCTATTGTTCACACAAGAAAACCGGGTGTTCCCACCAAATGATCAAATGTACCTTTAAAATACATTTTTTTTAATGAATTTAGAGAAAAGGTTTTTTCCCACTCAGGACCAGCTCCCAATGACATCAACAGGGACCCAACCCTGGAAATTCCCCACAAACCCAGAACCAACATGGTGGTCATTACTATAAGCATGCACATGAATTTGGGTGACTTCTATAAAGCTGGTGAGTTGATTACTGAGTGAACACATGGATATAATCCAGGGTTCCTACTCCCCCATCGTGAACGTTTCAGTCAAGACGCTGGCCAGTTAGTGATGTATGAACGGGCTTTTAACGTTTTATCCCAGAGTGTCGTTTCGGACCCTGTCCTATCACTTCATCAGGACAAAAGTCTTCCTGCTGGAAGCCAGACAAGTATAAATATTCCTAGAATTGCTGAAACAGGATGTTGTGTGTTGGCCAACAAAACTCAAGCTCCCATCTTCCACATGAAAACTGAATACAAAAACAATTTTTTAAAGTCTCTCACCCCAATAACTGCATCGTCCTGGGTCAGCATCTCCAAAGACATTACTTTTAGTCTTCTAAAACGTTTAGATGAAGATAAAAACACTCAAAGAATGAACTTTTATAGTCATACCAAGTTCGTTTAACCCCTCCTATCACTCCATATAAACCCTTTCCATAACGCTTATGTCCGATAGCTCCTATTAATTCCGATTAAATTTCTCCCTTTAACCCACTATGTTGCTCTTTGTTGGACGTTTTTTGAGTATTTAACTCTTCCTGGCCTTGGTTATCCAGGCTATTAAGGCTGTGAGTGTTAAACATAACCATTTCCAGATGTCTGGTAAACCAACTCTTTCTTTCACATAAAGATTCCCAATTCTCCTTTGAGCTTTGTGGCTGTGAGGTTTTATAGCCGGAAGCAAAGTCAATTTTCACCACATGTCCATCCCAAATCAGGTCAAAAAATCAGGTCAACAGAAACTGATCCCACAAGAAGCAGAAACAAGGGCTGGTGTATAACAAAATTGTATATTAACACAACATATAATTTTCATGTAAAAGCGGCTCTAGTGATAGATGCAACAACTATGGGTTAAAGGTGCTGTTCCATTTAGATGAAACATTTATTAGACTCTTTGGTATGCTAAGCAAATAAACAGATACCATAATGTTTTATTTCTTTAAAAATGAACACAAAACTGGTGAATGATATGCAAGATACAAATTATAAGGAAGACTAAGTGATCTTAATATGTGTAGATTAGAGAAGAAAAGAGGAGATGCGATAGAACATTTAAATACTTAAAGGGATGGGTAGACCTCAACCATCCCATGTGGTGTAGTGGATAGGATTCCTGGTTTTCACCCAGACGGCCCGGGTCCGACTCGACCAGCTGCTTGCCAGTTGATCCTGGATACCTCAGTCGGTAGCGCATCAGACTTTTAATTATTATTATCTTTTATTTATATAGCGCCAACAGTTTACGGAGCGCTTAATACAATACATAAATTCAAGGGATATGACAAGACGAGAATTGACAGACTAAGACAAACCGATACATTAGGTGGAGAGAGTTTGGCTCGCAAGCTTACAATCTAGAGGGAAATGGGCTGACAAACATAAGGCACAGAGAAAGGGTGAGAGGTGGTGTGGGGGTTGTATAAGTGACAAGGAAGTTCTAGAAGTTAAGATGGTGGGGCTTCTCTGAAGAAGTGGGTTTTTAGATGTTTCTTGAATGTCGGGAGGGAGGGTGAAAGCTGAAGGTTCCTTGGAGTAGATTCCAGAGATATGGGGTTCAAGTCCCTGTTCGGGCGTTGCTTGCTTTATTATTCTAAAGGAAGGGGTTCACGAGTGTAGCGGGAAGCTGTAATTGACTCAAAAGACAGGAGACAAGTGGGCCAGCTTCCCTGCAAAATGTATAGATGCTAATATAGTGAAGAGTTTTAAACATGCATGGAATAGGCATTACATCCTTCAACCACTACACACTCGCAGGGGGTGAGACGCATTGGTACCTCAACCATCCCATATGGTCTAGCGGTTAGGATTCCTGGTTTTCACCCAGACGGCCTAGACGTGACTCTCGGTATGGGAAAAACAGCCTTTTATGAAGACTGGTCTAGAATGTGGCAGTCCCATTTCAATATTCATAAATGAAAAATAATGCAGGGGGTGAAACGTATTGGTACCTCAACCGTCCCATATGGTCTAGCTGTTAGGATTCCTGGTTTTCACCCAGGCAGCCTGGGTTCAACTCCTGGTAGTTTTTGTGTTTTTACAGGAGGAAAAAGCAGGCAGACCAGATGGGTCGAATAGTTCTCATCTGCCATCAACTTTACTGTCTCTATGCGTCATGACAGCTTTTTTCCGTCTGATTAGATCCTTCAACCACTACTCACTCGCAGGGGGTGAGATGCGTTGATATCACAACCATCCCATATGGTCTAGCGGTTAGGATTCCTGGTTTTCACCCAGGCGGCCCTTGTACATTTTGCCCTTGTACATAAAAATCCAATGACCGGATATAGTATTGAGGTCACTGCTTTGTAAGTTACAGCAAAATAGAGATATTTAATAGTAATTGTACATAAAGGTAAACAGGTAAAGCAAAAAGGTGTCAGAAAGAAGCAAGCAAGGTGTTGAGTTGGGTAGGTAGAGGAGTTAGCGGTAGGAAGCGGGATGTGGTTATGCCATTTTACAGAAGTCACCAATAGTATAATGTTCGGTTCGGAAGACCACATCTCCAGAAGGATATTGACATGTTGTAGAATTCAGAGAAGGGTGACTAAAAATGGCGAATGGTTTGCAAGATACAAATCATCAGGAACAACTAAGTGATCTCAATTCAATTCTTTGTTCAGTTGTTACTTTATTATCCTCGAACTTGAGGTTCAGGGGCATGGATGGTACATAGGTGAGTTTTACTTCACTCAGAGGAGTGTAGATAAGTGGAACAGCTTCACAGCAAAAGTGATTGAGGCTACCACTGTGAGTAGTTTTGAGAAAACTGTAGATATAACCAGCAGAAAACTACAATCAAGGCAAACCAGTTACAAAGGAGCATCAGTAAGCCCTTTCAGAAGCTACCTAGAGTTTTAAAATACCGCTATTTGCTCGATTATAAGCCGACCTCCCAAAATCTGAATATTAATTTAGGAAAAAAGAAAAGGCCTGAATATAAGACGACCCTATAGGAAAAAAGTTTTACTAGTAAATGTTAGTTCACGTAAACTATTTTTTTAAATAAAAGCTATGATTGAGAAAAATATTTTTTTGTTTTCATTTCCTTTTATTTCCCAACTGCCCCCCCCAGTTATGCACATCTGCCCCCAGGCTTGCCACTCTGCCCCAGAAATGCCTTATACCCCCTATATGCCACTGTGCCCCATGATATGCCTTTTAACCCTCTAAATGCCACTGTCCCCCATGATATGCCTTTTGACCCCCTATGTGCCACTCTGTCTCCAGAAATGCCTTATACCCTTATATGCCACTCTCGCATTTAAGGGATTAAAAGGCATATTATGGGGCATATAGGGAGGTATAAGGCATTTTTAGGAGGCAGAGTGGCGTATCGAGGGTTAAAAGGCATTTCTGGAGGCAGAGTGACATAAAGGGGGTTAAAACACATATCTGGAGGCAGAGTGGCATTAAGGGGTTAAAATGCATATCATAGAGCACTCTGCCTACAGAAACGCCTTATGCCCTCCATTTAACACCCCCCTCTCCAAACTTACCAGTGCTTCTGACTCCCTGGTCTGGGGATGCATTGGTAAGTCTGGGGGGGGGCAGAGTGGCATATCAGGGGGCAAAGTGGCATATCAGGGGGCAGAGGTGTATAGGGGGTATAGGGGGTATAAGGCATATCTAGGGGAGCAGAGTGGCATATCAGGGAGGCAGAGTGTCACATAAGGGGGGTATTTGGCATATCTGGGGGGCAGAGTAGCAAGCCGGGGGGCAGTTGTGCATAACTGGGGGGCAGGTTGGCAAATAAAAGGAAATAAAAACAAGAAATGCATTTTTTTCAATCATAGTATTTATTAAATATGATAATAATATTTTACATGTGAATTAATTTGTACTAGTAAAACTCTGTTCCTATAGGGTAGTCTGATATTCAGGCTTTTTCTTTTTTTCTAAATTAATATTCAATGATAAATATATATATAACTATTTTTATTACTAGATACATGCATGTGGACCAGTAGAATTTTCCAGTCCTGCTATGGTGACAGCATACTGACTTTCTGAGCATGGGGCAATAAACTGTAAAGATTTGCTCTAAAATGCAGTCAGTGGATTAGCTAAGATTGGAAACGAGCTTGAGTGACTATACAGGAATGAGACAGATGTGGTAACTAGGAGAAAAGACAATACAATGTGTATTTACCAGTTCCTCTCTTTGCTTCAGACATAAATAATATTAGGAAGTGGCTAGGGGGGTACATTTTGGTGTGTCATGACAACAAAAGTAAAGAAACCTAGTAACAAGCTTATGGGCGATCTATGTGCATTATCAAATGCATGTGTAGCTATTTGTAACAAGGTACATACAAACATTTCCAGTTCCATTAGATTATTTGGGTTGTTGACTGCGACGTAAAACCCAAGGGCTGAATATAGAAGTTTCACTTGGCCTTCACCACCGTGGCAAGTTGCTTGCCTGGTACTCTTCAAGCAGTTGAGGAGCAAGCCATGGTCTGGTATGAGTTGAACTGGAGCTAAGTCTAGCCCCTACACTAGCCAAACTGGACATACCCTCCCGATACAAAGGTCTTTCCAAGAATCCTTCCTAATACATGAAAGAGGCTAAAGACAGAAGACACGTCAAACTTCAATCCTTCTGGTTGGACTAATGCCGAAACTGTGATCAGATCAGTTCCCTGCCCAACAAGGCAAATGAAACAGATTTATTCTCTCTTAAACACAACTTTCCTCGACAACTCAGCCTGTTCAGACCCAGTTCAGTTTAATGTCTGTGGTTGGTCCCAGTTGCTTCCACAGACTGTAGTACTGACTCCAACCAAGTTCTACTAACCCATTGGGCCTTTATGTAGCTTGTGAGTACAGACTAAATGTAAAATCACGGAATAGAGTCCCCCAAGTTAAGTAGAGACAAATAACTGGTTCACCTTGAGTATGGGTCTTCTATTGCCTCCATGATTTGCTTAAAGCGAACTGTTATGTACCACAAGTACTGGTGTTATTTTTTTGAGAGGATTGTTCCTTTTCAAGCTACCAGTTCACCCCTGCCTGAAACCGGAGTTTTTGGTTGGGGTTGATAATTTTTATTGGGCCAACATAAGAATTATGTAAAGATAGATAAGCTTTTGGGGCCTCAGAGGTCTCTTCACTATAACAGGCATCGGCGAGGAAAATGCTGAGAAGACAGGCATTACTTCCCCTTTAAAATGTGAGCAATCCCATGAAACATAATACACGCAGAGAATTTTCATGAACAAAAGATTATTTTTATATAAAGTTTGGATTCCTTTGATCTCCACCTCCTTATTTAGTCATTTATGCTACGAGAATGTTGGTTGCTTAATCTAACGAGAAATGCTGTCACTAGAAGGGTAGTCAGTTGTTTGCGTCTCTTAAATGAAGGGATTGGAAGAAAAAGAAATTTAAAAAAAATGACACAAGTGGCGGATGGAATAACTGAATAAGAAGATTTATAGAATAACTAAAACAGCTTCAGAGCAGCACAGTGGGTAAAGTTGTCCAAGCAGATTTGCCACTTCTCCCAGATCTTGCATTTTACACCTCTGAATAATTAATAAAATCACAAAAAAATTTGTCGCAGTCCTAAAAAATAGAAACAAAGTACTTTACAGCCGATAAGAACCATTGTTTGTTTATCTAGTCTGCCCATTTTTCTTGACCTGAAGAATCAAACCATAAGCAGTCATTGGTCTTGGCTTAGATTCAGAAGCCATATGCCTATCCTATGCTAGGAGGCTGTTCCACTTATCTACCACTCCAGAATTGTACACAGTAGTTGCGTTGCCTGGGTTTATGTTTTGGCTGTTGATGGTTCCAAGCTGGTCAGTGTACATGCAGGAAAATGGGACAAGACAGAGCGTTACGTTGGGGGGGGTACAGAGTAGAGGACTGCATTGGGAGGGGGGTCCCGCCAAAAAACTTGCGGCGGTCTTGCTGGTGTTGCGGGCGGGAGCGGGCGGTCAGACACTGTTCCTGTGGGTCCCGGTAATCCCCCGTAGTCCCCCTCGAGGGCAGCCTTGCAGGACTGCGTGGGAAATCTGCAGTTCAAATAAGGAGGTGGGCGTGATTGGCCACATTTGTGGCGGGAGCGGGCGGGATTGACCACAAATGTGGTGGGATTGGGCACACATGTGGCGGGAGTGGAACACCCACATTGCGGGAGCGGGCGGGATTGGACAAAAAATATGCGGGAGCGGGATTTAAAAAGCAGTCCCGCGCAGGGCTCTAGTACAGTGTATGACATCACAACTCATATAAGTTCATGTGACTTCACATACGCTGTGGTGCTCAGCTTAAGTAGGGATCTGACATCGCTTTACGGACCGAGCTGGCTCCTGTTCTGTTGGAGACCGGCTAATGCAGAGAAATGTATGTGAAAGTTGTAGGTAGAAGTGAGGTGGGTTTTCTCCTAAAGTCTAAAGGGCATGCTTCTGTAAACCTTACTTTAAATACAAGTAAGGTTTACTTAATAGTTTTCTTAAGAGTAAAAAAAAAATGAAGTGGCACTTTAATGATGCTAAGCAGTCGTCCATAAGGGCCGCTATCTAGATGAGCTCTAGACAACCTGTGGATAACCTGCTTTTGTTGAACTGAATCTCCCATGATGCTCTGCTAGTATTTGGAGAGTATCAGAAAGATTGATTTGTTTGCTATCTGTCATCTAGTTAAAGCTCCATATTGTCCACGAACCACAATGCGAGCCATTCGGAGTATGTTTATCTCTACATTCCATTGCCGCTTATTAGTGACCCTTGTGCTGGCTCTCGTTCAAGTCTTATGACAAACACCAAACCCAATAATCATCCCAGGATTGCAACAAAGAGCCATACTGTCTCTTAATAACTTCCTGCAATCATCACAAGGCTGCTTGTCCTGATGAAATGCGAGCACAAAGCAAAAGCAAGAGACGTGGCGGATGATCCGTAGGTCACTTAATGATATGTAGGGATAGCAACCTTTGGCATTCCAGCTGCTGTGGACTGCATCACAAGCTGTTTATTCAATGCTCATTTCTTTCAGAGCATTCTGGGAGTTGTAGTCCACAGCAAATGCAATTATTATTATTAACTGCTATTTCTATAGCAGCAACAGTTTACATGTGCTTCTGCCGGTGACCTTTGACCCGGAAGTACCAGGTACGTCCCGGTCTTGAAGGGGTTAAAATAATAATGCCTGTTTGGTAGGCCTCGTATTACACATTTGTATTATTTGAGCCCGAGACTAGCTTAGCGCACCCACATTTTTTTCTTTTTCCCATTAAAATAATAATATTACCACAGATGTGCCGCATTGGCAAATGCAACATTTTAAAGCTCTATACACTAACAACCTATGGAATAGTGCTAAATCAGATTAAAGCTAATTATTTGTTCTTCTCTATATGTATTAGGAACCCACTTCATGGGTATTCCAAGAGGCAACCACCTTAACTCCCCGTGCTTAGAACTTTTCAAATGGTCCTCGCAGCCTTCTTAAAGGAATGGTCAAGAAAAAAGGGCAAGAAACTATGCAGCTGATAATTTGTGTTTTTTCGAGTAGCTTAATTGTTTGGAGGTTTTCCATTTAACAGGAAGGGCTATTTGAAAAACCAATCTGAGAAGCTGAGAGCAATGGCATAAGGTCGCAAAACATACACGCTTCATTGTCTCCGGTCTACTGGTCTACCCTTCCATGGCTCCATGAATCAATCAACAACATTCAGCAGCTTAACAAAAGGTGAATGACAGTTTAGTACGGAGGTCTGAGGCTGTGAAGTTAAGTGGGGCTTCAAATGCATATATACCACTTATTGTAAGCATTAACCATCATTACATCTATTTGTTCCTAGCATTAAATACCACAAAGTAGGGTTTTGGAAAAGTTACAGGTTCTCCTTGCTTTCCATATCAACCACAAAAACCGGGATCTAACCAAACACCGCACCACCACCTGGAGATTGGTCCCAAACATTTAGATTTGATGGCTGGAGTCTCTAGACATGATCCCAGGTATTCATATATCAGAAAAGCCCTTTGATATTGGACCCTCGGTATTGGACACTGGTTTCACATCGCCGTGTTGTGTCACTATGTGTACTTCACAAATAAAGAAGCATCTTTTAATGGCGCCGCACGTTATTGTGTGCTGTTCTAAAGTAATTTAACTTTGACTCCTCCTGTAATTACCAAAATCAAAGAATATGAAAAAGTGAAGAGTGTCGATGGTGAGGGAGCCATTAACATTATTATTATTAACACATTTTGGTACAGCTATTTTTGGTAGTATAATTATAGGATAACCAGGAATTTGAAAGCTCTCACTTCCCTCTTTCGTGCTTCCTCTTATTTGTGTTTACTACCCTAACAACTATATATTTGTTGCCTTTTTATGTAGGTTTAACTAAGATTTCCTTTTTCCATGTTTGATGTACCCACACAAATTATACATCCCTTTCTTCTAGAGTGCCGGTATTTTAAAAAAAACATATACTAAAATACAAAAACATTCTTAGAATTTCTTCTACACAGTAGGTGCCTAAGTAGGCTTAAGGGGTTTATTATTATTATTTTATGAATGTATTTATGTTGCACTGTTTTATGCAGCGCAAGTCTAGGGAGCCTCTTCTCAAAAAGGGCATGGAACTTGAAGTACAGTAGAAGGCTACCGAATTAATAAGCGGGACGGAACACATTAGTTATGGAGAAGATAAATGTATTTATAATAGAAAAATGCATCTTAGAGGGGATATTGTTATACAAATGCATACAGAGAGAATACCAGCTGGTCTCTAATGTCCTGTTTATTAGTAGGACTTACAAAGAACTTGAGGGCATCCACTCAGACTTGAAGCAAGGAATTTTCAATTTTTGAAGCAAAAGTGTTACTTACAGTAAGAACAATAAAGATGTGGGATTCACTAGCCACAGAGGTTGTGCTATCGAATTCAGTAGATGTCTTTAAATACGGGCTGGGTGATGTTTGGGAAAGAAGAATATTTAGGAATATGATTGGTTATAAGGACAGGGTTAGCTGTAGCTTGGTGATCCAGTGGGACCATGTTAGGAAGGGGGGACATGACTGCTGGCCCTTGCCTGGGATCAATAGTTCATGGTGTCCTTCAATAGGAAGTTGGAGCAACATGGTTGGAAGGAGGGAAAGAGGAGGAATAAAGAAATCTCACCTTGTGACAGGGTTTCAGTCATTGCTGACACCCTCCTTGTGTATTTTGTTCATGTGATGAACTTTCCTTTGCTGGTGTTGGTTTTTCTGTCTTCTTTTAGTCACAGCGGGAAGTCATGGAATATCCAGTGTCTGGAGAAGGCTCGGGGAGACAAGTTCTGTGGAGGCTGATGGGACCTAGACAAGAGCTCTTGGTAATGTGTTGGGGTATCTGCCTGTCGAATGGCAGGACGTTTATGATGTGCTGGTTCATAACGCTGTGGGCAACGCCCTTACCCACAATGTTGTGTTCTGTATATTTTGGGGATGTTAAGGGCAGAGCCAGGTTTTAGGTTCTGTTGGCGAAGGGCCTAAGCCGTCGAGAATGTTTCCCCCTTTTGAGACACAATTAGTAACGGCTTCAATGTGCTTTTTGTTTGCCTTCTGAATCTTCAACAGAAAGGTTGAACGTGACAGATTTTCTTTTCACTTAAATTACTTCGTAATGTCATCAGTGATGGCCAAAAAAAAACCAAAACAAACAAAAAAAAACAACCGTCATCTTTTTTTCTGTAAGACAAGCAAAGCGCACGTGCGCCAGACTTTGCATCATGTGAGGGACACATTCAGTTTTGCTCTCCAGTGGGACTGACCCTTTAACCTATTAAAAATGTCCCTGTCATTAGGTCACTTGTTTGGTTGGAATGGCTGCTGGATAGTCTCTCTTAAAGCACAAACCCCATATAAGGCTGACAGGCCCGCGCTATCGCCCTCTCCGGAAGAAACATTCCTGGGCCGTGTCAAGTGCTTTATCTCTGTCTGAGCAGCGCATTGCGGCAGCTCATAGTTCACGACCACAGTCCAGGCGGTGACACGGATCTTTTTTTTTTTTTATTATTTGTGATATTTTAAAGGGACTTAAAAGCTTTGTGACTAGTACCAGAAAATGAATTGTGTATGTGGGACAAATCTATTGGAGATGTGGGAGGAGGTAAACTAAATCACCCATTTTCACTGTACCATTAAGGTGAACGTTGTTCATGCTTCTTTAATATAATTGGCATTAGGTAATATAATTGTTGTGTTTTAATTGTGAAGGTAACTATAGAGTATGACTTGAAAGCGCAGGTAGTTTGTGGCTGGAGGATGCTGGCCACCTCTAGGAACGTGACCAGTATATTGTGTGGGAAGTATGGGTGTCCATATGGATATCATGGGAAATGTCACCTATGTTACACTTGCCAAATGTCCTGCTACAATCAACATGTTTTGTTTGTGTCCAAACCGTGATGTGATGTATTACTTGTTATGTATATGGTATATGGAATATGATTGTTCTATATCATACCCAACACTGAGAACAAGAAGCTAGTGGTCCCATCAGGAGTCGGTAAATACAAATTCAAAACGCCTGGATACCTGAAAATAGTTTGCTTATTTCAAAATTATAATCCACCGCGTTCATCGCCATTTTTACGAAATGTTAGTGTTACTGCAGACATCCCAACCTGAAAAAAAATCATTTTGGGGCTTCACCGGCCACTAAACATGTATTATGGCCCCCAGTACCTGTGCCCTGGTCATTCTCTGTGGTAGGCAGGCTCTGGAGACACCGGGAGAGCAAGTGACACAGCGCACGTCCTGATTGGTCTCTCTTTTGCTAACTAACCTATCAGTTTTCTCGGTAGGAGGGCTTTAAAGCCTGCTCCCGATAAAACTGATAGAGTTGGGATGTCTGTTACTGGTAGTATCTACCTTGCCTTGATAATTTTGGTTGAAGAAGGTTTTTAATCCTAAAAACCATAAAAGAAAGTGCTCATTTTTTTATTATTGAAAAACAAAATGAAAAGAAGGAAAGAAACACTAAATAAATTTTAAAAAGTTGCGTAAGAGCGAATGGGGGTTATGAGTCCTACAAATATTATCACAGGCCGTCTTTCTTTCAGCGATTCTTCCAAGCCAAACAAAAATAAACCCTTTCACACACCCCACAATATTTCTTTGAAAAATAAACTGATACTGATGAGCTGGAAAGCGCTAGAAACAACTTAAACTCATTTTTTTTGGTGAACAGAACTGAACTAGGGATCTGGGAATGAATCGGGAAGGGTGCGGCCCGTGGGAAGCATGGAAGGAAAGAAAGAGGGTTCTCCATTAACCCTTTAAGAACATGAAAATCGATGAGATAAATCTGGTTGTGCCACATCGAGACACAGATGACAGCTTCTGTGGGGCAAACTTTTAACCTAAATATCTACATGGATTACCAAAGAAAAGGCCTTCTACTCGTCTAGTTACTTTAGATGAGTGTTGGGGTGATATTTGGGGTCTACTCACTTGAGAGGGAGTTTGCAAGAGAACCAAAGAAATCACTAAAGTAAGCTCCCATTTTACCTTTACATTTTACAGGGCCAACTCAAACATTTTTGGGGAGTGGAGGCTTAGTTTAGCCTTTTATAATGTACAGCAATACCACAAAGTTGTAAAGTCAAAGTCTACTGCACACTCAGTATGGTGAACAGACCCCCGACTTTGGGAACGCCCCCGACATCACTGGGACCGCCCATCGATGACATCATGGGGCCGCCCACCGACATCACAGGAAGGCTCCGGGTAGCCGGAGCTCAGAAGTTCCCAGGTATGGTAGTGATTTACACGTTATAAATAGCGAATATCCCTCATGCTCAATTCAATGAAAACAGAGTCATTTTAGTGTGCTTAAACAGAACATCTATGTAATATCAAAATAAATGAACTAGCAATCAGGTACTGTGAGAAAAACAACTCTGAAGGGCCAAAAATTGGATGAGGAGTTGGGGTTAGGATAATGGAGTTAAGGGACATTGGGGTAAGAGACTTTGGGAGGTCCTGTATGAGAAGGTCCCTCCATTTTGTAGTTGTCACTTCTAATCAGTTTTTCTTCTGAATCTTCTCTCGCTCCTTCCCTCCCTGTTATTAGTAAGGTGACCAAGGTTCTTCTCATGAGTGGTGGAGTTGGTCAGTGTAAGGTTGGTTAATAGGAAATATGTGTTAAGGAGAATAGGTATTGGTAGTTTTGAGCTGTAGCTCAGAACCTGGTGTAGGAGAGGTGCGTCTCGGTAGGCTCTTTCCCGATTGGTTTGGTTGTTTGGGTAAATGGTGTTGTTATATGTATGGGAAGGGGGGTGTCATTGTCAGGGGGGTGACTGGAAAACAATGGGGGAACGTATGCACTATTACTTTTGGTGTAATTTCTGGCAATGGCTTTATTGTGTTAATCATTTGTTGTGGATGTGTTTCCCATATGTATTAAAGTCGAATTACATTTTTATCCAGACTTTCCAGGTTTTGGTATTGGGAATCCGGGCCCACTAAATGGATGATTCTGAAAAAAGAAAGAAAAGCTTACAGTGGTGTAATGAGTGCTGCCGGGTACTTGTCAGTCAGCTATGGCCGGTATGTGAGAAATGTTGCTTGAAGAGCTGTCACAAACAAGGAAAGTCACCAGGTAACGAAGACAAATCAGTCCATGTGGTTCCGTTTTGAATGGTACTTCTGGCGTAACAGCTTGTTTGGTTATCACCTCTCTCATACCTATCCAGCCACACGACGCACGTACTTTCCAACATTTTAAATGGCTTATAAGGGAGCTGTTCGTTTTTTGTAGTATAGTTAGAGGGCAAGACTTAACCAAGGTTATGATGTCAGGAATGTGTTTAATTTGAATGCGCACATTACATAGCGCCAGCTGATTCCTCACAGTGTGCTGGGATCTTTAATTCCTTCATTAAACCATGAAGCTGAAATCCCATTCTCATAGGCTTTTGTCTGATGTGTGATTTCACAGTTAGCATGGAGAAGGTACAGAGTGAGAGTTGGAGCTCCCATATAGGCAGCTTTTAGGGAGATGATTGGTCTAAGGATCCCCTTTGGAGGATATAAGAGGCTTGAAACATAAATTATTCTTTTTGCCCCCCCCAATGCATTTTGCTCATAGTCCCTAAAACCTTATAGCCACATACTGTATGTGCAGGCTGTACATAATAAAAGTGTGAAGGCTTAGTTGTTTAAACCTTTAGATTTCTATGTGTCCTTGCATGCCGCTGTGCCCTCATCCCACCTCCTACACATTCTAAATTTGTGTAACAAACACTATCTGACAGTCCCTCCATCCTTATGCACACAACATGATCTGGCAGCCCCTCTCCTCCTTGGAGTTACTGGTAGGGACATACAGCAAAGGTCCAGTCACTTTGCTTTAATCCCCCACCCATTGTGACTGTCAATTGCGAGAAGGCTTTTATATGAATAGAGAAACCTTGGCACGCATAATAAACATAGTTACAGACCTAACTGTATTATGTGTGTGGTATTTTTTTTAATTCATATTTTTGTAAATCTCCGGGCAACTGGAAGCACTGAAGAGAAACTTGAATATTTTTGAGCATCTAAACTGGTAAATATTTCCTAGTTTTCTTTTTTGATTTATGAGCTGGGTGTATAAAAAAAATCACTTTAGTCACATCAAAGGTCATACCTAAGCCCAGTGTCTATATAATACAGTTACAGTTACGAATACTCCTGAAAATGTACAATCTATGGTTCTTTTTAAATTATACTGTTTTAAGCACAGGTTTAATAATGGAACGTGAGCCATATTTGGGAACTGTCCCTAGAAATTGGGTCATAGCTGGAAAATATTCAGCACAGAATGCTCTCTGGCGTACACCGTCCCTCCCTTGGTAAGCTATGTTCCTCTCTCATTCTGGCAGGGCCAGGTCTCTAACTTACAAATTCTTGGGGGGGGGGTTTGTGAGTTAACCTTTTTCTGTTTTATGACATTCAGAATTTCCACATAACACCCCCCCCTTTTAGCTTATTGCATCATTCCCCTTGAAGCGTCCCCCAGAACTACTTCATCTTCCTAGTATTTATTTCAGATACTCCCACTCAAGTAATGACGAACACATTTTTCAAACTTCCTTTAAGCTTCCTCCTTAATGTGTCTTGTTAACCCTCCACATGATGTTTATAGTGCACTATTTATGGTTATTATTAGTAGATAATGAGGGTGACAGACAGGAGGGGGCTGTGGGGCACGGAGTCTGTCCCTCCCACCGCAGGGTGACAGACAGGAGGGGGCTATGGGGTACGGAGTCTGTTCCTCCCACCGCAGGGTGACACAGACAGGAGGGGGCTATGGGACACGGAGTCTGTCCCTCCCACTGCAGGGTGACAGACAGGAGGGGGCTATGGGGCACGGAGTCTGTCCCTCCCACCGCAGGGTGACACAGACAGGAGGGGGCTATGGGGCACGGAGTCTGTCCCTCCCACTGCAGGGTGACAGACAGGAGGGGGCTATGGGGCACAGAGTCTGTCCCTCCCACCGCAGGGTGACACAGACAGGAGGGGGCTATGGGGCACGGAGTCTGTTCCTCCCACCGCAGGGTGACACAGACAGGAGGGGGCTATGGGGCACGGAGTCTGTCACTCCCAGTGCAGGGTGACAGACAGGAGGGGCCTATGGGGCACGGAGTCTGTCCCTCCCACTGCAGGGTGACAGACAGGAGGGGGCTATGGGGCACGGAGTCTGTCCCTCCCAGTGCAGGGTGACAGACAGGAGGGGGCTATGGGGCACGGAGTCTGTCCCTCCCACTGCAGGGTGACAGACAGGAGGGGGCTATGGGGCACGGAGTCTGTCCCTCCCACCGCAGGGTGACACAGACAGGAGGTATCCATGTGTTTAAAAGTTTATGACTGTGTATGCATAACTTAGTGACAGAATGGAGAAACTAGAGCTTGCGGGGTGACCCCAGTGACCAGTAGATGAGATCAGTCTAATTTTTTTCTCTACATACTGGAAATACCTGAAAACTCCATGTTTGACAGATGAGTGTTGGAGGTTTGGAGCAGTGCTTTATTTCCCATGAAACATGCCCCTTTCAGGTATTATCTACAACTTTAACTCCAGTCATTCCTTCCAGCATGGGGCTTGCAGCCTAATACAAGATGGCATAATTGATGGTGGCTGTAAGGTAAATCTGCCCCAGCCAACAAAGTGACACCAACTGATAGGTCAGAGATATGTATTTTGAGTTTTTTCCACCCCTTCTCTTGGTGCAGAGACACTAAGAAATACAGGATGAAACTAATTTTCATGGAATGTCCCATTTCAGCTGCTGTGAAATCACAATCCCACCATCACAACAGAATAATGGGTCTAGATGAAAACATATTCTCCTAGGGTGGCCTCCCCGCACATAGCATACAGCGCACGGTACTTACCAGATTCAATTACATCAGAGCATAGCTCTTCATCACAGATGCTCCCCAACAGACGGTATTAGCCGCTCCCCAACCAGGGACATTTTACTCTAAAGGCACAACTTATAACAACTCCTTTGTGAAACGATGTTACTAACAGTAAACCAACACTAGTGCTACCGTAAATACACTGGAGACCAGCCAGGAGTGGACATTTGCCTCTTTCATTATGTTACTGGCACCCAATGGGAAACCAGCCACCCAATGCGACGTCTGCATAATATGATGTGGTCCTCGGCATCACATTATGCAGATGTCAACTGAAATGCGAAAGTATTATTATTATTATTATTATTATTATTATTATTATAGCACCAACAATGTATGCAGTGCTTCTTACAATACTTATTTCCAAGGGATCTGGCAAACTGATACATTACGTAGAGAGGGCCCTGCTTGCAAGCTTACAATCTACCGAGCTATGTGTCATATATAGTACAATATGTATATTGTATATTATTAGTTAATAGTAATGAATCATCCAAGGACTTACTAAAAGTGGAAATCAAAACCCCAAATTCTGGAATATTTTGGAGATGGTAGAATAGATCACTTCTTAGTAAATATACCACATCAGTCCTTCCTTAGCATTGGCTTTCAGCCAACATCTGTGCTTATCCCTGGGGCGAGACCTACCATACAGGCAAATGGAGGCTTTCCTGGGGTGCTGAGCTTTTAAGGGACACGGCCACCATGTTTTAGCCAATGTTAGCAAGCAAGTGAATGCAGGAAGGGATACGAGACACTAAGTTCTCTTGGGTGCCAGAAAACCTAGGGTCAGCCCTGGTTATCATAAGGCAAACACATCTTAAAGTACAAAAGGATACAAACTATCAGTCTGACTAGACATAGTGAACCTGATAACATACAATACATCATTTATCATTGGGACAGACCGCTGGGTTCCATGGTGCATGGCAGTAGATGAAATGTTGGACCTCAAGACTTAATTTTCTTCATTTCCCCAAAACAAAGTCCAGTTTGTTAATGTCTTTCTCCACCTCAAGTTCCCAGTTAACTACTAACGTATAACTCTGGCCCCCGGGACCAGCCCCTCCGGTCGATGTTATGAATCACACATATTGGTGGCTACATTTTGAGTTAAAATGAGGTTATCTTTAATGTGGCCATTTAAGAGGAACTGTAAATAAGACATCAGGTTTTAAATGCGAGCAGCCATGGAGCTTGTCATAAAGAAATCCACCATGAGCCTGGTTTGAAGCGTTTCAGCGCTGATAGGTCCTTCTCAGCTGTCTACATTCATTACAAGGTTTAGTTAGCTTGGAAAAGAAGTCACCTAAAGTGGAATACCTTATTGAAGTATCTGATTGAGTGAGAGATACTTGACATTCTTGGCAAAAGCATGCCAATTTTCAGACCATACGGTTAGAAAAGATTCATAGGATACTGTATTCTGCATGCAATCAATTTTATGTCAGGATCCCCGCCTGCGCCTGCGCTTGTGCGAGAAACGGGCAACATTGTCCTACCTGAACATTTAATACATGTCATGGCATCATCAGAGGCATTTCATGGTGACCTCACATGATGCAGTAGTTCCTATGGCAAGTTTTTGTTCCCCACTGGATATGATTAAAAAGGCTTCAATTAATAAAACATTAGTACGTTAAATCCATCAACCCAACACCTGCACCAGCCCTGCAGAGATTATATATTGTGGGAATTTTAACATGCATAGGATAGCCATGTGGCTAAGACAAGGCCAAGGATTGATTAAGGTTTGAGTCTTTAAGGCAGGAAAAAAATGGCAGACTACATCAGCCTATTGGTTCTTATCTGCCATATAATTGTATGTGTTGTATGGTCAGAAAAGTAAATTGACCTAAGCTAAAGTATATATATTTTAAAAAATAGGTGGGGCAGGTCCAACCATTTATGAGAACTTAATAGGCTAAACTGGGCACTAAGCTAGTAGGGGGTGCCACTGCCCTTTTCTCTCCAGGTACATATAGGCGCATTGGGCATTAGAAACTCTAGTGCCGCTCCTGGTGGAGGTGCTTTCAGAATATTCTCACAGCATCTTTAAAATAAAGCAGGGGTTCTCAAACTGCGGCCCTCCAGCTGCTGCAGGACTACATCTCCCATAATGCTCCTTCAGCTAAGGGGCTGGCTGAGGAGTATGGGAGATGTAGTCCTGCAGCAGCTGGAGGGCCGCAGTTTGAGAACCCCTGAAATAAAGCATAATAAGCACCCAATCTGTGCCATCTTTGGGCCAAAACAGCTTGTCTGTGACATTATTGCCCCTTGCCCCCCTGCAACATACACTATGGCACACATATGTAAACACACTTACACAAAGTTAAACATGCCAACACATACACTTACTGATACCCACTAACACACACATACGCACTCATTCTAATACAAATACTCCATCTCACACCACTCATGCTAACACACACTCCATCTCACACCACTTACACATGCACATTCATGCTCACATGCACTTATACATAGACATGCATGATCAAAAACATTTAAACATAGACATCCATGCTCACATGCATATAAACATGAATACCCCTCCCTCTCCTGTGCACACTGTGCAGGCAGCCTGGGTTTCACGGCAGGGTCGCGTGGCGTAACGTGACCCCATTGTGTGCCTGAGTCTCTCTACGCTGGTTCAAAATTGTTTCGAAAGGGAACGACTGGTGGCAAGGGTCGCCCAAGCCCCTCATAAAGGTGGGCCTCGTCGCAGTTATGACCTCTGCGACAACTGTAGTTATGCCATTGATTTTGCTGAAGCAAAAAATTATTAAAATAATCATTTTTGGCATTACTGCACCTTTAAGGTATTCTACCGTGTACAAAAGTAAGAGCGGACGGAAGTTACTGCTGTGGAATATGGTGGCGCTATATAAAGCAACAAATAAAAATCAGAGGACTGTCCCCTGAACAAAGTGATATCCTTTGTGAAAAATGTTTATGAAGCTTAAAACTTGTCTTAGGGTGGGAATGGGGGAGTTAAATTGTCTAAAACGAGAACTAAGTGAGAAACCTGTGGGTTTAATTTAAAAAGTGATTCTACGCCTGAATTTTTCCATTTACCACCTACATTCAAGCTGTAGAACACATTCATACTTTGGCAGAGCTCGGAGATTCTGGCAAGGAATTGAAGTTGAAAAGCTATGTTTGGGGCCAATATTCCAAGGCTGGATTTACTCCTAAGAATAAAAGCTGCCGCACTTTAGGACAAGCAGGCCAAGTTTACTTGATACGGAGACTTGGGATCTCGGGGAGGTGACGTGTACATTTTCCAGATGTGGAATGGATTATTTTGGGTCTGTGGCTCACGTCCAGTCAGTTAATAGTCCCGTGTCTGAGGTGTCATTTACACTGCTTTATATAAAACTGCTCCCTATTACTCTGTATAATGGACAAATTCAACATATAATCCCCCTATAACTGTTCATATTGCTCAATATAGCCCCGCCATATAATATCTCCTATTACGCCATATAACCCCTCTATATAACTCCTTCTATGACTTGATAAACCTCTCCCAATAACTCCCTATAGTTTGTTCTTTTACGCTTCTATATAACTTTTCCATATTAATCTTCCATTCTTGAGCAAATTTGAGACAGCATCCACCGGTCTCCATCATTTTCCATCCCTTTGTCCGCGGAGCAGTCCCCGGTGGTTGTGTCACGAGGAAGTACTGATATCACTCTTCCTCCGTTCCCTCACTTGGCTATCCTTTGCCATATGTTACATCCCTGTGCCAAGATAGCAGGACACATGTTGGTGTAGGGGGGACGCCAAGATGTGCCCTAATCAGGCAGCTTACTTTTGTATTTGCCCTGTCCCACTTAATTTATTTTGTGCAAGACGGTAATGCTGTGGTGTGGAAGGAAACCAGATGATATACCTGGGAACTCTCCGAGTTTGACCCAGAGTGCCTGACTAAAGCCATGCATCTTCTTTTGACCTCTACATAAAGCCAGTTGCCCAGAAGGAGAGCTCCAAGTGGCTCACCCTGTGAAGTCCCCAGGTATGCAGATGATCCCCAGAAAATGTATGTATGTGTATGTATACTTTTTATTTATATGGCCCTGGCAGATGTTCCTAGAGCGTTACAGTATAATTATAGGGAGATATAATCATTACAGTAAACATGATCGAGGCACAATAGGTATAAATCCAAGGAGGACTTTTTTTGCACAGTAACTGAGCATTATGCAGGGCCAGCTCGGCCATTCTTATAGGAAAAGCCCACCAGGGTAGGGTCTGTACACACATACATACATTTTCTGGGGATCATCTGCATACCTGGGAACTTCACAGGGTAAGGAGGTCTTTGCCCCCAATAGCTCATGGCTGATTACAGTAACTATGTTAACTGGAACACAGACAGTATAATATTACAGCTAAACAGCTGAATTAATTCTCATGGTTTTGTTTCATTTTCTGTACTTTATCCTTTGGCTCAATTCCTAATCTACCCCAGGTTCCTTTCTCAGGCCTCTTTTTCTCACTGGAAATCACGGCTCAGAGTTTACCTTCTGTTTTTTATATATATATATTCTACATCCTCACATAAGGTTAGAACTGAGCCCAATAGAGCCAAAAGGCTAAGGTGGTAACTAACATCATGCCCATTGGCCATCTTCTAGCTTAAAGCTATATTTTTATATATTATTATTTATTCTCATACCCTGGGTTGGACTCAGAGCCAACTGGCGAAGGACTGCTTCCCCGAGTCACCAGGTCACTCTTCTCGTCTTTCAGGCAGGGGAGCGTGGTTTAAAGCTTTCTCTAGTTTTTAGATTCTAAGCTTGTTTGAGCAGGGCCCTCCTTTTGTTTGTGTAAGTGAAAATTGTAATGTTATGCACTTGGTATGATCCATTGTACAGCGCTGCTGAATATGATGGTACTAATCAATCCATAATAATAATAATTGCCCTCATATTCACCAAGCCATATAAGGATACCTGGGTCTAGCCCTAAACTTACCTGTAGCTAGCCCCACCCCTCACACAATTAGCTCCACCCCATAAAGCCATTCCCTCAGGAGGAGAGCTTCAGGTAGCCTACCCTGGGAAGTTCCCAGGTGTGCTTACTCTATGCGGAAAAACGTGCAGTCGGCAGGTGAGCTACAGTAAACATGTCCATCCAAGATAATCGCTAGGTCTGGGCAATATATGGGGCTTCAGCTCATGTTGGCTTGATGCCTTTAATGGTGGTTTCCCATACAGACTAGTTTACGTTCCAGGATAAGGTGATATAAACTGATACAATGTAGGCTCCGTATAAATAATACTAATTGAATTATGTTTTTGGCCTAAGGTCTGATATCCGGTGTTCTTGTGGATATTGAGCATAATGCTCAGTTACTGTGCAAAAACAGTCCTCCTGTAGTAAATACACCCCACGGAGACTTATGTCACAGGAAGGACTTATAAGCAAACAGTGTGCGGGAGGTGGTGACTCCTGAGTGTCCATCTCTTTTGGAAGATGAAATCTCCACGGAACAACACTTAATGAGTAAATCCCAGGCACGCATCCCAGAAATGATGTATTTCCCCTATAAAGTTGGGGTGCGGTCGCTCGATGAACAGAAGAGTCACATGTTTCGTAAGTGTCCTGTGATTGTATATTTATGTGATTGATGAAGTCATAGTAGCGTTGCCCCTCTTCACCAGTGCCCTGTGTCATTAACCAACACGCAATGCGTGTGCAGTTTGGTAATCATTGGCCTCCGCTCCGTGTTGGCCCTGACCCCACCAACACTGGACCGATCGCGCTACCACCTGGAATCATCAGGATATAACGTATCTGTCGGGTGAATTCCCTCACTGTCCCTTGGATTCTGGATTTGGTTGTTTTCAATGCAACCACCAGGTGCCAAAGGAAAACGTTCCTCATATAATGTATGGGGCGA
This sequence comes from Spea bombifrons, assembly GCF_027358695.1. Classification (NCBI taxonomy): domain Eukaryota; kingdom Metazoa; phylum Chordata; class Amphibia; order Anura; family Pelobatidae; genus Spea; species Spea bombifrons. Next base: position 104,420,182 of record NC_071090.1, on the reverse strand, counting down.
TTCCCAACCCACTGAAACCGGGAGCTTTTGATGTCATTATTATTATTATGTGAGGGAGTTTCCTAGACTTCAGAATAAAATAGGCGCTTTCATTTTTAATTAAAGCGGATCGAATACGAACTTGTTTTCATAAGACACACCTGCCCCGTGCCAATACAAGTAACCCCTCGAGTGCTGGTCTGCCAATGACCCTGTATGGAATCCGTCGTTGCTTTAATCTTTTTTGGCATTAACGAGTACAATTCTTATGATCAAATCCTAAATGACATCATCCCTATGCATATAACAGAATACTTTATTATCTCGTCTTCCCAGCGTGGGGAAGAAGATCTTTGTTTGATTTTACGGTAATTTTAGTAGAAAGCTCTAAATTCTCGTGTTTTAATTACTCAGTGATTCCGGGAAAAAAAGAAAGTAAGGGACTTTCCAATTGCGCAAAATGTTTACTGCCAATATTCATATTAAAATGAATCAAATTATGTGAAATTATGACCATTATTCCTAACCTATGCGTGCGTATATTTCTACTACTTTATACGGAGCATTGGACAGAGTGGAATTACATAGGCTGTATGTAATCCAAATCATTTACATATTAATTTATAGCTAAACAAATAAACACTCAACCGGCAAAGGAACCGATTTTGGGTAAAGATGCATCGCTGAAACATGTAGATTTATTTTTTTGCCATTAAGGGAAAATACAAAGGATTTTTATGATCCTTCTTACCTGTAATAACACACACATTGGAAATGTTACATTGGAGGAATTGTTACATTTCACTGAGCGTGGTAAACGGGCCTTTTGGCCGCCATCTTCTCCCTCGAAGAGTTCAGTGCCCCCCCCTAAGAAAATCCAGTTCCAAGAACTGGGAAGGAAGAGTCCTATACCCCAAGGCAGCAGTGTGGGCCGGTAGAGGAGGATAGGGGACCCGGTGGGGCGCCGTGACCTTAGAAAAACACATTTGTTTTACAGCTTCTGGAGACACCAGCCTCACGCTGAGAAAACCATCTGTTTCTTATTATATTATTTTTATGAGGTAAAGATGTGTTTTAAATTAGGTTAGGATATGTTTAAACTTGACAAGTCAACCAAAAGTATTTAGGAGAGAGATTAATCAAGTATATAAAATAATCTTTTTTTGTGTGAGCAGCATAGAACGTCAGAGTTTGCCGTCTGGATTTGCCATCTCTGGCTCTATACAGTATGTGAGCTCAATGTCCTGAAATGATAAAATCCTCTTCAGCAATATTTCGGAATGATTAGCACAAATAAATATTTGATGATCTATTCATTTGAAAACAACTTCTAGCACTGCATAATGCAAACGTATTATTGTCCTAAACAGGTCCAGACTCTTTGTATGTGTGACATTATGTATATAGCCTAGCATCGCTGTATGGTCTATATCTGGTTTAGACCTAACTAGTGCTCTGTATTTTGGCATATTTTATATCTCTGCAGTTTGTATCTTGTATGGTACTTATTTTATATCTCACCCAATACTTTCTGCTTCACCCTTATCCCCTATGTTCTATGTAAGGAGTGGGTGCTAGGTAAGAAACCCCATTCATAATCTCCAAAAGCTGAGACCCTTGGTTCTTTGCTTATGGCTAGAGTTGGGAACAACTGGCCTTCAGGATACTTAAATATAGGAGCAGCGGCGATCACCAGCTGATTTTCTGCCTACATGCTCTGTCTGGCTGCTGATAATGAAGATGAAGGCAAATAAAAACGACATATAATACTCAATAATTACCTGTAACTGACCTACAGACCCCTAGAGGGCCTTGGTGCCTAAATGATCATTATCAGTCTATTAGAAGATAACTCGTGGCATTGTGACAACTGTTATATTGTTATGTAGTTCGACAACACGGGGCAATGGAGCCTAAAAGTTTCAAACAGGCTGTTTTATCATAATCCTGCAGCCTGATACCAGCTCAGCTCTTCAAAATGCATTCTCCCCATCATAATTAAAGCCCTATACAGATGCCTGCAAGGCAGGTTTAATCAAGCCTGGTTCCGGCGCTCACTCCTCTACTCATGGTTGAGCCGGACGATGGACTTGCACTTGGCTTAAGCCAATGTCAGCTCCCCAGTTATAGTACTGCTGTACCCCTATGAATAACTTAAGCAGAACGCTATAGACAACCGTATATAAGTTCCAACCTTTGCGTTTGGGTTTGTTCCACCAGTGAGACTATGCAGTTACAAAGGAACTTTTTCAAGCCTTCTAATGACTCTTAATTCGGTCTTTAAGATTTTTTTATATCAAAACCACCTGAACAATGTAAGTTCGGCATACTCTCTCTTCTGTATATAAGCACCTTGGTTCCTTAAAAAAACAGAGACACTGTCTGGGTGACTCAGTTCATTTAAACGATGTTGGCATCCCTAGCTATTTCCAAAGATCTTTAAAAAAAACCTTCAACAAGTTAGCACAAATTCCTGACTTTGGTCAACCAATCAAGTGAAGCAACATCATGCAGACAGAATGTTATGGATGTTCTGTCTTTTCTCAGACATGTAAAAAAAAATGTCAGATCCTTACTTAAGTCGTCAAGGTGCTGCAACAGGAGCCCGAGCGCTGATTCAGCGTTTCTCATACGCAACAGTCCTTAAGGGTATGTTTTTTTTAAGCTATGGTTAGCACGATGGCAAAACATTATCCTGAATGGTGTTATTTCAATGATAGCTTTTGTCAGGATTCATCCATGTTCTTGCCTGTGTGTGTGATGAGAGCGTGTGCAGTAATACATGTGCAACACCACTGGGACTATCAAGCACTCCTTGGATCTAGACGGGATGGGTGAAGAGCCAAGCAGAGAGCCCAGAAAGCTTTCAGTCTCCTTTGAATGTAATAAAAACTCCATCTAGTCGGCCTGATCCCACAGGAACAGAAGGAGGCCGGGATTCAATGGACTACCGAAAAACGTAAAGATAAGGATGAGATGGGTGGCCCTGTTGCCGTAGCTGGGTTTGTCACAGCCATGTTCTAGAACTGGAGCCATCTGACACAAACTCAGAAGGTTGTGAGTCTGAATAGTCTAAAGAACAGACGTTCTACCGGGATAATCTTACCCACATAACCACGTTAAATATTCTCCAGAATATAGCCCACAGCAAATCATTTATTTGTGAGGTTTTTTTATAAAGGTGGTTGGTTGTTTTTTACTATTGTGCAAGTTAAAGCAAGCTAACGCCCACATGATATTAAAGGCTAGGTTCAAACATAAATATGATACACTTTTGCCAATTGTTTCTTTGCATTGTGCCTTTTGGGTCCAAAAGTTGACTTTTTTTTCCTTTTGTTGTTGGTGTATTTTTAGTTTTATTTCATTGTTAACCCCCTTTGTTGTGGCGGAAGATGCTCGTAAGTTCAGAAAAATAACTTAATTTGCAGGGTCACAGATACATTTATAACCCAAACCTAGGAGAGGCCAGACATGGGGTGGTGAGGGTAGCTGTCCTCTGGGCTGCTCTTGTAAAGAACTTGGGCTACTGCCTGAAGGTAGGTAAGATGTGTGGTTCAATTGAAATTCCACATAGAGTTACCGTGTTCTTTATACTATTTAAGAATGACTTAAGCCAGTATTTAAATGGAGACTTGATTTGTTTCAATGATCCTTTTTATGAATCTTCTCTCATGTATTTCCGACAGGACTGCGTAGTGAACATTGGGTGTATCATCTGCTGCTTTATTACTCATGCGTCTCTTCTACTTTGGGTGCTTGGCATAGAATTTTGCATTTTGAAGGACTATAAATGGAGAGGGAATTGTCCAGCTGATATGCTTCGAGTCTCCATCAACCCCCGAGATGACCAAGAGTGGATTATAATTCTAATGTTCCATCACTGTACCTATTTATCCAGGATATGAACCCATGTCCCAATAGTAATGGAATTATATTCAGTTGGATTGAGATCTATATGTCGCTATTTGCAGTTTAGTGGATAATAGTGCGGGCTGGCCTTGCCGGGTCACCTATTTGATGGACAAACTTGTGGTTTGAGCATTGGTAATGTAAATGTAACATTGTTTGTCAGTCTTGTTTCCATGATGTGGCCCGCTGCCGATTATGGAAAAAAAAATTTTTAAACCTTAAAGTGGATAATAAATGGACTACCATATTAAAAGGATTTATTTTTGTTTCCACTATACCAAGTAGACAATAATGGCAAATTATTCCCAGTAAATAAAAAAAAACTCTTGTTTTTAATTATTATCTAAAGTTATATTTAGATGTATTGGTTGAGTCACAGGGAAACGACCATACAGTCAATCAGTTTGCATTGATAAAAGCAATGTTATGCACTTGCAGTCTCAGCAACTCAAGCTAAACATATGGACTGTAATAAGATGTGATATACTGACAAAATACATTTGCCTGGTGTTCCTCGTGACCATTTGGGTGAGAAGTGAAAGTGGTCAAATTATATATCTAATCCATACATTTTTAAGGTTTTTTTATTAAAACACCAGCCTTTTTCACAGGCTCACACGGACCACCAAAGCCAACCATAAAACTCTTGGCCTGGCCCATATTTTAGAACTTGGAATCACCATACACAGTTCACAAACAAGAATCATTGAAGATAATATATTAATAGAAGCCACTGACATTCTTTTTCTGCCTTGACCTGGCCTTGAGTTATCCCGTTAATATCATTAATATCCAAGGCAAAATATCTATGGTTTTGTGCCCAAGGCTAAAGATACTTTTTGAACAATTCTCAAAAATAACTGGAACACAAAAAACCCTCCATGCATCAAACAATTATTAAGATTAAGATAGTTAATTGCATTATTACTCTCTATCGGTATTCTCCAAGGAGGCACTTAGCAGAAACAAGAAAAGATTTGATGTAATACTATGTTTGTTTTATTTTAATCTTATTATTGCTGTTTTCCAGTTTACTTTCATATTTTTTTTAATATCTTTATTGAATTACTGACTTTTAGGGGCTGATGATACAGGAACAGGATCTAGAGGACCGTGTGGCAGCCAGTGGGGCATTGTGAGAAGATTATGGAATAATAACAATAAGGACGATGCAGACGGCAGGTCTCAGGACAGGGCAGACCAGATACAAAACCAAGGTCGGGACAGGGACATGTAGTAGAAGGAAGATAAGGAGGACCGGGCAGACATCAAGCAAGAATAAAAGAAAGATCAAACAGAATCAAAAAATATCCAAACAGAATAAAAAAAATAGCATACACAGGACCCTAGCATTGTGACTTAAAACATTTATCTGAAGGTCCATTTAACCTTAAGAATGGATGGTACTCCATTTAGAACTAATTAGTAAGTGGAAAAGTTCAATGTCCTGCCATTGGCCAAATGCTATTGATTTTCAACAGAACACTTTTTCGTAGCACTATTTCGTTTATCTAGTCTGCCCATAAACATGAATCGGTCCTTTTGTCTTAGAATGTGTCACTGTTTTAGAGTCTACCACTGCTGCTGGGAGGCGGTTACACTTATCTACCACCGTCTCAGTAAAGTAAAGCTTCCTTACATTACATCTAAGCCTCTGAGCCTCTAGTTTTGGTTTTCTTCTCCTTTGGAAATAAACCCCCCCTCCTGTACTTTTGTTAAATTATTACTATCGTATCCTCTCTCTCTTCCAAGCCACACAACAAAACTAATTATTCATTAAGTGTAAAAGGTATTTTAACTTTGCACTTTACATTGTAATTAAGTCGAAACGTTAGCGTCTAAAATGCATTTTAGAAGCTGAAGTTTACAATACAAAGAAAAACACAATGCATGAATTGCTTGAATGCTATTGTAATACCGGAGAACTAGTAGGCATGATTATGGGGAAATTAGGGCATTGTCGGGACATGTTATTTTCGCATGATCTGCCTCAACCAGAAGCAAGGGGAATAAGGGAGGGACAAGGTCAATTACACCAGACAGGGCCGAGGCCTAGTTTATAATTATCTCTTAAAAGCGGAGTTTACAGTATGTCGCACGGCGTGACAGAAGGTGTAGGTGCTGATTTTCAGCCGGATCGCACCAAGTGGGTGGCCTGTTTTTGTGCTGTACGTTTGTAGGACCGACCTTGCGTGCGTTTACACACCTCCCGATAGCACAGTATTGGCCTGAAGGGGACCTACATGACTGGGCTGGCTGTAAATAACCCAATGTATCTTTTCGGTGTGTAAGCCCAACGGCGACTCTGTTAGGGGATTATGCTAATGCCCCAAGGGGTATTTATTTATACCCAGGGGGATCTCCCTCACTTTAGAAAAATCATACGGAGTTAAGTTTGCACCGGCCCTCCCTTTGTTCTTGGTGTGGCAGGGGGTCCCTTGGGGTCTGTCGTCAGTTGGCCATCAGAGCTATGGCAACTCGGGTGGCATTAGCCGGACGGTTACATGAGGGTCTCCCCGTGGGACGGCCCTGGTGAGTTCGTATCAGTTTGTATCTAGGACGTTCATTATTATGCACATAATGATGATGTTACTAGCTGAGGCTACTTGCGGGTTATGAGTTTACATGTTTACGCTTAATAATGTCGCAGGTGTTTAATAAAGTCTGTGACCATTTTAAAATCTAACAAGTCTCTTGTCTTTATTGGGTGATTGATGATCGGCTATGCCCACGTCATGTGTTTTTTTTTCGCTGGGCAGTTCTGATTTTTGGGCACTGTCCAAGCTAGCTGTCCCACGCTCTGAAACCAAGCACCACGAGATGGTTCTTCCACAATTCTGCCTACTTCTGGTGCCAGCCCTGCCCATTTCTGGTCCTGCCCCTTAACACCTCTTCTTACACGAGCGATATGTGATGATGTGTAGGACATCAGTGATATCACATGCAACTTACATAGCATTGTAAAGGGCTAATGGAGGGCCACACAATCCCGACAGTGACAGCCGACAACTGGTATATGGAGCAGAGGACCTAGATCTAGTAAGCCTAGGCCAGAATATGCCACTGGTTAACAGCTCTCGCTTACTCACCTGCATTTGTACATACAAAAGGGGCAATACACAAAGCAGACCACCCATCTAGAGCCTACGAGACACGCGCTCATAAGAAGCATCTGCTGCCGTGCCGGCCACACCGGGCAAATGCTGATGCCGCCTCTCACGTACCTTTATGGCTTCTAGTGTGGCCTTTAACGTGCTAAGGGTAACTAGCAAACAGCTGCATGTATGTTGGCCGTTAGCCTTCAAGCACCAGCTCCAGTTTTAACCTGCAGTCTGTTCTGGACCTTTGCCGATACTTCAGACAGTAATTGCCCCGGAACAAACCATTTGAGGCGGGCTGTAGGTGGTACTATTATCCACAGTTTCTCTGCCTAAGGTTTTATACGGAAAACAAATTGTACTCTGCACTTTTTAAGTAAACAGGTGTTGCTATTGTGCGGGTCGGCTCTGTGTGTGTCTAGCAAGCAGCCAATCGGCGTCCAGAATTATTAGACTATGATGCACAAGAGCAGCTGTAGTTCTGAATCTACAGGAAGGAAGAATATCTAAAACCCCTAGTTAGGGGTTGAGAATTTTTAATAGCTGCAATGAAAGGGTTAACCTCTGTCCAAGTGGCTCTCAAGGCCACCAGGCACCAGGAAAGCTGGTTTACTGATCCCACAATATCTGGATACCAGAATATGTTAAACATTAAACTCCCGTGTGATGTGTAGGAAGGTCTAAATAAGGGTCATTGGCTCGTGTTACTGAGAAGCATGATGTAATAATCGCAGACCCGTGTAACTGATCATCTTGTACTCGGACAAATAAATGCACTTTGTTAAAACCCTGGGATCTGATTCAAACTTTTTTTTCCCTAGGATGGCACAAATATCATTCAGTTACAGCCAGTGGGGGTGGAACCTACGGACGTCATGCAATAGACTCAAGGGATCTCCAACTATTGTGGTGGTCAAACAAGGACCACATTCACCACATTGTATCTCCTTGTTATTTTACCTCCTCCCTCCCCCTCCATGCCTTTAATGTTGAGAAGGGCAAAAAGATCCACTATCTAGTTGGGTGGTCGAGGGGACAGGATTGGGTGGCTTCGGGGAAGCACGGGCTTGAAAGATTTCAGAAGGAAAAACTGGAGACCATGAAAGGAAAATTCAGTACCTTGAGGGTTGCAAACAATCCAGGAATTATGTGGATCCGCGTCTGAATACATCCCGTTGTATTCATTTTTAACTGAGATGCCTGTGGTTAAGCAGGGGTATCTAAAATTGTGGCCTTTAAGGTCTGGAAAGTAACTATATATATATATATATATATATATATATATATATATATATATATATATATTGGAGTCACTGTATAAAAAGTTATATTTCTGTGATCAGTGCTGGCACCAGTTCTAGGTCTTCTCCAATATGCCTAGAAAAAAAATAGTCAGATCTTTCTTTAACAATGAGATTACCCCGTGTGTAATCTTAAACAGGTGTGGATCATTGATCTAGGAATATCTACCACCTTGAAGGTGGTAGATAAGTGGAACAGCCATCCAGCAGAAATGGTTGAGGTTAATACAGTTAGGTTATTTAAACATGCAAGGTATGCATATACGGCTTTCCTGAATGCGATGATGCCAAGGACGAAATAAGACTTGAAGCTGCAGCAGGAAAAGATGGACAGACTTGATGGGCCAAATAGTCATCTGCTTTTAAAATTCTGTGTTTTCATTGAATTTAAAACAATTTGACTGCAGATAAGTACCATTTAGTTTATCTAGTCTGCCCATTTGTCCTGCCGGATAAACCTCCCCTTTTATTTGATGTTGTCTTATATTCAAAATAGTCTCATGCCTGTCCTGTGCATGTTTAACTCCACTGTAATCTCTAAGAGGGACGCTAGGGAAACTTTGCAAAGTGACCTTATTGCCATAGTAACCAATGGAATGTTGCTGGTGATTAGACCATTCCACCGGTTGCTATGTCGATAAGACCACTTTCCAAACTTTCCACCAGATTCACCATTTAGACACCACCCGTAGTGTTCAAATTAGTCCATAGCTCCCTGATGTAATGAAGGGAGCAAAACTGAACTCAGCCCTGGCTATGGTGAGCAATATCCTTTACAGGGGTATTAATGTGATGCTCATTTATTATAGTGATTGGTAAAGCCAAGTATGATGATGTCTGCTGGGTATTGGCATCCAGACACTATCAGGGCATCTCCACCTAGTGGTTGGATTTAGCAATTAACACTATGATGTCATCCTTGTCCCACTGGCACCATACCCTGTTTTGCTGTGGCAGAGTGTAGGGTTTAAACCTATAAGTAAAAAAAAAATATGTCCTGTGATCGCCAAAATTCCAATGTTTAAGTTACGGACAAAAATGGGTGAGTGACATCACGTGGATCTCTGCTGACAAAATGCGGGGTGATTAGGATGTCACACTCCATCCACACTGCATCGGTGGTGACATCACAGCGCCACATCCCACTCCCCTTTTCCAGCATAAATACAACCCATTTCAAGGCTCATATTTTAAGTAAATATATGTTTTCTGGATGAAAAACTTTTTAGTTTCAATATGTCTTCAGGATCCTAATACAATGCAGCGCGCTCCTCGTTTAAGGTCGTACCCTGATTAGCAAAGTATGTATCGCAACACCTGTCGCAAATATGATTAAAAAGGGCTTACAAACAAGCTGGCCTTGACTTAAACATATTTACTACTTTAATGTCAGCGTGTTAAAGGATACCCCTCCAAAACATTTTTCTTTAAAACCATACAAATACAAAATGTCCTAAATGTGTGTACTGGGGGGGGGAGCAGCTTCTCCAGACTGATCCTAAATAAAGACTATATGCCCTTCCCCCATCGGGGCAGCTGCATTGAAATAGCAGTTTCCATAATTAGTTAGCCATGCTGCAGATAGCACAGAACTCTGTCTATGGAGGGAGGGGCAGCCTAAAAGGGGCGGGGCCAAACGGGAGACAGAGAAGGGAGTGAATAGTGAATTCTCTGTCTCCATGTAGGTCCCAGGACATCTCTAAAGAGACAGAGCCGCTATAGTCATTTGCCTGTTGTGGGGTATTTGTCCCCCCTTTTGCATTTTTCCCACTCCCTCTCTTCTTAGATTACCCCCCCCCCACCAATTCCCCCACTACAAGTCCCAGAGCCAAAGCAGAAGAAAACATCTGGATTTTGTTTTCCCAGAAGAAGAGGGGGAAGGAATAAGAGAGAGGGGAAGAGAGAGAGAGAGATGGGTGTATTGAGCACACCCAGAACCCCCCTACTTTTGTGTCTTGGAAGTGGGAGAGGGAAGGCTGAGGAGGATCTAAGATGCTGATTTGGAACACCAAGGGTTCCTGCAGAAGTTCCACGTTTGGAATCCCAGCTGCCCTGGACTGGGGGATTTCTTCTTATCTGTTGGATTAGGTGTTCGGGATCAAACAAACCTGTTGATCAAAGTAAAGTGTGGGATTTACAGGTGCTGCTGAGGAGTTGGGGGCAAAGCCCACCTCCTCCCTGTGCTCAGGCTCTTCAACTGCTGGAGGAGAACAAGGAAGAGCAATCCAGGTGAGGGGGAAAGAAATAACGTGTTCTTCCTGCTTATACACAAATGGATACATAGATCGGTGTAGTGATTACTTTGTATGTAAACTTGCAAACATTTATATAACATTGTGAATTATATCGCAATCTGGATAACCAGTATCAGGAAAGACTTAGATCGCGATATGTCAAGAGAAGAGAGAGAGGGGGGGATGTGATCGAAACATTGAAATGCATGAAAGGATTTAACAAAGTACAGGAGGGAAGTTTCTTTCCGAGAAGGAGAAATGTTAGAACAAGGGCTCATAGTCTGAAACCACAGGGTCAGAGGCTTGGGTGGTTTACTTCACGGAGGGGGTGCTGGGTAAATGGAACAGCCTCCCAGCAGAAGTGGTAGAAGTTATAACATAGTAAAGGTAGATTAAATCTAAGGTTGATTAAGGTTTAAATGTTTATCTAGATGGGCTGCAGGGAGAGGCCGAAACGTTGATGTTCGTTTTTGTGGACATGCTAAATGTGCCACTAACTCACAGACCTGGCCCATCTGTGAATAATGGATATGTATTCTCCCAGCAGTGACTCAGAAGCACTGGGCTTCTACACACCTACTTGGGTATATCTGTACAGACACACACAGGCACACCCTCTGCCCTAGGAGCTTACAATCGAAGTACCTAAATAGATGATAATATACACTGTATGTATGAATATGTATAGCCACATTCTATAGGTTAGTTATAGTGTTTGGTAAATTTGGCTATTGAGTATTTATTTGCATTTTTAAATCATTTTGCAGAGTGACTGAGATAGCACACTGGGCTTTTGTATAAAGGGCAGTTGTGGTACAAATGGTGCAATCACCATAGCAACCAGTGCTTGCTGATTGCACCACATTTCCCTCTTTTCACTTGAATTGCACTTTATATATACGCAGCTATTGCATTAAAATAAGAGGCCATTGTGACAGTAAGGGGGGTGTGGAAAGGATTCATTTAGCATACTGCATAAAGAAGATATGTATTTGAGGGGAAACAGTAGGAAATTGCATAATAAAAAGGTGGTTATGTGATATGCAGACCATTCTGTACCGATTTCCTCTGGTTTTCAAGCGGTTTATACAAGAGTATATGTATTGGCTGAAATGACTAATAGACTCTTTTGTCATGCCTCTTTAGACTGTCAGCTCTTGTGATCAGGACACTGCACACACAGTGTCTCCATTCTTTTAACGTCAAATATATATTGGATTTCGTGTTATTCGGCACTACTTGTGAACATCTCTAATAATTAAGTGTTTGAGTATACTGTGGATTATTGTGGTGACATAATTATAAAAATGTCTGCATTGTTCTGAAAAGAATGGAAAAAACTTGGATATTTTTAATCAGTGCTTATTGTGTTGAGCCAGACCACAATAGTGAGATAATAGTAAGTTATTAAACATTTATTTACTAAAGCGGGAGTCTGCAGGGGAGAGGATTATTTCAACTCCCTTGTAAAAACTATGCATTATGAATGGTCCATTCCAATGAGCTTCTCCTACTAGAAGAGCTCAGTCAGCCCGCTTTAGTGCCTAATTAATCAGAGCCACTTCCTACAGACCATCTCACTGATTGAACTAAGCATCACTCAGGGCCAACTCACTGAGGTTGGCCCTCTACAATGTATAGTGGATTCAGTGAGTTGAAACTGCAACTCCCCTGCAGACTCTCTCTTCAGTGGATATGAACCCCAATGAAAACAGTTGCTTAGCTGAAATGGTTAAATGAGAGAACAGATTAAAGGAGACATTTGAGGCTGCCTTTTTTTGCACGGTGCCAGCTGTGCCAAAATTCATGAAATGTCAAGTTACAGGACACAGCTGCTGCAAACTTTGCCACCGCCCCGTACTACAGTATTATGTAGACATTGTATGTGCTGGTGTCTCCTATGGCGCTCAAAGGGTTAAGGCTGACATCGGATTTCAAAAGTAGCTGTCCACTCACTCACCCCAATCGGTTGGGGGGGGGGTTGAATAGAGCTGTCTTGTGCGGCTGTCATACATCAAGACAATGGTTGGCTGTCTAACCCTATCTGTAATCGTCTTAAGGGTTAAAGCCCCCCCCCATGCCTGCAGCCATTCAGACAGCTAGCGTTTGTTGGGTTGTCTCTACTGTACAAAAGCTTGTATGTATCCGGGTGTCTGGCCACATTGCTTTGTTCAAAGTGTCCCACAATGAAACCGCGGTGCAGCCATCCGCCGCCGTCAGCTCAGTGTTACTCAGAACGGCATGGAAACCTAGAATTCGATGGCCGATGAGAACCATTTGGTCGTTCTTGTCTTAGGTTCAGAATATGGAATATGGCCTAGCCATGCATTTTTAAATTCCCTTACTTGGTTAACCTCTACCACTTCTGCTGGGAGACTGTTCCACTTACCTACCACCCTATCAGTAAAGTAGAACCTCCTTACATTGGCTCTAAGCCGCTGGCTGCCTAACTTTAGATTAAAGACCTCTTGCTCCAATGCTTCTCCTCCTCCTGTGAAATAAACTTCTCTCCCTACGAACACAGCTACGAGGAACACGTGTAGGTTTTGAAGGTACGGCTCGTATAATCTGCCGCTGGAAAAAAAACATGTCAAAACAAATTCATTTCAGAGGAAACCAACACCTACTAACTCTCCAGCTGTTGATGAATTTAAAAGTCCCATAATCCTTAACCAGCAATTAGCCAAGAAAAGGAGTTCATCGACAGCTCGAGAGCCACACGTCGGCTGCTTTATTTAACAAACAAAAGGTTTCAGGTTATTTCCCGGGATATTTTCTGCGCGCCACACGGAGCCACTTTCCCTGATCTAGACAGCCGTGCCCTTTCTGCATTAATACAGAAGACCCCGCGCTGCCCCTTCTGACGCACGCAGCTGCAGCTTCTATCTCCGGACACAGAGTCTCCCCTCTAACCACTGAAACTATTTGCTGGCCATCTCCATCTAACTTATCGTGCTGCCTCTTCCACCTCTGTGTCACCATTATCCTTTAATACCCACGGATGCCCCTTACTACCCCCGACACATCCTGCTACCCCCGTTATCCTGACACATACTAATTACCCCCAACATACCCCTGGCACACATTGATGCCCCCTGTTACATACTGACAACCCCTATACTCGACTGCAGTGATGCACTCATGAGGGGTAACTTTAGTGCCCCCTATTGTTGTGAGTCCCTGCAAATGATGTCATATCCCAGGCCTCTGCCACAGGCACACTTGGGAACTGGCCCGGAGACTCCGAGCGAAGCAGCGCTACTCTGGGTCGCAGGAACGGTGTTTTGCAACGCTCCCCACTTCCCCTCCAACCCCACTAGTTTTCCTCAGCTGGCCTATGATAGTCCCATTTAAAACAGGACACTTGGGAGGTATGACAATGACATTGTACGGGTTCAGCACTGTGTAGAATAAGGAGTATATCATCAACACTCCCTAAAAAGAAATCTGATGGCGCATTAGTAAGGATCCCGTCATTTCTGCTCATGGCTCTGCTTCTCTCATGGACAAAACCAAAAACTTGTCCTCTCCTAACCTGATAGTCTACGGCCCCTTCTACTTCCAGAAGTTCCGCTATAAACCCGTCTCAGCTCAGGCCGCTTGCGTCTTCTGCTGGTGCCTCTGCAAGATCTCGGCACAGATGGTCTCCGTCAGGCTTTTGAAACCCGGGATAAACATTTTTTGTTAACCAAAACATAGGAACTTCTTTATTTATAGCGGTTCTGCCTCGTTTGGCTAATCGTGCGTTTTACAGATCGGTACGTCACGTAATCCATAAACCGGTTTTAAATATTAAATAAGGAGCATGTATGTATGATAAACGGACCATATGTTTATGGAATAGGAGCAGCCGTCCTAACTTCCTGATTTCTGGATCTGCGTGGTTATTCCTCACCTTTAAATTGTCGCCATAATTGGGAAATTCTAAGGTCAGGCAACTTCCTCTGGGGGGGGGCAGAGCGGATTAATGAGAAGGCAGAGGTAGCCATTTGGGGCTCGATAGGCAAGGGGAGGGCTAGTCCCAAACAGTATGCGAGTGAGACGGGAACAGAGCGGGGTGTAGGCGTGGCTAAACACCGTTTCCACCAATTGGAGAAAGAGCACGGTGACCCGGGGGAACCAGAGAAGCAAATCTCACACTATGGAAAAATGTATACAGTAATAACCATACCTGGGAACTTGTGGCCTACGGCCACCCAGAGCCTACTCTTGCGAGAGGCGGCCAGGAGTACCCACTGATGGTGTTCCTGCTGGTGTCGTGGGAGACTCCCCCATTTAAAGGAGAAATGGGCGAGGAATGGGGTGTGTCAGGACCCCACTGTCATGACCCAGAGGTTTCAGGTGTTGAAGCGGAGAAGTGGAGTCTTCTGGGCCAAACCCGGAGAGTTCCCAGGTCTGGTAATAACTCCCCCAGCCCAGTATACAGTAATAACCCCCAGGGCTGTATAGATTAATATAACCCCAGGGCTGTATAAAGTTTTGTCTCACTTTGCTCCAATAAGCTCCCTTTATCTGCAGACCTGGAGGCGGCCATTGTTGTCAGTCATGTGATATTTTGGGTGACTTTCCCACCTCCAACACCACACTGAGCTGATGCTTTATGGTAATGCTAATGAAGTCTGTTACAGTCAGTAGCTTCCGACTAGTGGATCAAGACATTAATGAATAATAAATAGAGTCACTCAGGATAGTATAATAAAGAGTCAGTGTTTGTCTAGTAGATCGGGTTCAGATAGCAGAGCGAGAAGCTGATATGCAGCTTCCTGAAAACATTATATTATGCAAAACAATTATTATTTTAAAAAAGAAAACAGCGCAATATTTTTGTAGACTTATTTTAATCTGATACCAGTAATAAAAATATAGCGAGAGGCGACCTGACCTCGCTGGTTTTGCTACTGCTGGAGGCCATGGATTAAGTGAGTGAGTGGAATAGGCATGGGTGAAAGAATGAGACAGCGAGAATGGAAAGAGACATGCAGACAACAGAACATAGGCATGGAGGAGACGGAGCAACAGAAAGGGAGAATGGAAAATGCGAGGGGCTTGAAAAGGATAAAGGGGAGGAAGGATAATAGGATCGGAGACAATGGGAGGGCAAATAATACGAGAGATGAGGGAGCAGGGGCATGAATGTCTTATCTCTTAGTCTCTGTAATGAAAGTGTCTGCGGGTCTGAGATGTTTTACTGGTTTCTGACTCTGTTATTAGACGCGCTGAATCAGTGTATGTGGGATTGTGTGGGGTTTCTTGCACTAATGGAAAGGGGGCTTGGGTTTCTTCCTTGGTTTGCAGAGATTTAGAGAAGTCCTTTTGTGGCTGCCGAGATGACACGAGAGTTTGGAGGTTGTGCCGTATATGACATTATGCGTGTAGTTTACGTGGCCATGTTTGCTGTATAGCTTTAGGTAGTATACACCGTTTTACCTATACACTGTGCTAGCACATGTTCAAGCAGCAAGTGGCCGGAGCGAGGTCTCTATGCCGTCCTCCCTGCGGCTCTGTCTGGAGAGCATGGGGCGGCTGGGGGCTTCGTATATTTCCGTTGATGGAACAGATATGACAGCTTCTTCCTTAAAGAGAAACCTCGTGTGCTAGGTGTGCCCGCGGTGCTCGCTACGCTGTTACGCAATACACTGCATGTCTATCCTACCTAAGCTCTCAAACCATACCTGTCCTTGGTTTTCTTTTAACCCCTACCTCCTCTGTAAAAGTATACAAATCCTATTTTCTAACACAACTGGCTGATATAACCATAGAGTAAATGGTGTACCATAGAGTTATGGACTTACCGCAGATCCCCCAAAAAAACAACAGAACTCCCCAAAGTGGGCGAATCGATCGACGTGAAATAGACGGCTCACCTCTCATAGAAGCACACGGACGGGTATTGTAAAAGTAGACGTATCAGCAAAAAAAAAAGGCTAGGTGGCACAGCGTGTGGTATACACTTGAATCTACACGGTGTACTCGCCAGTTTGCTGCTTACCAGCTTAGAACACAGAGAAAGAAGTTCTATATCACCGTGCCTACAAGAGTACTAGAGAAGTGGGGAACAGCCTCACAGCAGAAGTGGTAGAGGTTAATACAGTCAGGGAATTTGAACGTGCATGGAGAGGCATATTTCTCCTGAATCTAGAACTTATTAAGGTCTGAGTCTTCACACCAGGAAAGACCAAATGTTTCTTTGGATGTCTGTGCTGGTAGTTGGATCTCTTGATGTATTGCTAAATTAGCATGCGGCATCTCTCTATGTTACTGTGTCAGTCCGTGTTACTCTATGTATTGCTGTCTGGCGTGTTATTGGAGCAGGTTGCCGTGCGGTGCAAGCCCGTGGCCCCTGCCGGGAAGGGGTTACATGCCGGCCGTGGCGCAGATAAGAGGGCTGCGTGACAGGAAGTCATTGAGAGCTGAAGCGTGATAGGGGAAGACAGAACACACGGCATGAGGGCGATGACTAGACCTGCATATACTCACGTAGCTCCCATGTAACAAACGCACCATAGAGTGATACCGAGTATCTGTCCAAGTGCTGGATACTGTACTGAACATAAAGTGACATAAAGCATAACCCCTGTAACCTGACGCACATCTAATCACCAAGAGTGACGGCTTCCAGGCTTTGCTGTCTCATATCAGTGAACTTATAATAATAACCAAAATAATAATAATAATAATAATATAGTAACTCAGTATAATACTAATAATAATATAGTAACTCTGTATAATATTAATAATAATAACAATATAGTAACTCTGTATTATAATAATGTAACTCAGTATAATACTAATAATAATAGTTACTCTGTATAATAATAATAATATAGTAACTCAGTATAATAATAATAATAATAGTTACTCTGTATAATAATAATAATATAGTAACTCAGTATAATAATAATAATATAATAATAATATAGTAACTCAGTATAATACTAATTATAATATAGTAACTCTGTATAATATTAATAATAACAATATAGTAACTCTGTATAATAATAATAATAATAATAATAATGTAACTCAGTATACTACTAATAATATAGTTACTCTGTATAATAATAATAACAATATAGTAACTCTGTAAAATAATAATAATAATAATAATAATAATGTAACTCAGTATAATACTAATAATATAGTTACTCTGTATAATAATAATAATATAGTAACTCTGTATAATAATAATAATAACAATATAGTAACTCTGTAAAATAATAATAATAATGTAACTCAGTATAATACTAATAATAATATAGTAACTCTATATAATAATAATAATGTAACTCAGTATAATAATAATAATAGTTACTCTGTATAATAATAATAATAATATAGTAACTCTGTATTATAATAATAATAATAATAATGTAACTCAGTATAATACTAATAATATAGTTACTCTGTATAATAATAATAATAGTAACTCTGTATAATAATAATAATAATAAAGTAACTGTATATATTGCACTGTATATTGATACTGAGTATCTGTATCCTGATAACAAGCAGCTTGCACAGTATTATAATGCATTCTTGATGATACCGATGCTGCACTGTATAATGACATTAAGTACCTATACAGTACATGGACAACGAATACGCTGCACTGTTTAATAATGTATAGCGCAATAAACACACTGTTCTGTAAACATGTCATCATACTGGTATATACAGTTAGTATTGGTACAGGAATAACCAACATTGCTGTACTCTTAATGGGGGGGGCGACCACACGCTAAACGACAGAATCTGCCCCATAAGCAGAAATAAAGGTACATGGGTGGTGTCATTGGACACCGGCCCTCCGGCCCTTTGCCTGGTTTGCCTGATGGGCAGTCCTGGTCTAAGTGGAATACCAAC
The DNA here is from genome assembly GCF_027358695.1 of Spea bombifrons. Lineage (NCBI taxonomy): Eukaryota > Metazoa > Chordata > Amphibia > Anura > Pelobatidae > Spea > Spea bombifrons. The sequence goes on along the minus strand of NC_071090.1, from coordinate 104,401,798 downwards.
AATCACGCGGCATAATGACCTATGGAATTACCTGCTGCTCTACATTTCTCTGGTGATGACACTATGCCGCCTCTTGGTGGTTAATTACGTCATGTTTTTAATATAAACATAATAATTTAAGTCTGACAATGACTTATTGAACTAATAATCTAGCAGCGTTATATGCAGCTTTGTTTTGTTGTATTCTTTTTTTGTATCTATATACCTATCAGTATGAAAAGAAAAACAACTTAATAAAGATCATATGAAGAATGATGTCATGTTTACTTAAGGCAAAAACAAATATTTATACAGAGGATGCACCCCTTCATACAGCGGGATTTTTTTGGTCGCAGTTCCATGCATTTATTTTGACCTATTTTGCTCCTTTGTGTAAGTAGATCCAGTCCTGCATATCCCATATATTGTGCAGAGAGTATGAGGATCCCGGTATCTACCTCCAGATGATAAACACATGATAATTACGGAGTGCGGTGTTTGTTTAATAGATAAGTGTGCTGACGTGCCATGATGGGGCACAGCGAAAAGCTAAGTTTGAAGCCTTTGTACATAAATATTTGTTCTAGTTTGATGATTACTGCTCGAGTTGCAGTTTTATAGCTGGGTTTTAAAATTAGACCTGCGGTTTTACAAGCACAAGGCTGTTCTGCAATGGGAATAAATGAAACATGCGTGCCACAAACAGGAAGACGTTTTGGAACATGGAGTTCTGCTGATCACAGGGTGACACAGATAGGGTAACATTATGGGGCACGGAGTCAGTCCCTCCCACCGCAGGGTGACACAGACAGGAGGGAGCTATGGGGCAGACAGTCTGTCCCTCCCACCACAGGGTGACACAGACAGGAGGGGGCTATGGGGCACGGAGTCTGTCCCTCCCCCCGCAGGGTGACACAGACAGGAGGGGGCTATGGGGCACGGAGTCTGTCCCTCCCCCCGCAGGGTGACACAGACAGGAGGGGGCTACATGTTACATACACTATATGGACAAAAGTATTGGGACACCTGCCCATCACACCAACAGGGACTTTTATGATATTGCATTCTAAGTACATAGACATGTAGACATAGAGTACATAGTTGATCCCCTGAGGCTTTCACTCTTCTGAGAAGGTTTTCCACAAGATTTTGGTGGGAATTTTTGCCCATTTATCCAGTAGAGCATTTGTCTATAAATACATGGTTGGATGGGTTGGATGGGTTCGGGGTGGAAGAACTTGACCGGCCGCACAGAGCCCTGACCTCAACCCCAACACCTTTGGGATGAACTGGAATGGAGATTGTGAGCTGGGCGTCTCGTCCAACATCAGTGCTGACCCCACAAGCGCTCTACTGGATGAATTATTCTCCACTTCGTATTAATGTCTGTGTATTTAGAATGCGATGTCATCAAAGACCCTGTTGGTGTAATGGGCAGGTGTCCCAATACTTTTGTCCATATAGTGTATAACACTGGTTCAATGTGGGCAGGAAAGGCTCTAGCTGTGGCAATGTTATCATCTCTGGGAGGTCTTTCAGGCTGATTCACTACAGCAGGTGTTTACATGCGAACTGCAATTGGAACTTGCCGGTATTCCATTATATGGACTGGCCCCAGTGGACATCTCCTGCAAGAGGGGCTGAGCTGGCCCTGGATAATGTAAAGTTCAATTTTTGGGGAGACTAAAGAAATCTTAGCAAGTGAACCATGTAAATATGTCCAACACACACCTGGCTGCTGGTAAACCCACTTGTGGTTGGCCTTTCATATTGCATATTGAAGTTGGTGACTCAGTGTGGGATTACTTTACTATTTAATCCCCGGTTTATTTTTCTCTGTAGCAGACAGAACTATTATCTTATATCAATTATACACAATGCAGAGGATCAACCATAAATGATTCATACACAGTGGGCATTAACTACACTGTATAATAATACCGAGTATCTATATACCGATAATGAACCCCGCGCTGTATAATAATACCGAGTATCTATACACTGATAATGAACCCCGCGCTGTATAATAATACCGAGTATCTATACACTGATAATGAACCCCCGCGCTGTATAATAATACCGAGTATCTATACACTGATAATGAACCCCCGCGCTGTATAATAATACCGAGTATCTATACACTGATAATGAACGCCCCGCACTGTATAATAATACCGAGTATCTATACACTGATAATGAACGCCCCGCGCTGTATAATAATACCGAGTATCTACACTGATAATGAACCCCCCGCGCTGTATAATAATACCGAGTATCTATACACTGATAATGAACCCCGCGCTGTATAATAATACCGAGTATCTATACACCGATAATGAACCCCGCGCTGTATAATAATACCGAGTATCTATACACTGATAATGAACGCCCCGCGCTGTATAATAATACCGAGTATCTATACACTGATAATGAACCCCGCGCTGTATAATAATACCGAGTATCTATACACTGATAATGAACGCCCCGCGCTGTATAATAATACCGAGTATCTATACACTGATAATGAACCCCGCACTGTATAATAATACCGAGTATCTATACACTGATAATGAACCCCGCGCTGTATAATAATACCGAGTATCTATACACTGATAATGAACGCCCCGCGCTGTATAATAATACCGAGTATCTATACACTGATAATGAACCCCCCGCGCTGTATAATAATACCGAGTATCTATACACCGATAATGAACCCCGCGCTGTATAATAATACCGAGTATCTATACACTGATAATGAACCCCGCGCTGTATAATAATACCGAGTATCTATACACTGATAATGAACCCCCCGCGCTGTATAATAATACCGAGTATCTATACACTGATAATGAACGCCCCGCGCTGTATAATAATACCGAGTATCTATACACTGATAATGAACGCCCCGCGCTGTATAATAATACCGAGTATCTATACACTGATAATGAACGCCCCGCGCTGTATAATAATACCGAGTATCTATACACTGATAATGAACGCCCCGCGCTGTATAATAATACCGAGTATCTATACACTGATAATGAACCCCGCGCTGTATAATAATACCGAGTATCTATACACTGATAATGAACCCCACGCTGTATAATAATACCGAGTATCTATACACTGATAATGAACCCCCGCGCTGTATAATAATACCGAGTATCTATACACTGATAATGAACCCCGCGCTGTATAATAATACCGAGTATCTATACACTGATAATGAACCCCCGCGCTGTATAATAATACCGAGTATCTATACACTGATAATGAACCCCCCGCGCTGTATAATAATACCGAGTATCTATACACTGATATTGAACGCCCCGCGCTGTATAATAATACCGAGTATCTATACACCGATAATGAACCCCCGCGCTGTATAATGATACCGAGTATCTATACACTGATAATGAACCCCGCGCTGTATAATAATACCGAGTATCTATACACTGATAATGAACCCCGCGCTGTATAATAATACCGAGTATCTATACACTGATAATGAACGCCCCGCGCTGTATAATGATACCGAGTATCTATACACTGATAAAGAACGCGCAGCACTGTATAGTGATACGGAGTATCTGCCTGGTGTGTCTGATTCTGCTATTTCATCCGTGGCTTTTTGTAATAACTGCCGTTTGATCTGTTGGACTTACTTCCCCCTTTTTTCACATCAGATCTTCCTCCTTCGCCCCCTTTTTGCCACTTTGAGGCATATGACAAAAGTTTACTAATGCTATTTTAATGTGTAGAAATAACGATTATTGGAATGGGAGGAGGGTAAAAAGAGAAGACACGGATAAAGTGGAAAGGGGGGGCAAAGGAAAATGTGTCAGTTGTCTCACGTTGGTATTGAAGTGCAACAACAGCCAATTTGCACCCTCTAGATGTGAGCGGGAAGGTTCAGCGTTCAGTAACAACCTGCCAACAATTTTTATGTGCTTTTCATTATAACTATTAAAACTTTACCAAGTTTCCAGGGTCCTCTGCCTTCTACATGAATAGTAAAGGGCCAACCTGGGCAAATAAAGCATATATATAGCACAATTTGTGTGTATATATATATATATATATATATATATATATATATATAGTGCATTTTTGACTTTATATTAAATGGTTACTTCCAGAATAAAATAAAAACAAAAAGGTATTGTGTCTGATGTTGTTAGGACAGGCCTTGCCCTAAGACTAGCAATCCTCTAAATCCACCAAGAATTTGTTCCTTACGATTACCTTGAGTCTTCCGTCTGGTATTGAGATCTCCTTGTATAAGAAATCACGATCCTTTAGTTCAATTGCACTTCACATTTTGCAGATAAGTGTTTTGGAGACTCCTCAGGAAGTCGGTGTAAACGGTTTCTTTTCCGCACATGGGAGGCAGAATGCGAGACGGCAGAAAACCTATTGTTTTAGTTGGTGACATCAGGATAATGCCGGTCTTTGTTTTCTATTTAATGACATCCTTTAGGGCCCCGTTATTCAACTGATCATCCTTTCTTCCCCACTTTTCAGGCCTCCCATTCTTTTACCACCTATATAGATGGCAGACCAAAGGGGGCATTCATGGAGGCCAAAGATCACCTGAGTTTAACCCCAAGAATAATGATATCAGGACCAGCTCACCTAAACTTAGTCTGGGTATGTGTGCAGCTCTGGTAAATGAAACAGGAGCAACATGTTCTATCGTTTGGTCTATGAATCATCAGGCTCGATGGCCCTCCTCCCCACCCCGTTTGGCTTCACGGCACATTGGAACATAGAAAGTGACGGCGGATAAGAACCATTCGGCCCACATAGTCTGCCCAACAGCCAGAAACCACTAGGACGTGACTGTAACTTCCATGGGGCAAGAGGGGCAGGTGCAGCAAAGATAGGGGTGCTCTCGACAACGTCCCTGCACCCCGTTCCACTTTGCGATGTCAGCACGGGGCAGAACCTAACCCTTCATAATTCCCAAGGATTCTCTTTTTGGTCCATTTTTCTGCTCTGTGTAGGTTTTTCACATTTACTAAATAAAACTTAAATCTTAAGATAACTGCTTGATCTAAAACAAGTCCATGTTGCCTTCTGCTTCCCCTCAATGATTTTTTTACGGGCCCTAAGCAAAAAACGCAAAGAGCGATCTTTACTCCGATACAAGCGGTGAAAAGGGTAACTGGTATAGACAAACTATGGAACACAATATTTATCATCACAAGTTTGTTTAAAGAAATGAGGCAAGGGATTTATATCTCTTTCTTCCCACATTCTGTAAGGAGTGCGCCACAAAACGTTAGTGCCGCCTCGGCTTCAGACCATCGTCGACGTGCAGGGAATCATTGCTAAGAGGGTGACTGTCTGTGGGGGGGGGGGTTGAAAACGGTCTAATCCTGAGAGTGACAGACAGGAGGACGGATACCACGCCAGGGCTCTAAGCCAGGCATGTTATGCATGCGCCTCCCCCACTCCTAAACTGTCTCCAGCTTCACTTGAAATGAAGTGTGGCCCACCCACGGTTTTGATCTTCAATCCGTATTATCATCCGAGCTGCGTTAGAGGGGATAACCCTTTAATGGTTGTGTTTGTTTACGCGGGGCTCTTTGGCTTGTGGTGGCAGGTGCTGACAAATGTGCTTTAGAATTTAGGAGCCAGACGGTGAGATTTAGGAGCCAACCCGTTATTCCATTAATCTTAAAATTGGTCTAAATTAGATTTCAGTTCCATTCTCAACTTGTACCCCTAAAGCTAGCATTTTTTTCCCTTTCGTTTCTAGTTTGCATGTTTAAACCCTAGGTGTGTCTTAACTTCTACAAAAACATAGTAGGTCTTGGTTTACTTTCTTTGTTCCTTTCAGTGGAATTCTCTAGGAATCCGGTCATGAGTTTTAATTCAACTCAGAGTTAGCAATCGGAATGAATACAGCCAGTCTTTGGTGTTATTACGTATAGTATTAGCATGAGCTGAAATGTGAATTTCAGTTTCATATATATGTAACTTTGTATAAACTCTTTGCAATACTTATCTCCCCAGCCAACCACAAAACCTCTATAGTCATCTTTACTGTGTAGCAAATGATCTAGAGGATCAGGTGGAACCCCGTGATCTGATAGCACGTATGTGTATTCCTGTGTATACGCTATGTGGGAGGGGGATATCATTGGAAATTCCACAAGTATCAGCTGTTTATAGGGTTAGGGGTGAAGGTAGAATAAATATCTTTTGTATGCCATTCTCAAACAGGAAAACATTTAATAAGGTTAAACATATTGTGACAGTTTACAGCCCCGGGGAGATGTTTTGTCTGTATTTTGTGCCGAGACGATGAGTCTAACTCGCGAATGGGTCCCTGGGGTGGAACATTTGGAGAGCCGGGTGGGCCGATGCTGCCAAACGTCTAATTTGCAAAAGACTGGATGCCCAGTCTGGGACTTTTATTATTATCTTTTATTTACATAGCGCCAACAGTTTACGCAGCGCTTAATACAATACATATATTCAAGGGGTCTGACAAGACTAGAATTGACAGACTAAGACAAACCGATACATTAGATGGTAGAGAGCCCTGCTTGCAAGCTTACAATCTTGAGGACTTTGAAGTCTGCATCAGGCACAGTTGCTGGACATTGAAACCACCGGAGCCTTGTGAGAGCCTATCGGAGGGAAGAGAAAGTTCCCTAGTGCCCCTATGGCAAGGAGAGGCCCTGATTATCCCTGAGCCAAGTGTGGCCCCTGGCTGGACCTGTACATTTTCTATTGGGGAGGTTTTCCAGAACCTGGCTTAGCCGGGTCTGGCGAGGAGGTTTGCCAGTCTGGGATAAAATACTTAATACTTCTTCTTAAGATATTCTAGATAATCGGAAATGTAATATACGGTAAATTGAATATTACTTTGTAGAAGTGTGTTTCATTATTCCTAATGTAAACCACAAACCACAAGCTGGCCAATAACAGTAGCTCTGAACATCCTGTGTTTGAAAGATGTAAATGTGCATTTCTGGTTACATAGCTGCCGATGAGATGAGAGTAGAGCTGTCTCCATCCAGGTAGCAGATGTTAGGTCCCAAGATAATACATTCATTGGTTTACAATAATATGAGTAACGTTTCCGCAGAATCTTAGTTACTGTTTTTTACATCACTAAGGGAAACTCCAGCCATCTTATGCAATTAAAAGGTGGAACTCCCACCACACTGCGTCATTTTTGTATACTTTTTTTTTACTTGCCTTTTTGCCCTATGCGTTTGCCTTACCCCAGCTTGTTGGCTTGCGGAAAATGTGTTCAGGCCAACACACCCGCATCTTCGTAGTGCTCACGCGCCGTATACTCACCGCCAACCAGCTCTAGCATTGAAACAGTAGGCAGATTGCTTGGCCACCCTTGGACAAGCATGATAAACATGCGAGTTGGACATACATAATCGCACAGGACTGACATACCGCTACATATATACGTACAGGCCTGGATTGGCCATCTGACACATCGGGCAAATGCCTAGTTGGCCATTGCATTACATGGCTCTATACACACCAAATCTGCCAGCTGCATGCTAATAACATAATGTGTGGCCTGTCGCATGTCATTAGCCTGTCGCTGGCCTTAGCGTGCAAGGGCCGCCTTGTTACCCCCAGTCTGGTACTGTAAATATAGCCTGAAGCCCTATGTTCCTTAGGATTTCTACCCCCACCTAAAATCAGGTTATTTTAATGAATTTCTGCCCACTTCCCACTCGTTTTCTGTCCATGGCCTACCTATTTTCCAATAAAGTGTTTATTATTTTGTCAAGCATGGAGGGATCAGTGGTTCCAGACCATAAGCCCAGTTCCGCGGATTGTATCGGGAAGCCAAACACACCACGTCCCGAGCCAAGTCACATCCAAGCTCGACATATGGCCTGCTGGATTAAAGTTGGACGTCAATAAAGCTACAATCTATATTAAACATCACTTTAGATCTCAGATCTTAAGATATTTTACATTTTTTGACAGCAGGCTTGTGGCAATTTGTTTAAATAATCACTTCCTGTTTAGTGGTGCAAAAGCTTCCTGCTTAGAAAGTGCAAGCAATACTTGTTTCAACGTAAGAAAATATTCAAAGTAACTATCTAGTCGTTTTAATACGCAATTAAAGTACAGACAAAGTGAGCATGCCATTGTTCTATCTTAAACAGTCTCTTTTGTTTTGAGTGCCATCCTTTGATACAGTGCAGCTTAGTACAAAGTGGCCCTATGCCCATGATTGGTATTTTATTCCAATAGATTTCCTTAATCTATGAACCTGGAGGCGGCCATTGTTGTCAGTCATGTGATACTCTGGGTGACTTTCCCACCTGAAACACCACACTCAGCTGATGCTCTATGGCAATGCAAATGAAGCCTGTTCATTTTTTGTCTTAACTATATGAAGCTCTACATCTGGATGAGGAATTGGTACCAGCCATCAAACCCCTTTCCGTATTTTGTTTATTTTTATAACGAGCGATGCCATATCCACTGATCATGTGGCGGATTTTAATTGGCTGCCACGGAGACCTAATTGGCAAGTCTTGGGCTCCGAGGGACAAAAGCTTGGTCAAGTTCATTGCTTTCAATGATTAAAGAGACGCTGTACCTTGGTCTCTCAAAGAAGGAAGCAAGCCTCGAAAGTCACAAGGAAACACTTTTGGGAAACAGAGGATATGAGAGAGAGACTAAAATAGACCGTTCTGCATATAGCGGAAGATCGGAAGAGAGCTGCAGATGTGACCTAACGCCTCTCTCTCCCGAGCAGCCTCCCTTCTCACTGGGGACATGTCTGCTCCTTTACCCCTTCCTTTATCCGGACAATTGACAGACGCGAACTAGGGATCCGGCCTAGTACATTACGTTGACGGAAATATCCCCCTGTGCCCTCTATTTCCGCAGTGAATTGTTTTAACCGCTGACCACGGGGTCCCTGGAGAGTTGAAATTCAATAAGGAATAGTATTGTCGTGTCTACACAATAACGAGTTTAACAATGTGAATGAAGTGTGTGCACAGCACCGTCTAAATCTGTAGGCATTGTGAGCCTGCTGTGCATGAAAACTGACTGAGTATGATAGGAGTTGCAGTCCTGAGCACCTGGATTGCTAACATTTGTCCGTTGCATATGATTTCTCTTACGTGAATTGCATTTTAACTGATTTACATAGAGCACAAGTCCAGTAGTCTGCTGCAAAAAGCAGATTTTCTTTGCATCACCCAACCTGCTACTGAACATTTTCCCAGTACTGTTGTAGTCAAGGTGCTCTTTGGCAAACTTCAGGTGAACAAATGTTGGAATTTGTTATGTTTTTATGTCAAAGTAGCTCTAAAACACAAATCTAATACCATTACTTTGATTGGACTCCAGGTTTGCTATCCCATGACTTCAATTGAGGTGATTAGCCCAGGGGTTCATATATATTCCACCGTCCTGTATGTGGGTTGATGTATTCAGTATAGACAAGAACAATACAATGATTTGTGTGTTATGCGTTAAAACAGATTGTGTTTGCTCATTATTGTAACTTAGATGAAGATCATATTATATTTAATATGTAGAGTCTTATTGAAAAGTGAGACTGACCCCTCTAGCCGTTTCTGCCGCTTACAGCACCAGCTAGAGGTCCCGTGATTTAAAAATCTTTCAGAGTGCTGGGTTATTGGCGATCGTCTACCTTTCATCATTCTTGTCCAGGTCATAGATGGAGGGTTGCAGCTAGCCATTGAGTATCAATAAATAAGCCCTTGTAACCATAAGAAGGTAGAATTTGTAAGCGGCTAAGAAACATTCAGCTCATCTAATCTGATGATCACTTCATATCTCTAGATTGTAAACTCGTTTAAGCAGGGTCCTCCTCACCAGTTTCTGTAAAATATATATTATTAATCTTGGGATAGGCCTCACCACCTAATTTTTTAAGGAAGCCATTCCCTCTCCAGCTAGATAAGTAACGTGACAGAAGGAAGGATAGAAGGAAGCCGAGAGAGGAGGAGAAAGAGAGGTGTATAGAATAAAAAAGATTGTAAGCTCTTTTGAGCAAAGGCCTCGTTACCTTTTGTTTCTGTAACACCAGATTGTTATTGTGATGTCCTGTTTAACCTCTGCGCTGCGGAATACAATGGCGCTGTGTATGTAAATAACAAAAAGGATTGACACGGAAATAACAAGACAGTGTGGGCAAGAGGGAAGCTAGAGTCAGTACCTTTAAATGTGTCAGTGTTATAGGCAGGCAGGCCCAAGTGGTCTGCCTTATAGTACTCGTGATTTGACGTAAGTGTTGTGTGATGTGGGAACGCCGTTCACTACAGAAGTCGGTTATCGCTTAGGTGGAAGGGATTATGAGTCACTGCCTGGCCACCCAGAAAGCTTATTAAATTACCAGCATGGCATGAAAATAAGCACTAATATCCCAAAACCATACCAGCCACATGGAAAACAAACACTGAGACCACCGTGGATGATTTTCACATTCCATTAACAACAGATAATGTGATCATCCAAATTGGGAAATCATGTCGCAAAAAATACAAATAACATGCATGCAAAAAAATATATTGTTACAGTCTTAACACTTTGATTGTTAAAGCCTTGTCTGCCATCCCTGACCCCCCCCCCCCACAATCCTAGCCCAGTGGCTGAAGTTCCACCGCGTGACCATTTTGAGGCCCACTATTGTTTCTTTCTTCACTGTCCCTGCTCATGGTAGGGAATCGGTTCTAAACTTCCCTGGCTGCAAGGTATATGAACCTGCTTATCACTGAAAATAAAGACACACTCTCCATTCATCAGAAGACCTCCAGCTTTTGAGACCAGTTGTCAAATGCATCTCCTGATTTATCAGTCACTAAAATCATTATTTTTGAGTGTATGCATCGAATATAGCTAGTTGAAGAATGTGGCTGATCACAGTTTCCCACGCTGGATCTCCTAAAGCAAAACGGTGACAGCCTGAGAAAGTGTCAGCTGACCTAACAAGAATCACAGCTAGGGTTATTAGGGAGTGTTTCTGAGTTAGATAGAGGTGGGTGACCCAGCCAATGCCCAGAGCAGAAAGGCCCTTATAAGCATACATACGGATGCCTGTGAGCACCAAAATCCTCACGAGAAGTAGGACTTGAATGCTTCTCTTTATGAGCCAGGGTCCAGCCAGTCACCTTTGCTTAGCTGACACAGACACATACTGACCCTGTTGTATACGCTCTAATGTCATTGGCATGACCAGCGGTAGGCAACTCCAGGTATTATAAAAATTAAATAGCTGAGTTCCACCAGCCTTTGTCTGGTCAAACACTGGTATTTGGGTACAGACACTTTCATGAGCACCCCCAAAGCATTGTAGGCACAACAGCCACCCCCGCCCCAAGACCAAACACTGCCCTAGTGGTCCTGTAATCATTTTTTTTATTCCAGAAGCCCATGGCCAAACCCAGAGAGTTCCCATGCATGCCAGTTGGCCTTCCTTTAAGATGCGGCCCTACCACATTCCTTAAACGCTGCATTCACTTATCAGCTCTCTGGTTAGTCAACAACTTGAGCGGTTACTCAACCCTTTTCAACCAAATACATGTAAAAAAAAAGTTTATTATTATTATTTATGGGTTTTGAGCCCTGGGAACATAAGAAATACCCAAAGGGCTACAAGTATCCCTGACCGGTTAGAGCATACCGGTTATATAGTTTCAGCATCTGCCGGTGTACTAGGGATTTGCAGAAGTATAAATATTACCGTCTGCAAGTGCATATGTATATATCATAAATGTCTCTGACTACATGTTTTCAAAGTTTATTTATTTTCTATTACTTTATGCTACAATATCTGTAATAATTCATTTCCATCCATTAAATAGGAAAGTCTTTTATGGTGACTGTAACCGTTGAGTGATGGAAATGTAAATATTAATACACATTGGTAAACAGATCTTGCCTGGCATCATGACAGCGGAGAGGCTTCAGAAAGCTACAAACGAGCTACTGTGTTCAGTTTGGCAAAGGAAAAATATCAAATCACAAGAGGGTTTTTCATGAATGTGGACCTTATAACCGGGAAAGTAGCTGGGCATTAGATAATAGCAGTTGCTGAACATGGATATGGACCGCTGGCCCATCCAATCTGTCTGCTTTTTCCGTGCTCAAACTTTATTTGGTTCTTGGTCCTTGTTGTATATTCGATATACCATATGCGTGGTTAAAATCCCTCATTGCATTGCAGTATCCTCTACAACCTCTGCTAAGAGGCTGCCCCCCACATCTACCACTCTCTCCATGGAGTAAAACTTCCTCACCATCTAAGCCTCTGACCCTTTAATTTTCACCATGACCTTATCTCTTCTTTTGAAATATACTTCCCTCATATAATGAAATGCTTTTATCACATTTCCTCTCTTTTCTCCATAGACCTGTTAGATCCTTAGCTTTTTTCCCCCTCATCATTCTCCTGCATAGTTAAAGTGAATATGATGGTCGGAGTGTCCCTTTAAGCGCTCTGAAATAATTGCTTCCGAGTCCCTCTGCTATCTTGCCGCTGACCGTTCAGCAGCCCTAGTACTATATTTAGGCTGCGCCTTATTGTAATTATGAACATGAACTGCAGCTGTCACACTCTCGCCCATTCCTTTACTTTCTATCTTTAGAAACGACGTACCTTAACCCGAGACCCTTTGTAATATCACTAATAAAAAAAAAGTTCAAAAGTAAAATTCTGACAAATACCAAGTATGTAACCGTAAGACTAAGAGATATGCGTTAATTTCCTTTTTGACATTGATACATATCTATTCTTAAACATGAAGATCTACCATTACGTATTTAAGTAACCTATGCTGCTTAAAGCGAAGCGGTGAAATTCCCCTTTGCTTCCCGTCAGACGTCTGCTGTATCAGTGATGCAAGTTTTATTTCCACTTTTTCAGACGCGTGCTTGTGGGTGGTGAGCGCTGGTCACCCACGGGTACCGGTGAGGAAGCTGCATCGAAAAGGAGAGATTTTCACAGTAGGCAGGCAGACAGCTGGCAGGTACGTAACATATACCGTTCCCTATAAGTCATCCTATCACTCCATATAACCCCCTCCCTATACCTCCTCATATTATCTCATATAACACCCATAAAATAACTCCTCCAATTAACCTTTATCACTATGACGTCACCCTAAAACTCATTTTGTTGTTTCATTTAGCCTCCATCTATAATCCTTTCACTTTTTGTTTTCCAGGTAAAATGAGCAGCGGCGATCCCTAATGGTATTCAGATACGGTAGCCGAGAAGAACTAAGAGAGCCATAGTCCGCTGCTCACCAAAACAGCAAAAATGAATAGCATCTACCAGGACTACCTGAACAAGAACAAGACTATAGATCATTACAAGTATACCAAGGAGGATATCCGCAAGGAGAACCCTTCCCGACAAGTTATCTCCATCATCTTCATTATCATCTGTTGCATTATTATCTTGGAGAACTTGCTTGTTCTAACTTCAGTGTGGCGCAACAAGAAATTCCACTCGGCCATGTTCTTCTTCATTGGAAATTTGGCCTTCTCAGACTTTCTCACCGGCTGTGCCTATATTGCCAACATTTTGCTTTCTGGTTCAGTCACCTTGGAGCTTACTCCTGTGGAGTGGTTTATTCGTGAAGGGTCCGCTTTCACCACACTCGCTGCTTCCGTCTTCAGCTTACTAGCCATTGCCATTGAACGCTACGTGGCCATCATCAAAGTCAAGGTCTACAGCAGAGACAGGAACTGTAGAATGATCTTCCTAATTGGGGCTTGTTGGGTAATCTCAATGGTTATTGGTGGTTTGCCCATTTTAGGCTGGAACTGCATCAACAAGTTCAGTGAGTGCTCTACGGTCTTTCCTCTTTATTCCAAAAAGTACATTCTTTTTATAGTTACTATTTTTACTGCCATACTCTTCGCCATTGTCATTTTGTATGTTAGGATATATTTTATTGTGAAGTCCAGCCATGCTGAGATAGCAGCCCCTCAAACACTTGCACTCCTAAAAACTGTGACCATAGTTCTGGGGGTGTTCATAATTTGCTGGCTGCCAGCTTTCATCATCCTTCTACTGGATGTCTCCTGTAAAGTGAAATCATGCAAAATACTCTACAAAGCGGATTACTTTTTTGGGGTGGCCACCTTGAATTCGGCTTTGAACCCACTCATTTACACTCTGAGGAGCAGAGACATGAGGAAAGAATTTCTGAGGGTGTTGTGTTGCTGGAGTTACCTTCAAAAGAGTAGGACTCCTGACCGATGCATGCTACAACTACGCAGTTCCAGCTCCCTGGAACGTTACACGCAAAAACATGACCTTCCCACATCCCCCATAATTAAAAATAACTGTACAACATTTGTGTGATGAGATCAGGGACGTAGTTTAAGGGGTCCCAAGGCAGTAACTAAAATTTGGTGCATTCAAAATGGCACAGCAAGAGAGAAGTATGGGTTAAGGAACCCAGCGATCAGCTGGTGGTAAAAGTTGATTTACAACTTTGATTCTCTACCAATTCTGCCACATTTTTTGCCAGCTAAGATTTGAAGCTTCAGAATGTGTTTAAAATTCCACCCATAAGCCCTACTTTTTGTAATAATTAAAATTTAAAATTATGAAGCTTTTCTACACAAACAAATTTAGTTAAATATTTGTTTTGGTAAATAATTTTTTTTTTGGAATTATTGTGGGCACTTCAGGCAATAAATGCAATTATTTCATGTGCACTTAAAAGGTGCATTTGCATGCCAATACACTTTATTCCCCAAGGTTTAAAAGGGGGGAGAACATATAGATTTTTGTATATTTTACCTTCCAGATTGAACCGTTCGTATTGGACTGTGACTTCTTCGACCTTTCTAATTTATCCAACACTCGTATTTAAAAAAATTTTTTTATAATACATGACATATTGTAAGACTTCAGACGTTACTTTGTCATTGTCTTATGTTTTGTATAGTCCTATGTTAGTCCCATCCATTAACCGCCATCACTATTGTCAGTGGAAAGGGCCTGACATTTTGAAGCTGTAGGTATACCTGTCAAGATTTTTTCCTTTGAGTCCTATTCAATATGTCTTCTGGGGTCACCTCGTACTCGTTTCAAGTCATAGTCCTTGCCGTTTGTGAATACACAGTACCTGTTTCACCAAGAAATGGGAAGTGGCCAAGAAATATCAGCTGTTGTGAAAATAAGGGACATTAGCGTACATGAGAACATGTAGGCCACCTGGGACTCTTCTTTTGTTGGAGTGGCTTCATGAATGTGCAGAGCTAGCTGCTTTGTAGCCGCGGGGCTAGCACCAGCCACAGTGGGTGAGAAGTAGGCAGGGAGTGGGCATGGCAGCCGCCCGCACAGAGGAGAAACTGACCTGGATTTCCCAGGAATGGACATTAGTAGATACATAGTTCCACTGTCTAGATTCTTTTTAACAATGTGTAGATCTGTGGTATGGGGAATAATAAAGAAATATAGTCAATGCTATTGTAAGACTATGTTCTTTTCCAAAACGGGCATTTTTTTTTCTTACGGCCTCCGACATTTGCCTAAAATGTCCGTTCTCGGGAAGAATTCTGTCCGTAACAGTCCATGCGTTGAATGCGCTTCTCTGGCTTTTTATCCTAGATCAGAGTTTCAGAACCCCAGTCCATAAGGGCAGACCAGGAATGATGTGTATCCCTAAGAAGTAGTTTAATTATTTTTGGGTTGGGTTATTGAGAATTTGTGGGTTGTCTGTGGCCCTTGTACACCTCTGCAGCAGATAGTTGTTGTCCAGCTGCCTGGGCAAGCCTTAGTACAATACACATCCTACCCAAAAAGCTCATTAAGTCCTGTTGTCCTACATTTTCAATTAAAATGTTCACCCGCGCTCTCTCATTGGAGCTGTGTGTGCCCCTTATAATTACCGAGTTAAATAGGGGAAGATCAGGACACGTGTCTGCAATAGGACCGTATAAAATGTGAAACAGCTGACATTTCGCTTTAGCATCGCTGTTTCTTCTGTGTGTTTTGTAATAATAATGAGAAAAGTTTGTTTATTATAGACCTACATAAAACAGACCATGCCCTGACCCTTAAACTTCCTGTGCAAACTTTCTCATGCCGACAGGAAGTGGAGCTACAAGGCACATAAACAGGGATGAAATAATATTCCAGTATAGCTCGGATAGAGAGCTATGCTTTTTTTTGAGAATGAAATAAGACATTCAATTTTTTTTTTAGGAAAAAACACATTTGCTTCCTGATTGTTTGTATGGCCTGTAGGCCTTTTCATATTCACCGTAGGTCAGGAGGTGTCAACAGACTCGCGTGTCCTACATGGGCGATCTGTTTATTGCAGGTAATGTCATACCTGGAAATAACGTAAATAAGATGGCCCTGAAAAAACTTACGAGCCTGCCCACAGAATGGGGGGCCAGCCCTGACACTTCTTATATATAACTGTTAGCTGAGGCACTGCAAATACTGTTTTCTTATAGAAGTATCTCCAGGGTATGTGCTTCGTAGCACAGATAACTTATTGAGAGTATTGTTCTCCATCTTTTTCATTCATCACACGATGTTGTTTGATGGGAAACGTACTGTATTGATATGCAGGTGACATGATGTCTAGAGAAATCAATGATATTACAAGTTGGTTTTCATCTGAAAAAAAAATAACATTTTTATTTCACATTCCGTGCAAATATTTGTGCTGTACAGCAACCACATTGCCAGTTTTCATAGCTTCTTTTTATAACGGTACAAACAAATAATGGTATTTTTATGGTACAGTTTCGTTCTGGTCAAGCATGTTTTCCGATACACGTAAAGACCCGTTCTCTGCCGCTGAATGAAACCCACCTCCGCTCCCTTCCCCACTGGATGATTGCGCATCAACTGTGACAGTGGTGACTGGGTTGAAAAGTAGTCATACAGTGTAACCATAGCAACCAACGAAATGCTCCAGATGTTTTGGCAAGACCATTCTGTTGCCTAAATGGTTGCAACGGTGATAAAGACTTTTTTTATGTATGAATCCACAAGGTCCAGAGCCATTGAGTGTGTTGGGGGGTGGAGGGGGTTACACAGGTCACTTAAAGCCGACCTAAAAAATATATACGTTTGTTAAGTGTAAAGAATATTTATATGCTAAGTTAACATTTGTTAAATCAGTTCAGCAGTTTGTAATATATTTTATTGCCTTCACTAGTCTGTAGTAACACAGCATCTCTCAGTCAAGCTTGGAATTGCCATTGTTCTCGAGAACCCCTCATCTTTCCCGATTTGTACTTCAGTGACATAAACTTAAATAAAAACAAGCCGATTGATGGGAAATCGGCGTCTTCTACGCACAACAGTAAAATGTTATTGGAATATATTTATTACAAAGTGCTGAAACTCTTTCAATTATGTTAACAAATCACATAGATTCTTTATTCTTTACGTTCTGCCGAATTAAAGGAACACTCCGGTCCCAAAATAAGTTTTCGTAAATTTAGAAACCTTGAATTTCAAAACACAAGTCAAGTTCTTGTGTGATTTTTGATTGCACTTTTTCACTGCAGTGGTATCCTTAATGCAAAGCTCTTACAAGAAGTTATTTAAAAAAAAATGGGATAAAATAAAACACATTAGAAACCATGCATTTTTTTGTATTAAAATGCAACAATCCTTTGTTTTGGGAGCAGAAGGTCCCTTTAATTCATTTAAGATGACACTTTTTAAGTAAAAAATATGGCTGTGTGTCCAGAATTTCCTGCATGTTGTTCATCTGTCTGGCATTATATCATTTTACTTTATTGAAATTCCTATTAATTCTTCAAAACAAGTAACTATTTCTTAACGAGACGTGTGTTCAATGGAAATTGTGATTTTCTGAAATGTAAAAAATACACCCTTGTAAAAAGATGTTTGGTATTTTTTTAAAATATACACTACAAGTTTATATCTTAGTTAATATCTTGTATAAATGTAAATGGTGAATTATAGTGCAATTCTGCTATTTGTATGTATAATAAGCTCCCACATGGAGAATATGTATTAAAATTGTGCTTTTTTTGTAAATTTGTTTGTTTTTAGCTGTTTTTTTTTACATCATCTCAAGCAATATATTTTAGGTTTTTAGCATTAAGTTCCAAGAGAATATTTGCAAACTGCTGAAAAGCACTCTAGAGGGAAAGTACCTTTGAGGGGAATAGGATCGTCTTAGAGACTATGTCACGCTCATTAGATGGTCACCCAACTTCTTTAGAAGCCATACTGTCATCGTTAAGAGCGGGTTGACTGGTCTGGGCTAGCAGTTGAAAAGAATGCACAGAAGGGGAAGAGGAGAAGATGATGAAGGCTCACACTCCTCCCAGTCAGGTGAGTCAGGCATTGGGATTAAGACCAGCTCTAGCTATCGGCAAACATCACCCTTATCCTTGAAACATCACCAACGCCTAAAATAGCCAGGTCCCAAATAATCAGTGACTTCTGAAGGACACCAAGATCTTTCCCACCTTAATAAATGCTAATCCAAGTCAGGCAACCTAATTCACTAAGGATGAAACATAATGCAAATCAGAAGGGGTGGGTGGAGGACTGGCCAGGGTATAGGCCAGTAAGGGGAGCTGGATGAACGAGCTAAACACATCTTTACCATTGACTGTGTAGAGCCTTAATCCCCAAAACCAACCCAGGATGCATCATTTATTACATAATCCGGCGGGTGAATTATTAATCACTTTATTGAATAGGACCAACTGCTTGAGCTTGAAACTGGGGAGTGCTGAGTTTAGAAGATGTGTTCATCAATAGATTAGCCGGAACTCTGGTTGAGGAGAGCTTTTAAGTTCAGTATAAACATAACTTTGTAGTAAACAATGTTAAAACTAATGTCGACTAAACAAACAAAAGGTAAATGCCTACCGAGTTTTCTTCTACATCAAAAAAGTATTTTTTTTTATTCGTTAAACAACATGCAGGACTCTATAACAGCTTTTTATATTATAAAATGTAAAGGTATTCGTCAATATACGGACGACTTCCACGCCGCGTTACCTCCACCATCTTTTTTTATTGCTCCGTATTTGTTTTAGACAGCCTCTTCTGTGAGTAGTGTTTTAATCACCACATTAAAAATATATATTTATTTACAGTATTACACTATTGTGCTTTGTTTATTCTTTAAGTAACTCACATTTTTGAATGGTGCGCTACACGTTTTTGTTTGCCCAGAAGTTATATTTGAAGAACAGACAACTCTAGTACTTCATTAAAGTGCATTTTTTCATATAACTATTTGGAAGACATTTGTACTGTCGATGGGATTTTACGTCTAGACTTTTTGTTTAGAATTGGGTCACCTGAAGGTTGGGCACATACGCAGCGCTTGATTAATTGATGGATTTCTTACACTTATTTATATATTTATTCACCTATTTATATATTCACAGATTTATTTGCATATTAATTCACAAATTGGAATCATGTTGTTACGATGAATTGGTGTCATTTATTAATTGAAGCCGTATCACTTATATAGTGCAGTACATTTTAGTTTGATACAATTTTGGGTTGCAGCTGACAGACAAAGGAACACTTTTCTATTTAGTCTATTATAAGGAAAATAACATCGCCAGTAGTTGAAAGAAAAGCGACAGCTTTCAGTAAGGGTGACCACATTAACCACGTTTTATTTTTGCCATTCAGGGCCACACTATGAAGCATATGGGATTACACATATATATACCGTATTTGCTCGATTATAAGACGACCCTGATTATAAGACGACCCCCCAAATCTGAATATTAATTTAGGAAAAAAAGAAAAAGCCTGAATATAAGACGACCCTATAGGAAAAAAGTTTTACCAGTAAATGTTAATTCATGTAAATTATTTTTTTTAATAAAAGCTATGATTGAGAAAAATAGTTTGGTTTTATTTCCTTCTATTTTCCAACCTGCCCCCCCCAGTTATGCACATCTGCCCCAGAAATGCCTTATACCCCCTATATGCCACTGGGCCCCATGATATGCCTTTTAACCCTATTTGCCACTGTGCCCCATGATATGCCTTTTAACCCTATATGCCACTCTGCCTCCAGAAAACCCTTATACCCCTATATGCCACCCTGGCATTAAGGGGGTTAAAAGGCATATTATGGGGCAGAGTGGCATATAGGGAGGTTTAAGGCATTTCAGGAGGCAGAGTGGCGTATAGAGCGTTAAAAAGGCATTTCTGGAGGCAGAGTGGCATTAAGGGGGTTAAAAGGCATTTCATAGAACACTCTGCCTCCAGAAATGCCTTATGCCCCCCATTTAACACTCCTTTGCCTCCCCCCCAAACTTACCGGTGCTTCTGACTCCCCTGTCATGCAGCCGGGGCAGCGTGTAGATACCGGTGCGGGGAACTCTGATCTCTGGTCTCCGATAGACGCAGACAACCCCCGCTGCTAGCCACACCTCCTTCCGGCTGCAGCGTAAGTTGTCTACGCGAATCGCATAGACTTCTACACGCTGCCCCGGCTATACACCGGGGACTCAGAAGCACCGGTAAGTGGGGCGGGGGGGGGAGACAGGAGGATCCAGGTCCCCTGCAGCTGCGGGGGATCTGGATCTTAGTCGTCTCATAGGCAGACCTATTTGAGGTCTGATTATAAGGCGACCCAGATTATAAGACGAGTGGTATTTTTCAGAGCATTTGCTCTGAAAAAAGCCTCGTTTTATAATCGAGCAAATACGGTATATATAGACACAGCTTCCCAGTTATTATTATTTATTGTTTTATATAGCGCCATCAAATTCCGTAGCGCTGTACAATGGGTGGACAGGATATAACGAGTAGTATGTAACATAACAATTTGACTTACAGAGACAAAAGGTGAGGAGGGCCCGGCTCAAACGAGTTTACAATCTAGAGGGCTATAGGGTGTATTACACAATAGGTAAAAGTACCATTGGTAGGGATAGACCAGCCACGCTAGTAAAAGCATTGCAGGCGAGGGACTAGGAAAGGTGAGCTAAAGGAATATGGGAGGGCGTAAGTGTGCTATGTTATAAGCGTCCTTAAAGAAGTGGATACAAGCACGGAGAAAGACGGATAGACCGGGGAGAGCATTCCAGAGGATAGGGGCAGCCCTTGAGAAATCTTGTAAGTGTGCATGAGAGCAATAAATCAAAGGAGAGGATAGAAGGAGATCATTGGATGAGCGGAGAGAACGGTGTGGAGTGTATTTAGAGATGAGTGAGGAGATGTAGGGAGGGGAACCGCTGTGTAGGGCTTTGAAAGTAAGGATTTTCAAATGAATCCTGAAGCTCCATCTTTGTCACTAAACATCTTACCATAGTCATCTTTGTCCCCAGTTTCTCATAGCCATCTTTGTCACTAAAACCATCCCATAGCGACCTTTGTTTCCAACCATGTCCCCAGTCTGACAACCTCCACGGAGAGCTCTCATTCCAGGACAATGCATTGTCTTGGATTGAACCTGCCTGGTACATCAAGTCCCATTGCGGGACTGTCTCTGGCAACCGGAACATGTGGTCACCCTACTTTCAGTTAAATGTCAACCATTGTCAAGCTGTCAATAAAGTTCACACCTGCCAAGAGACTGCCCTACATACAAATACAGAAATACTATACACGGTAGGGTAGTCTGGCTTAGAGCAGCAGTCCCACCAGAACAGTAGCCCCTCTGGAATGTCCCTTAGGCATTCAGACTCCCTGGTACTCCAATGCTCAATGAGCTGGTTGGGGAGATCTCTGATCTCCCTTGTAACTGTAACGTATACACTATGGGGGAAATGCTTAACCAGCACAGCCTTGTTAGCGAACTTACGCGGCACTGTATCTCCATAAAAGTGGGATATAACATTGCATCCTGGTTATTAGCATAGAGGATAGTGGCCACGGAGATAAGTGGCAGGGTGCCCTGGGCCAGACCTAGGGCATCACCGACCCAAAATATGCCCCTTAGGACCATTGTATCTAAAAGAGTACACGTGGTTACCCTGTTTAAAGTGGTATATCCGGGTTATAAAGCATGGTACACTTGATGGGGCAACATGGAAATGTTCCATTAAACATATCCAGGATTGCATCCAAAATGGAGTGGTCACCTGACTATCAGGGTCCAATGAAAACACAACAGGGAAGACTCAAGCACAGCAAAATTCCCTGCACACGCTGCTCAGGTCCTGTCCCTTCTAAAATGTACTCAAACAGCTCACAGTGATGCCTGTAGTAAGTTATTTGCAATGTGATGTTGTTTATGACAGCGAATAAACCTCTGTGTCATTTACGCTGTGGTGATAGCGGGTGATGGGAAATTGATATAGTGACTCATTGAATTAATATATTTACCGCAGGGACAGTAATGCCAACACAATAAATGTGTTTCTGTGAGTTAAAAGTACATGTGAACAGACAGCAGGGCCTTTGAAGGAGACAGGAAGACATTACTGGAAATTAACCACGGAGACGTGCAGAAGAGCGTCAGCTGATTATTAGCCAAGAGGTAAGGCATTTGGAAAACACATGGAAGCATCTGAGAGTTCTTTGAATTTATCTAGGAAAATCCAAAACTAAGCTAAATTCACCAAGGGGTAACACTGCACCTACCAGCCTTGTGGTCTAGCCCTATCTGTGGGTTTGGTAAAGATTAGCTCAATGGCTTTGACTGTGGTTTGGGATTTTTGTTTTGATTGCCACATTTTCAATGAGTGGTATTGCTATTTGTTTCCAATAATATTGAAGCCTAGCATCTCAGACCAGATCTGTCAAAATATTATGTTTACTACCTTGGCACAGCCCAGAACACACCACCACACACGCTGCTTCTCAGGCGCTGTCCTTCCCATCTGGCCCCGCTGTCCTGCCTTGGTGTGCAGCGGGGATCACGGGCCGGTTTTAGTCCCGTTAATCTACAGGGATCAAGGAAATGTAGAACCGATCACTGCTCCCATGTGACCATCTTGCAAGCCAAGGACAGTGTACAGTCCCACCCTGACCCCAATCACTCCATCGATGAACCCGCCCCTTCTCACCTATGACACACCCAAAAATGGGGTCTTTGTTGGGAAATCTAAACCGTTAGGGGGATGTTTGCTATTGAAACCACTGCTGTCGATTACAGATAGCATAACAACCTAATTTTGAAAGGTAAAGCAAAGATAGGCCTAAAAAAGTGAGTTCAACGTGGAATTTTCATATAACTGGCTAAATTCTGCTAGCGAGCACCAAGACGGATTTCTAATAAAAGTATTGTGTTGTGTTTCAGTCTGTAAATACCAATAGATGGGTTTAGTGCGTATACCGAACCAGCAGTGTAGAATTTAGGTAATGTGACACTCTAGAGGTACTGGCCCACACTGACCACAACATTAATTGCAGTCGTGCGTATAAGCCTCAAACAGAACTCAATAACATTAAAGCTACACAGAAACTCTAAAGAAGCGTGTTCGTTTTCTATAGCAACAGCCTCTCAGTGTCTACGATTGTATCATGTGACAAGTGCGGCTGGCAAGAAATTATTCATAAGGCAAATTTTTTGTTAATTGAACAAATGTTCCTGGGAAGGGGCTGGCCATTCAGCAGTACTAGCATCCTTCTTTCTAATGATGTATTTAGTTATAAAAGTGTTACATTCAGCAAAGTATGTGGAGCAGCATTCTTAGGGCTTACATGAAACTGTTTTCATGGAACTGCCCTTTTACCCCTTTTTGGGAGATATAATTGTAATTATATCATTATTTCCTTATGAAACCTGTCGAAGTAAATATCTACAGAAATACCTCCATGATAATCTCAGACCTACACAACACATATATACGGAAGCCTCCCTCCCCCTCTGCACGAGGTGACAAAGTGACAGCCATGGTGTTTGTTTTATAGAAGTCCTGCTTGTTTCTTGACCTCCATGCCTCATGTTAGGCCAGTTTTACCGCATTTTATCAGTGCTTGGGAGGGAGGAATGAACACAATCCTTACTGGTTTAGATCTAGGGATACAATTTCACAAAAAACATAAATAAACGTTCCATTCTCTGTCATATGATCGGCGTGGCTGCCAAATATCAAAACACATGTGCCTACAAAGTCAGTTTGCTTTATGTCAGAGCTCTCTTTTATGTACAAATATACATAAAAAAGGAACAAAAACACACAGCCGAACTCCATTATTTGGGAATGTGCTGACGCCTTTAAAATATCCTTTGAAACTCATCCCTTTAAAACGGTGAGCCAGCTAGGATTTTAGACATCATTAAAGGTTCGAGGAGTTAGATCCAGAATAGGAATCTGTCCTGAACACCCAGACTGGAGTAAAAACATTGCCATGAGAAGCTGAACTCTGCAAGCTCCCAGGTGTGAGAAGTGTTTACAGAAACAGATTGTGAGGGCAGATAAGAACCGGTCGGTCCATTTTGTTTTGTCTGGATAACAAATTTAAGTTCTTTAAATTTTAGGGGAGCTGAGATCTGTGACACAGCCCAGTACTGTGTAGCATTACCAGTCCGTTACCACCTCACACTTCCTGACAAAGGTTGCCCGAACAAAACCCAAAGTCAGCAATACAATCGAGGCTCTAGATCACAAATACTTTCAGGTACAATCACACATGTTTCGGTTGAAAATATGAGAAACGTGTCTTATGGGAAAAAAAAGCCAGTTTGGCAACCCTGTGCTTCTCCATCTCCCCACTTGTATGAAGGACATTGGTAGATACATTTGCCATAGTTGGTCATGAATTCAAACAGAAAAAAGGTGTCTGTAATATTCTTACATTAAACTAAAATATAAAAAGAAACAAATTCGAATTAACATCTCAATGGGAGCTTGCAGATGCTCCAGAAGACGGACACCATGATCGAGATAACCCCAGTCAGCCATGATAATGTTTGAATATCCTGATGACTGACACTTTTACTTCTTGTGTACTGCACTACAAGCTATGTCCTGTTTACCCATCATAAGGCGCTACGGAATATGATGGCGCTATGGCTGAGCTGGTGGTGGACACGCGTTACATTTTTGTTCTTTTGCAGCTGTCAGCCACATGCTGCAGGACCGCTGGAGTGGCCGTAGGGGTAAGTATGGGGTGCTATCAGCCAGCAGTCCACTGGGTGCCAGATGGCTAGTCCGGGCCTGATGACGTTATATACCTTACTAAATAACAACAGCTCAGAGGGGCCAAATTATACATGTTTAGGAAATGGACACATGAAAACAGTCAAGAGTCAAGTACTAGTGTGCGCAACACAAAGTGTAGGAATTCTATGAAAACAGGCTTGTAAACAGTGACACCTGCTGGTAGGAGGTACGTAGCGCGTTGTACCTGAAAGCAGGTTTCCTACTTCTTGTTGGATAGAAGACTGCTTTAACTTCTTTAGAACTGAGGGGTTTTCCCACCCAAAAGTCTAGGTTACTTTTTGACATTTTTACTATATGTTTGTTAGACTACAATTCACATTTTCCATACTTGATGTACCCATGCAAATTAGATATTGCTTTTTAAGGCCTTATGTGGAAAACACAGAAATAAATATACAGAAATATAGTACTTAGTAATATTAATATGTAAAACAAAAACACCTACAGAGTAGGTGCCCTTGCTACTCAACGAGCCAATTTATGTTTCAAGATCCGCTGATTACAGAAATACCACACACAGTTCTAGAGGACAACCACTCGTTACATAGTACCCTATATTGTATTTTTTAATATTTCTGGATTAAAGGGTTTGATAGAGCAAAGGATTCCTTTTTTATAATTTTGTAATAATAGCGGTAGGAAATGTACTTTAATGAATATGATAGGTTTGTGGCCCGTATTCCAAGTCCATGGGGAGAGTCTGCAGAATCCTCCCAAATGCATCTCCCCTTTTCTCACTTCGCAGCTAAATGCTGGTTCAAAATTATGCATCCAGTGAGCGCTTTAGTTTTCTTTGATTCACATTTTAGAAGAATGCATGTTAAAGGACTCACAGAAGGTTAGGATCACTCACAGAGTACGTTAATATGCACTCTTCTATAGTAGGGGTGTCGGGGACATTGGACTGTAAAAACACCTCCTAAACTCAGACAGTGTTGCTGAAATTCCTCTATATAGGTGTTCAGCAACAACAACAAAAAAGTCAAGGGCCCCGTTTGATCGCCCCTAGGAGCGGCTAAAGCTGCCACCTGCCATGCTGCTCTAACAAGATTGGAGCGTCCATTCAAAATGAAAGAGTTCCAAGAGTTTCTCTTCAGACCCTCCTGAGAACAGGTACTGCACCAACCATGCTGGTCAATGGAGCCCAGCTCACTAATCAAATGAAATGTGAATAGTGAAATGTGGAAAAAAAAAAATATATAAAAAAAATTTAAAAAGTTAAAAAGTAAATAAAAATGTATTACAATTTAAAAATAAACACCCCAGTGATGTCATCATTAAATCATAAGGGACATTATCCAGTTCAAAGAAAATATGTCCAAAAACTGTACAAAAAAAATTATTTTTTATGAGCCATTCCTAAATGGCTCATGGTGCTGTACATTCCCAAAAATCCTGGCATGAAAATAGCTTTCCTTGACCCTCGTTATCATTATCACTCCTCTCATTTCTCTTTATCGCTCCCTTTTTCTCTCTTTCTCTTAATCAATTCTGCGTTTATTGCATGAAAGCAAGAAAATACAGAATTACAGTATATAGGCAAACAAATATCATACACAGCTCAAATAGATTATACTAGGGCTGCAACTAATGATTATTTTCATAATCGATTAATTTATTTAAAATAATTTAATAAACAAACAGGATGTTAAAAACAAACAGCAGAATAAGAAAACTTTGAGAATAATGCATTTCTTGTTTTTGTTTCCCAACCTGCCCCCCCAATTATGCACATTTGAGCTCAGGCTTGCCGTACTGCCTCCCAGATATGCCACTCTGCCCTCCCCAGATATGCCTTATACCCCCAGATATGCCACTCCGCCCTTCCCACATATGCCTTATACCCCGAGATATGCCACTCCGCCCTTCCCACATATGCCTTATATACCCTTTATGCCTTATACCCCCTGATATGCCACTGTGCCCCTAATATGCCTTATACTCCACTATGCCTTATACCACCAGATATGCCTTATATACCCTATATGCCTTATACCACCTGATATGCCTTATACCCCTCAAATATGCCACTCCGCCCCCCAAATATGCCTTATACCCCTTATATGCCATTGTGCCCCAGATATGCCTTATAATCACCTATATGCCACTCTGCCCCCCCAGATATACCTTATACCCCAGCTATGCCCCTCTGCACCCTAAATATGACACTCTGCCCCTGATATGCCTTATAACCCCTATATACCACTGTGCCATTGATATGCCCCTCTGCCCGCCCAAGTATGCCACTGTGCCCCCCTGATATGCCTTATAACCCCCTGATATGCCACTGTGCCCCCACTGATATGCCTTATACCCCCTAAATGCCACTGTGCCCCCCACATATGCTTTATAATCCCCTTTATACCACTGTGCCCTTGATATGCCCCCCCCAGACTTACCCCCCGTGCTCCAGACTACTTGGTGTCTAGTAGAGGCAGCCGGTGAGCGTCTGTGCGATGTGCGTAGACAACCTCTGCTTTTGGCCGGCACTTTCACTGGAGCGTTTATGACCGGTGACACCGGTGCTTCATCATAGAAGCCCCAGTTTAAGTGCCGGCAGTAGCGGAGATTGTCTGCGCGCATCTCACAGACGCCCACCGACTGCCAGAGAGAATGATCTGGGTTCCCTGCAGCGCTGCGGGGGATCCTCCTCTCTGGCAGCCGGCGAACATTAAACAATGCGCGGAGACCACCTTCTGCTCTGAAAAAATCCTCATCTTATAATCGATAAAATCGCTTCAACTAATCTTTAATGAAATTCGTTGGCAACGATTTTCATTATTATTATCGATTTTATTGATTAGTTGTTGCAGCCCTAGATTATACATTGCAAAAAAATGCGAGGGAAGCAGCAGCGGGCCCTGTGGAAGTGTGCCAGTGAGAGCTCTGCAGTTCAGGTAAGGGGGTGAGGGAAGATGAATGAGCAAGTATGTGTGATTGAGGGAATGAATGAGTATCTGTGAATATGTGTGAGTGTGTGTGTGATAACATGGATGTGTATGTGGGGGATAGCATGGAATATGGAAGCTGTAATCACACTCCTATCATGCCCAGGTTCTAGCATATACTGGTTGCCTGGGCATGATAGGAGTGTGATTGGTGTTAGCAAATATATATATATATATATATATATATATATATGTGTGTGTGTGTGTGTGTATATATCAGGGGCCCTCCAGCTGCTGCAGGACTACATCTCCCATAATGCTCTTTCGGCTAAGGGGCTGGCTGAGGAGTATGGGAGATGAAGTCCTGCAGCAGCTGGAGGGCCGCACGTTGGACGGCCCTGGTATATATAATATTGTTATTGCCTTTTTTGTCCAATTTTGGTGTGTTAACCACACTTTTATTAAAATTAAGTAACACACCAACATTGGAAATGCTGAATTTTCGGTTTCGGTCCAGAATTTTGATACATTTTACGGATGTCTAAAAAAATTAGGAGGGGATCCTAATGAAACAAACACGAAGGAGAAAGCTAGGGATTTGTGTTTGAGATTTGTTTTTTTCTCATTCCCACACAATGTGCGCTCAGTCAGTGTCCATGTGGGAAGGCTGCAGCCTTATAACACAGCTCATGGATTCCCTTTGTGCTAATAGAGATCTCTGGGATCCCAAATGCATTGTAAAAAAGTAAAATAAATGAAAAAATAGAGGAATACAAAAAAAAAAAGACTTTGCTGAACTTTTTAGGAAAAAAAAACTTGAATTGGGGGCCAGCTAAACTAACATAAGGGATACTGCTGAGTGTTTTTTTTCTGCAGTTGCTTATTTTCTGGCCAAGAAAAAAAGCAACATACAATGTTTGTCTGGCACACACAAAAATTTTTTTACGTATCCGCTAGCATGTCGGCGGGGCAGGACACCCGCTGATGCCATGGGGTCTGGTCTTCTGATGCGCCGTCAGGGATGTCCTCAATTCACTGTCCCACACAAAAGATTCTCCAGCAGCTGCCTTCTCAGATGGTCCTCACCCTCTCTTCCAGTTCCCTCATAGGTAGGAGGCACATTCAAGATGGCCACGAGCAGGTGGCCTTTACGGAATTAAGTTATTCTTTTCAAATTATGGTGCCAAAACCAAATTAGGCACCTTTTCTCATTACTAGCCCCATAAAAACCCCAGTAACCCAGTAGACTTCTGATGGTCATGTCTACGTGTTTCATAGTGTATCATGTCCTAGTGCATCATCTGTTATTGATCCTGTATATTTGACCCGGCTTCATCCTAACTATACGTTTTCTGGCTTCCTGACCTCGGCTCTGATATATTGATTACCTTGAACTCTGGCTTCCTGTCCTTGACTCTGATTTATTACGGTAATTTCCCTGAACTCTGGTTTCCTGACTATGGCTCATCCTGTATATCCTGTGTGTGCACCCCTAGAGTCTGTCCCCGGGCTCAGAGAAAGTCCCGCAGCGGCTCAAACCCAAAACGCTCAATTCTATTTTCATACCAAAAAATTTAAAAACATGGCTTCAAAAGAAAGCTCTACTTGTGCTGAAGCAAAACATATTTAATTTGTGTGGGTACTTTAAGTAAGAAGAAAATCATAAACAGAGTCACTAAAAAAATCAAAACCGCTTTGGTTCTGTAGTGTAAAGAAACCCAAAGTCTGAATGCACCTTTATTATGCCTGAGGAAAGACCTGAGAGGTCTTCAAAGCTTGCATTCCAAATCTAATTAGTTAGCCAATAAAGGTATCAACTTGACTATACTTGTCTCCTGTTTTTCTATGGCCAAAGTGGTACCAACTCTAACCTTACACCTTTATTGGCGCCGATGTCCCTGTACCAGGCAGCGTTTCTATGCGAAACTTTCTCCAGAGACGCTTCCCACCCATCTTCAATGACCTAGCACGTTAGCTTGTCAAACAATATCTGACTGTTATTAGAAAGCAAGAGACGCCATCTTACCCATAAATCTTCAGATTGAGATCACATCTTTTATGTCTTGTTAATTTATTATACAAATAATACACACAGCACCGATCGATAATAGTAGCAGGATGATGGAACTTGAGTGCTGTAGGCTCTTCTTGAAATGATGGAGGAGAGAGCAGAGGATCAAAGTTTAGGTAGGGGTGGAGATTAGAAGTAACCATGTCCTCTAATCATGGGTCTTTATAACCTTTTATAATATCAGTTAGCGTGAAATGATCACCTTCTATGGAATTCCAGGGAGAACCTCTAGTAGTTTTGTCATGTGGTTAAAACACATGACCGTGCCTAAATATCTGGACAGTCCCACAAAAAACACGTCATTTGGGTGGTATGCTCATAATACATACTATTATACACATGGGTGTATATAATATATACAATACAACTGCATTAATGAGGATCAGATTTGCATCTCATGCCCCCCAAAGACTATACAGCAGGTTCTAAACTGAAATAAAGGCTTTTTTTGGTATATGCTATACGTAAAAGAAGAACTTAACCCATTTCTTAACAATAAAACTATTTAAAAACATTATTATTCGTAATTATATGTGTAAAAATGCTTACCCCAGATGGAGCTCTTCCAGACACCGACCAGGAAAGAACTAATACATACATTTGAGTTCCCATATGGTCTAACGGTTAGGATTCCTTGATTATCATCCAGGTTTTAGTTTACGTAGAGGGTGGTAGATAAATGGAACAGCCTCCCAGTGGAACCAATAGAGTCCAATACAGTGAGGGAATGCAACCATGTTTACATCAGGAAAAACAGGCAGACTAGATGGTCCGAAAGGGGTTTCTATGCAGCATCACAGGGAGCACACCAGGCCTAGTGCTTTACTTGGGGAGCAGGGAGATTCGTGGGTCTCCTTTACTGTCAGTCCTCAGGTATGACACAAGACACTAGATTATGACATCATGAGCAACCATTCTGGCTGTTGCACTGGGCGACTCAGCATATCTCTGCCACTTATTCAGCACGGCCATGAGCACCAAACCCGACAAGACTATTTATTTTCATAGTAACTTGTGGGCATTCCTATGTTTTGGACGATTGCTTAATTATCATGTGACACAAGCAGGCGCTGATAGGTTGTTGCCATGGAAACCGAAAAAGCTTTACGTGATTAAACCTTCAGAACAACATGACAGCTCTACTAAGATTGCTGTCGTAACTTTGTAGAAGTCTCAATTTATGGGCGACGTGAAGCAGCGCAATTAAAAGCATTTAGATGAGGAAAACATTCCCGGACTTTTATGAAGTGAAGCGCGCGCTGCTTCGCACTACCGCCACAAGCTATCAGGTAGCGCTGCACAGCTCTATCTCACTGCGCATGCACCTTCAATGCCCTTTGATCCTTATTACGCCACCGACGTACTAAGATAACACGGTGGGACGGCCCACTGCGGGTCGTAGGGGGAGGAAACATTTAAAAACTAATGGACACCCTGTTTCGTGTTATTAATTTACTGAACATCCAATACAGATGTGTTTACTGTTAACCCAAACATACACGCCAAGATAATTAAATAATTATCATTCAAACTGTCCTGTCAGACCTTCATTGAGTGTTTTGTTGTGGCTTTTTTTTCGCGCGTAAACACAAAACGCGGGAGAGTGGAAGAGGCGGGGCCACGTGACACGCGCCGGGCGCTCGCTCTCTGCCATTTGAAAAGCAGAGGCGGTCGGCTCCGGTGTTGTGGATGTTTTGCGGTGTTTACACCGTAGTTGATCGGATCTGTACTCGCTCGCCCTTGTGTTCTTTGCGCCTGTCCGGACTGCCCCTCCTCTGCTTGTTCGCTGGTGGTACGCTCCGCAGTCCTCGCGCCCCGTGAGCTGTGGGTTTATCGTGCCTGCGGCATCTCGCTGTTTCGCCTTCACCCCTGCGTTGGCGGGAAGTCTACCTTCCCGCGCTTTTTTACTTCACGCTTTCCGTGTTTTCCCGTGTTTTTATTTAGCGTGCGTGTAATACTTGGGGTTGTGCTGTATTTTTCTTGTTGCCGGAGTCTGTTTCTTCCTCCTTCGCTATGCCGGCTCAGGCCTCGCCAGTCTCCCTGCCAGCCGATGTCAAAAAGCGGTAAGACTTCGTATATGTATATGGGCTCTCTTAATACGCGATGTAAAGTTATGTGACGTGAGCTAGCATTGACGTCATGATCGCCAATACCGCTGCTTGTCGGTAAATGGCACGTCAAAGGGTTTGGTGGTTATAGTGTCAGACAGACTTCATTCTGTACCGACCTTTCGCATTTACGTTATTTTCTCTCCCGGAGTCGTTTCTTTTTGTATAAAGGGTGCTTTAACGCTTTACGCTCTGCATAACGCAGTAATCCCCCAGCACCTAGCCATGTGCTGCTGTTTATAAACACCCAGCAAAAGGCGATTCCTTCCCCCTCCGTCTCCTCTATTTCAGTATTTAAAAACTACGTCACTTCTGTCTTCTGTTTTTGTTTTTCTTTTCCCTTTTCATCCTGTGGGTTGCTGGCTTAAGTGTTTCAGCAAGCTTTTTTTCAGTTTTTATTACACAATGGATTTAACCATCTCAAGTGTCACATGATATTGGGGTGTGTGTATATAATATCTATATCACACACACACAACCAGGTTAATTTGAATGACTGCCATTATTGTGTTAAAAAAACAACTTAAATCCTCTTTAAATCCAGCCCTATAGCTGCTGGTTAAAGTAATTTCACACCTTATGGAGACAGACTATATCGAAAGCCTTTCTATTTACATCCTTAGGTAAAGGCAAAATGATATGCCCATAGTTTTTTTTTGTTTTTTTTGTGTGCTCTTTGCCTTAAGTATACATCATGGGTTAACACTGTAAGCGGATGCGAAGCTCCCAGGTGCAATTTCTTCTGGTGGAGATCGTAATTGTGCTGGCTGTTATGTAAAGAATATTTTTAAATCTCCTTATTGCTGTAATAACCAGTGGAATGGTCCAGTCAGTAGAAAGATTCCACATGTTGCTATGGCAATAAGAGCACTTTTAACAAGTGACTATCAACGCCCAGAGTCTGCGAAAGAATTATGCCTCTCCATTCCCTTACATGCAAAATGTGTTCAAATGCTGCCTCATGCACGTGTTGTAAAGTTTTTATTATTTCTTTTACAGGCTAAAGGCTTTGGAGCAAGATGGCTTATCTGAGAAGGTACTAATATCTGACTAATTGACTTGGAAGTAATTAGCCAAGCATTAAAATGTGTCTTGCACACTTAATGCAAGCTCGCCAATGTGTGAGAATGAGCTGCTTATTGTGCAATGGGTTCGTGACTAGTCCCCTTTTTTTCTTTCTAGGAGTGCATTAAACAGAAGCTTAGTTTGGTGCTTGGCTTTCTAGAAGCAGATGCAAAAACCAAACTGAGTGATCTGGAGAACAAGCTGAGCAGAGAGGAGCTGTCCGAGGTACACGCTGTCTATACAACGGGGAACCTTCCTCAGAAATGAATCTACCGGTCCTGATGTTGTCTTCATTTTTCCAGGAAGGATACCTGACAAAGGTCAAGTCCCTTCTGTGCAAGGAACTAAACATGAGCAACGGGGATCTAAACGGGCAGGCGAATGGTTCCACAAATGGAACCTGTGGCAGTGATGACGACGATGTGGAGATGTCAGAGTCTCCGACAGAAGATCCCAAAGGCCGCAAAACGAGGAAAAGCAAAACAAATGGAGAGAACAAAAGTGAGATCCATTGTTTAACACCCCAGTTGAAGTTATTCTAGACTTGTAGCCTATTATTCTAATACTTTGAACAGTGCAAAAAAAAAAAAAAAAATGTTTTTCCTACTATGCACTGATGGCAAGAAATTACCTAGGTTAAATAGACAAAAGGGAATACCTTTACTCTGGTCGCTTATGGTATTGGCTAGGCAGTGGGTCGTGGCCTCCAGTCTATGAAACCTTTAGCTTAACATGACACATTAGCAGTAGTTATGTTCTAGAATCATCATCAACAAATGATGCATATGAAATAACTGTTGTATTAGGGTTTTTTTTGCCTTCTAGTCCTATATTCATATGTTTTATAAAAAAAAAAAAATCTGTGGTGTAACTTGCTTGTTCCCCCAGAGTCTGCCCGTGCACGCCCTGCAAGAAGTGTTGGCAAGCAGGCGACCATAATGTCCATGTTCTCCAAGGGGTTAGTATTTGCTTAGTTCGGTTCTACAACATGATTTTCACTTGTACAATACTTTCCAAAGGACACAACAAATCGTCTTAAATGCAGTTAAGTGTGTGCACTCTTCTTGCCCATGTTTAAAAGACTTGGAGTATTGCCAAAAGTGCAAGCCATGTAGTTTTGGATTACATAACTAAAGTTATTGCTGGAGTGGAAATATCGGCATAAAAATTATATCTTGCATTAAACTAAATGGTCATCTTGGCCAAATTATAAACATATTCTAAAAGTTGTAAGTTCCCTTCACTAGGCCAAGCAAGAGAAAGTCAGATGATGTCAATGGTGAAGTCAAAACAGAGGATGAAGTGTCTGCAGAACCGGAGCAGGTATGTGGATCGCCATATTTAAATTGGCCATACAGGAGTTGCAGCCACAGTCGGTTCTGATAAGACAGGCGGGTGGTATTGTGTTCATATATGTGGGACTCAACAAATCCACATAACTCACAGCTTCCAAAAATATCTGGCTTATTCCTGATGTGCAAATATGAGTTTCTATGGGTAGAATACTACATAATATAAGGACACCGACTGGCTGAATACTTTGAAAGCTTTTCACTTATACACGTGTTTCTTCTCCTTTGTGCTGTCTAGGAGGAACAAGATGAGAAAAGAATAAAAACTGAAGCAAGTGAGAGTAACGGGTAAGAATTCTAAACTGCAAATGTCTTATTGGAAGCATCCAGTACATTTTAACTTATATGAACTAAGGTTCTTTATGTTGCCGAAAGTGAAACACTTAAACTAAGCAATCTATTCCGAATCTCAACATTATTTGTGATGGTTGTTTACTTTTTCTAAGCTCTGCAACAAGCAAAACTCCAAAAGTGAAACCTGTGCAGCAACCTAAGGTAAGACTTCCTTAATATGTATTCATGCGCTTGGGAGACTTTGGTTTGGCTTGTCTCACTGCTTTGTCTCCTTTGGGCAGACACCACCACCTAAGTGTCTGGACTGCAGGCAGTACCTGGATGATCCTGATCTGAAGTTCTTCCAAGGGGACCCTGCAGATGCTGTAAGTACAAAAAAGTTACTTAAACTCCATTTCTATGTACAGCCCGGCCTGTTGGGCATCCCCTTCTAAGATGATTGTTGCAGTCAAATGTTACTGCCTATTGCAGCTGGATGAACCTGAAATGCTCACAGATGAGCGTCTGTCCCTCTTTGATGCCAATGAGGATGGTTTTGAGAGCTATGAAGATCTCCCGCAGCACAAAGTTACATGTTTTAGGTTGGTGATGATGACATGCATTTAACACCATATACTGCATGTGACATGGAGTTTCATTAGATTTATTATACTTTTTCTGTTGCAGTGTGTATGACAAAAGAGGGCATCTGTGCCCCTTTGACTCTGGTCTTATTGAGAAGAACATCGAGCTGTATTTCAGTGGTGTTGTGAAACCTATATATGATGACAGCCCTTCTCTGGATGGTGAGCTGTCTTAACATGTTATGTATTTACATGCATGTCCACCTAGGGGATCTGCATCATTTAAAATGCTTAACTGTGTAGAACTTCCTATAGCGTTTGGTTGTCAGACATTAACACTGGCCTCAATTATCATTAGAAGCACTTGCCTTGAGGGGGTATATTGATGACAAACGCCCCAGTTGCTTGAAGAAGCCCGGTTAGATTAGCACACCGGTTTCTACCACTAAACATGGGAATGTAATTTATTATAATGCAGATCTTAACATGTCATTACTTTGTAACTTAACAGGTGGTGTACGAGCAAAGAAGCTGGGCCCAATTAACGCTTGGTGGATAACTGGCTTTGATGGAGGTGAAAAAGCCTTAATTGGCTTTACAACAGGTAAGCAGCCCCAGGGGAACACAAATCTCTAATTGCTAAACTAACTCCCAGCTCTAATGTTCTGGTAATGACGCTTAAATGCTCTAGGACTTCAGGTTTGATACTGCTCTAATGTTACTTATCGTTGGGTAACCTGTATGTGTTCTTGGGTTACTACAGCCATTATTTAAACCTAGAACCATGATGGGTGCTGCATGAGATCTTTTTGTCCCTGTCTTTCAGCATTTGCCGACTACATCTTGATGGATCCAAGCGAGGAATACAGTGTTATCTTCGCTCTGATGCAGGAGAAGATATACATGAGCAAGATAGTGGTGGAATTTCTGCAGAACAATCCAGATGTTACTTATGAAGATCTTCTGAACAAAATTGAAGTGAGTGAATCTCTCCCCCTAATCTGAGATCTTCTGTAATAGGGAGTTTAAATTGTTATGGGAGCCAAGCTGACTAGCGCACAACTAAAAGCGTCCCGTCACCCACACGCAAAAGCGGAGCAATAGGTTTAGTATGGGGTAATTCTAATGCGTTTTAGGTCCAGCAGATCTGACAACCAAAAAATATGGGCCTTCTCGAGCTGGCATTAGCATTGTGCATTGTACTGAATAAAAGCTTTAACTCTATAATTAAATGGCTGTATTGCAGACAACTGTACCACCTTCTGGCCTGAACTTCAACCGCTTCACAGAGGACTCCTTGTTGAGGCATGCTCAGTTCGTGGTGGAGCAGGTGGAAAGCTATGACGAGGCAGGAGACAGCGACGAGCAGCCGATAATTATCACTCCCTGCATGAGAGATCTGATCAAACTGGCTGGTGTCACCTTGGGTAAAAGGTAGGTACTGCTGGAATCTCTGAGTGAATGCCTTGCAGGAGTCGGTTTACTTGTCTGGAAGTCTTTATCCGCTGATGGACCATAACATGGTTTCTTTCAGACGTGCTGCAAGGAGACAAGCAATAAAGCACCCCACAAAGATTACAAAAGACAAGGGACCTACAAAGGCCACTACAACCAAATTAGTGTATCAGATCTTCGACACTTTCTTCTCTGAACAAATTGAAAAAGACGAAGATAAAGAGAATGCAAAGCGCAGGCGTTGTGGCGTTTGCGAGGTGTGTGTTCCTTCATGCCATCGTATATAAATTATACTCCCAGTCGACTTCTTAGCGGCTCAAGGACTTTGTCAATTTGAAATGTATTCTTGTTTTTAAACAGGTTTGTCAGCAGCCTGACTGTGGCAAGTGCAAAGCTTGCCAGGACATGGTGAAGTTTGGAGGTAGTGGCAGGACTAAGCAAGCCTGTACCCAAAGGAGGTAAAGCTTTTCACCTAGTGTGCATATTTTAGGGTATCCTGGGCTTTATGTACCTGGGTATGGGGGGGGGGCTTTTTTGTTATGAAAGTACTTGGTAAAACGTTTTAAAACCTTTTGGCATTCAGGTGTCCAAACCTGGCAGTGAAGGAGGCTGATGAAGATGAGGAGGTTGATGATAACATTCCAGAAATGCCTTCTCCAAAAAAGATCCTCCAGGGACGAAAGAAGAAACAGGAGAAAAAGAACCGAATCTCATGGATTGGAGAACCAGTCAAGGTAAACTGACAATATTTTTAATTTCACGACTATTCTATGGCCTTCTCAATTCTCATTTTATGAACCCGGACTTGTACATTGGTTTGGCAATGACTATTTTTTCACTCTCTGATAGGTTGATGGAAAGAGGGAATATTACCAAAAAGTCTCAATTGACTCAGAAGTCCTAGAAATTGGAGACTGCGTCTCTGTGAGCCCTGATAACCCCACAGAGCCTCTTTACTTGGCAAGGTTTGTATCAATTTTCCTGCTAGAATGTTCCTATACTAACCCTGTGGCTAATGTGACTGGTAACATTGTATCCCTTAATGGCTTCCTGTGATAATGCCTCACTGGGGCTAAAACTCTATAGGGCTGCCCATATGGTTATTGAGTATGTACAGTTACTTGGGTGAGTCAGATTTTTGTTATTATGCTGCCTTTGATCTGTCAGACTTCACAGCCTTGACGATTTTCATAATTTATATGACTTTTTATAACGGTGGGTTTCTTGTCTCCTAGGATTACATCCATGTGGGAAGATGCAGGCGGTCTTATGTTCCATGCACATTGGTTTTGCCTTGGCACGGACACTGTCCTTGGGGCCACATCTGATCCCTTGGAGCTCTTCCTTGTAGATGAATGTGAGGATATGCAGCTCTCCTACATACATGGCAAGGTCAAGGTTATCTATAAAGCACCATCTGAGGACTGGGCCATGGAGGTGAGTTGGCTGCACGCACACAAGGCATGTCGGCATCCCTTCATAACTCTGTAAAATGCTTACTGAATGTCCGTATCTAAAGACTTAGATGAATGGGCATATTTAACGGTCTAGAAGTTCACTTACAGTCCAGACAGTAAATCGTATTGGGATTTTGGGGCTTTGACAAAGGACTGAATTACTGGCCCTTAAAGCAGGAAAAATAACTAACTAAATCCTGCTTGGGGACCCGGACTTATTGTACTGCATGTCTGCTATAACATGAACAAACCCTTTATAACAAAGTGCCTTATGGATGCATATGATAACCTGGAAATGTTACTAAATCTCAAGAAGCTCACGTTAGTGGTTTGGTTCGTCACAGGGAGGAATGGACACAGAAATCAAAGTTGTGGAGGATGATGGAAGCACGTACTTCTACCAGCTGTGGTATGACCCAGAATATGCTCGTTTTGAGACTCCTCCGAACCCTCAACCCACTGAAGACAATAAGTATAAGTGAGTAACGGTGTCCGTATTGATCTTGGGGATGTTTATGTTAAGGAGGTATTTGCTGGAAGGCAGCCTCTTGGCTATTCTGAAGGGGCTAATACAACAGTTTAAACCGTACCTTGCTCATAAACATTCTTTGTTCATATGTCAGGTTCTGTGCTAGCTGTGCACGTCTAGCTGAA
This sequence comes from Spea bombifrons, assembly GCF_027358695.1. Classification (NCBI taxonomy): domain Eukaryota; kingdom Metazoa; phylum Chordata; class Amphibia; order Anura; family Pelobatidae; genus Spea; species Spea bombifrons. The sequence continues at coordinate 104,362,814 of NC_071090.1, read as the reverse complement.
ATAAGACAGAGGGAGATGCCAAGGGTGTTTGATCCGCTGGAAGATCTCGAAGACAGAGTTCTGTACAGTACAGCTGCAAAGAATGGCATCCAGTACAAAGCTGGCGATGGAGTGTTCTTGCTTCCCGACGCATTTTCATTCAGGTACTTAGACCTCCAAGCTTAACAGTCTGGCTTCTTTAGTCTTGTGTGACGTAGAATATCTGAGCTTTTCGATATAAGCATTTGGTGTTAACATTGCAACATAGACAATGTCCTACATGTGCAGTGTTCACAAATGGATGAAGCTGTGGCTTATCTTTCAGTGTGAAGCTGGGTAGCCCTGTAAAGAGACCACAGAAGAAGGAAGATGTGGATGAAGACCTCTATCCAGAATACTACCGCAAGTCTTCAGACTACATTAAAGGCAGCAACTTGGATGCCCCGGAACCTTACCGACTCGGCCGAATTAAGGAGATATTCTGCCACAAACGTAGCTCTGGCAAACCTAACGAGGCTGATATCAAACTTCGTATATACAAATTCTACAGGTGTGTGATTTGCAAGGTATCTTCCTGGTCGGTAGCAGTTGACCAGCTTGGCTAGTGTGTACCTAATACCTATTATAGGTTCATAACACCCTTGTTTTGTTGAAGTGTCTACATCGGTAGGCAAAGCCAATATAGGCTAAACACTGATGGCTTTGTGCGGTTATCGCAACTCTTTGATGAATATTTCAATCTGATCTGTAACACAGGCCTGAAAACACACACAAGGCTATGAAGGCCAGTTACCATGCAGACGTAAACCTTGTTTACTGGAGCGATGAGGAAACCACTGTGTATCTTAAAGACGTGCAAGGACGTTGTACTGTTGAGTACGGTGAAGATCTGACAGAATCCATCCAAGAGTATTCAGCAGGAGGTTCTGATCGCTTCTACTTTTTAGAGGTATAAAGTAAATTTGACTTGCTAACTGGTGAACTGGACAGGATCCCCCTCTACCTCTTGCGTTTGTGGTTGGTTATTTAAACTAGATTCTGTATATCTGGATTTTACAGATGACAGAATATCCCTAGGTGATCTAGCGGCAAACAACGTGGCTGCAACACTGCAGGACCTACAATTAACGGGTTGTATGACCTCTAATCTATTCTAGGCCTATAATGCAAAGACTAAGAACTTTGAAGACCCTCCAAACCATGCGCGCAGTGTCGTAGTCAAAGGGAAAGGAAAAGGCAAGGGAAAAGGTATGAACAACTTTAATTGTCTAAAAACTATAACTGATATTAATGTATTGTAGACAAAAGCTTTGATTAACTCAGGTTATATCTGTTGGCTTACTTTATTTTTCTTTTACCATATCGTAGGCAAAGGCAAATTACAGCCCACAAAATCTGAAAATGATCAGCAAAACGCAGATAAAGTACACAAGCTGCGAACGCTGGATGTGTTCTCGGGCTGCGGTGGATTGTCCGAGGGCTTTCATCAAGCAGGTGAGGGGCTAGTAGAATTACGGTGTAACGGGTTCACCAAGAGCTGTAGTAACTCACAGAGATCACCCACATGTACCCTCCTGTTGTCCCCGGAATCACTTCCAGCCAGCATGCGCACCTTGGAACCCCACTATGTGTACCCAATAAGTAGACACGACTACCTTGAACTGAGTACAACAGGAATGAACAGTTTACTGTTGTAAAACAGACTGATATAGCCACAGAACTTCATTAACATAAATTAACATTGATAAACAGGTAGACAACCCAGCCTTTAATCCCCTTTAGCTACTGAATATCCCCCTGGTAGCCATCCTGTTAATGGATTAGTTTAACAATGGAGTTCCTGTTTGGCAGCCAGGCTGGAGCCATCTCTGAGTACCTTGGGTCCCTGTATGACAGCTCATTCTGTCACATACAGCTTAAGCCTTGATTTGATGCTTCCATCTTTACTATTGTACATTACTGTTGGCCGGCAACGGTCGCAAGCATACATGCTCCAGATGCCCCAATGGCTTGAAAGATTAAACAAATTGGAGAAGTACTCCTATGGAAGTGAAAGAAATTGAAAACTAGCCTGACGAGAGCTAAAACTTAGACCACTTTGGCTTGCGTAACTGGTGACTATATATTGACTTATGCTGTGGAGTGAAGTGTGAATACTTTGTTGCAACTTAAATTTCTGAAGGTTTTAAAGGCAGACTTTATATCTCTAGGTCTGTCTGAAACCAACTGGGCTATTGAGATGTGGGATCCTGCTGCCCAAGCGTTCAGGTTAAACAACCCAGGAGCGACGGTGTTTACAGAAGACTGTAACGTCCTGCTGAAGCTGGTCATGTCTGGGGAGAAGACAAATTCCCTGGGACAGAGGCTGCCCCAGAAAGGGGATGTAGAAATGCTGTGCGGGGGACCACCGTGCCAAGGGTTTAGCGGCATGAACAGGTTTAACTCCAGAACCTATTCGAAGTTCAAGAACTCCCTGGTGGTTTCTTATCTCAGGTATGTATATGGCTGCATTGAGATCCAGCTAAAGACTCTGGTGTAAAGATGTCGCCTCTAACGTCTGTGCAAAACTTGCTTGTGTTGCAGTTATTGTGATTACTACCGGCCTAAATTCTTCCTACTGGAAAATGTGAGGAACTTCGTCTCCTTCAAAAGCTCCATGGTACTGAAGTTAACACTTCGCTGCCTTGTAAGGATGGGATACCAGTGTACTTTTGGAGTACTTCAGGTGAGACCTTAACCATGACACCCCACACACTTCCCAATTCTTAGGCTCCATACCAGGCCACTTACTCTTTAGCATATATAATTGTAATGCTCTATAGACCGTTGCACATGCTTCTGGCCGCCTGGCATTAGATGTTCTCTGGTATCTTGATCCGCCGGAGCTGTTCTAATACGGTTTTGCCTGGCTTTATACTGGCTTCGGGTGGTTCAGTGATGTGCGATTGGTCTTTTTTTATTCCACAGGCTGGTCAATACGGTGTCGCACAGACTCGTAGGAGAGCCATTATACTTGCTGCTGCCCCAGGAGAGAAGCTGCCGATGTTCCCTGAGCCGTTGCATGTCTTTGCGCCACGTGCCTGTCAGCTCAGTGTTGTGGTGGATGAGAAGAAATATGTCAGCAATATTACCAGGTACTCTTACAGAAACGTTATATCAACATAGTGTGAGGTTTATGGAAAGGCATCTTTCTTCATTTACGAATGCTCTTCTTTGGCATCTTAATTTCCAGAACAAATTCAAGCCTCTTCCGGACAATCACCGTCCGGGATACGATGTCGGACCTTCCAGAAATTCGGAACGGTGCATCTGCTCTGGAGATTTCTTACAACGGGGAACCGCAGTCCTGGTTTCAGAGGCAAATCAGAGGTTCACAGTACCAACCAATTCTCAGGGATCATATATGCAAGGTAGGCTTGGACCGAAGCTATTAAACGCAAGACTACTACTTGTGGAGGGTGCTGGCCTTTTGGTGCTTGTATATATTTTAAACTCTAATCTAAAGGATTCCTCGGCATGGATTTCATGATTAAATCTTCTTCCTCCCAGGATATGAGCGCTCTTGTAGCTGCCAGAATGAGGCATATCCCTCTCGCCCCTGGCTCTGACTGGCGGGATCTTCCCAACATGGAAGTGCGTCTTACGGATGGCACCACCACGCGGAAACTGCGTTATAGTCACAATGACAAGAAGAACGGCCGTAGTGGCAACGGAGCACTAAGGGGTGTCTGTTCCTGTGCTGCAGGTATGGATAACCATTTAAGCCATAGCTTCCTCAAGGATGAACTCTAATTACACTCCGGCCTCTTCTGTTGTGTTCCTTTTGCTGTAGTCGTTCACAAAATGTTTGTTTTCAGCTGGTGTGATTTTAAGAGCAGATTCCAAGTTATGCCTGATGTCTTAACATTCTGATCTTGCCAATTAACCATGCATGTTATGTTACCAAGGCAGCCAGCTGAACGTTTCAGTGTCTTACTCTGTCAATAATGAAACCTATTTCCAGGTAAACCATGCGATCCCGCTGACCGGCAGTTTAACACACTCATTCCCTGGTGTCTGCCTCACACCGGGAACAGACACAACCACTGGGCAGGACTGTATGGAAGGCTTGAGTGGGATGGCTTCTTCAGCACCACGGTGACAAATCCTGAGCCCATGGGCAAACAGGTGAGGCAAACGCACCATGTGGATTCTCGTATTGCCCCCTAACGCTGCATTTGTGGCTGATGGGCATCATGTCCTGGGCATAGTTATATTTAAGTAGCTCTACTTTTGGAGACTACAGGATCTTCACACGACCATGGTCATATCTTGTCTCCTCTCCTAGGGTCGTGTTCTTCACCCAGAACAGCATCGTGTTGTAAGTGTCAGGGAATGTGCAAGATCTCAAGGCTTTCCTGACACCTACAGGTTCTTTGGCAACATCTTGGACAAGCACAGACAGGTGTGTGTGAGCAACAATTTCTGTACAGGGTGTGCGTCTTGATTGACCCCCTGCCCCCCCTTAATCCTTGAATGTCTTTGTTGCTGTATATTTATGTATGCTTTTATATTTCTCTGCAGGTCGGAAATGCAGTCCCTCCTCCTCTAGCCAAAGCAATTGCTTTAGAGATAAAATCATGCATTTCAAAGATCAAGGAGGAAGAGACAGGTTAGTGTTTGTAATTGCTGCACTGTAATCAAACCTAAATGCATCAGAACTGCTGTTTAAACATTAAATATGTACGCACACGCTAAGCTTTACCAATAAGCAAGCTTGACGGTGTTGCACCCTTCTCTTTTACAGAGACTGTGAAGAAAGAAAAGATGGAAATGGATTAACGCACTTATCTCGAGTTCTACCTCCATAATGTTTGCTCCATCCGTATATTTTATCTTGCATTGATCTGCAAATATCAAATTGATAACACGGCGTCGGGCATAATGCCGGTAAATCCCATTGATGCATTGCAGTATCTTATCTATTTTAAATGATTTTATTGTACACTGTGCTGCTCTCTTCACTTTGTTGTTGTGGCAATTATGTAGTTTTTATATGTTTAATATTTGAAATAAAAAAGTATCTTGTATGCGGAGTGTCTGGATGACTTTGGTACTGAATACGTTGTCGGTGTAATCGCACTGATGTAATTCTTAAGACACTTGGTCTGGGATACCCGGCCTGTGTTGGTGTTTAGATTCTAATACGTCTCCCTGGCTTGGCCTCTACAGCTAAATGGAGCGCCTAACTTTACTGCCTGAGCTCATGACCTGCTGCTGTGAGATTCCCCCAGCAAATCCCCCACAGAATAGAGCTTTGACGCACACTCACTCTCACACACCCCTGTTCACATTGAGCAGGCTTAAGATGTAAACGGTGAAATGAAACTCTAGAATTAATTAAAAATCTAATTGTGCAGTCATCTCTAAAATGCTTCAATTATTGGGCTAACAGAATACAAACAAACCCAAGCTATTGCATTTGGTAAGCCTGCAGTCCTGATTCATGTAGGTAATTTTTTTTTTTTTTTTTTTTCTCATTACCGCTTTATCTCTGACTCCCCTGTTTATGATTGGTCACATCCTGGACTTTGTTTTGTACTACTTTGCTCTCACCCTTGCTAAAGAAACCTACTTAACCCCTTTCTCATAAATAAGTATATATTCACTACATTCAATTCACTGTCATCTTATCTGCACCCTTTAATTAACCTTGGTGCCTCTGTTGCCACATACTTAATGTAATTGATGTGGTTGGAATTGAAATACCAGCAACACACACTTGTGTTCTATCGCTGAAAATCAGGTTACTGTGTTTTTCCTGTTGCCTGACCACATGTTCCTTTGAACCAATCCCTTCCCACCTTATGCAGTCTCTCTCATCTACTCTTGTCCCTGCACTAGCTCGTATCTTGAACCCCTCGCTCTCTACTGGTTCTATCCCATCCTCATTCAAGCGTGCTACGATAACGCCTCTATCTTGAAAAGGCCCCCCCTGGACACCATTGATCTGTCCAACTAGCATCCCATCTCTCTTCCCTCCAAGCTTCTTCAAATACTTCTTTACACTCAATGAAGTTTCTTCACTCCAGCTCCTTACTTGATTCTCTTCAATCTGGGTTCAGATCTCAATTCTGCTGATAACCATACTAAAGTTACTAATGACCTCACTGAACTAAATCCGAGGGCCACTGCTCCATGCTAATCCTACTGGACCTGACGCTTTGTCCCACCCTTCACAATCTTGGCCTCTGACTGCTCTTTCCTGCTTCACATCCTACCTTTCTGTGTAACTAACCGCCTCGCCGCTGTCTCTACCCGGATGTCTGCACGTTTCCTAAAACTCAATCTCTCTAAAAGTGACCTTGTCTTCCCTCTCTCCACTGCCAACATTCTCTCATCAGCCTCCCTCAATGTCAATGGTGCCATCATCTCCCCGTCTCCTCATGCTTGGTGTTGCGCTTGACCCATTGAGTCTGCCTCGAAAAACCTGCCTTCTCCATCTTAAAAACCCGTTGTGCCTTCCTAATGGAAGGCATCACTACTGCTAACAATGCTTCAGCGAAAATAAAATGTTTCCCTGCCATCCCAGGTGACACTATGAGAGACTCCTCCTCCGTACCTGAGATAGGGCAGGACTCAAACATTTAAAAGGCCCCTCCCCTCCTAGCACCCTCAGTGTTTTTCCTGCCCTACATCAGGTAGGGAGGACTCGTCTCCCGTTTGTTATTTTATTTCGGCTCTAGGTTGAGCCGTTTCTCCCTAGGGCTAAGCCCCCTCGGGTGGGGGTAGCCTCTGCACCTTAGCCGGTGGCTGGTGCTGCGCGGCCCGGCGCTTACTTACCCTGGCGGTGCGGTGTTCCGTCCGGCTTCCTTCCCTCAGCTCCCCGCTGTTTCCACTGCCGCTCGCTGTTTCTAGACGCCGCGGCTCGGCGTCTCAGCATTTTTTAAAGATGGCGTCTCGGTTTTTTCCGGCTCGGTTCGCAGGCATGTCCGGTATGCGTTCCAAGCCTCGTTTTCATGTCAATTCAAAATTTTGGCGCCAGATTTGCTGCTGTTGCAGCTTGTAGCCTGATTTGCAGCTATTTAAGCGGTGTGGTGAGTTGACAATGGATTATTATATATTTTTCTGACGGTGCTGTTGCATTTTGTCTGATTATGTCTGCTCCAGATAATTCTGAGCCTCCCTCTGTTGAGGAGAGACCTAAAAAGGCTTTAACTAAATCAAAACATGCGCAGTGTTCTGGTTGTCACAGGCCTCTGCAGGATGCTAAGAAAAAGCTCTGTTCTGCCTGTCTAAAGTCCGTTGCGGATTCAGAAGCCTCTGGTGGGAGAGAGTTTTTGGCCTGGCTTAAGGAGGAGATGCAGTCCACCTTTTCGGCTTTTCGTCAATCGGTTCCTGCTCCTTCCCATCTTCCGGCAGTTCGGGAACCATCGCTCCTGGGTTACCAGCAATTTTCTGACTCCGAGTTAGATTATCCTGAGCTGGAGGAATATTCTTCTGAGGAAGGTGAAATCCGAGAGGAAAGTTCCTATTTGTTCCCGGTGGAAGAGATTGATACTCTCATTTCTGCGGTAAAGTCTGCCATGAACTTGGAGGAAACTGCGACGCCTAAGAAGGATCACTTCTTTGCCGGCTTCTCCAAGCAGTCACCTTCTTTTCCTGTGCACCCTGCCTTATCCGACATCATTAAGCAGGAGTGGAATCATCCAGAGAGGAGGGTTAACCTGTCTAGGCGGGTGAAACGCCTCTTTCCGTTTGAGGAGGACTTTGAAAAATTTTGTGCAACTCCGCTGGTTGACACCGCGGTAATGAAAGTTTCCAGAAAGACTGCCTTGCCGCTGGAGGATGGCTCTCATTTCTCGGATCTGATGGAGAAGAAGGCTGAAGCAGCTGTTAAGAAATCTTTTGAAGCTTCCTCTGCTGCTTTTAAACCTGGCATAGCATCTGCCTCAGTGTCTCGAGCTGTTAAAATCTGGCTGTCACAGATCGAGGAGGAGGTTGCGGCAAAAACGCCTAGAGAAACTATCCTTAAGAACATTGCTGCTCTCAAATTGGCAGTGGATTTTCTCTGCGATGCCTCGGTTGAAAATGTCAGGATGTCAGCCAGGGCCTCTGCACTTTCGGTGGCGGCCAGACGGGCCTTATGGCTTAAAGCCTGGGGGGCTGACAATGCCTCAAAGAATAGACTGCTAAATATCCCTTTTAAAGGAGGGTCTCTGTTTGGCGAGGAGCTGGAGTCCCTGCTTGAGAAGACGACTGGGGATAAACATTGGATGCCTCTACGCAGAACTGCTCCCAGGAGGCGGCAGTCCTTTCGTCCATACTTTCCAGGCCAGTCCAGGGGTTATGGTTCCGGTTTCTTTCGCCCTGCAAGGGAGCATGCCTTCCGGGGCAGATTCCATCGTGAGAGAGGTAGACACGACAGGTTCGCCTTCCCCAAAGCGGCCCAGGATCCCAAAGGTTTTGCATGACTCGTCAGTCATCCCGGTGGGAGGAAGACTTCGGCATTTCATGGACTATTGGTTCCTCATCACCAAGGATTCCTGGGTGAGATCCATCATATCCCAGGGTTATCGACTGCAATTCGAAAGCAAACCTGCAGACCGGTTTTTGATCTCCCACCTTCCGCAGAACCTGAAACAGCGGGGATTCCTGCTGTCTGCTGTCCATCAATTTGTACAGACAGAAGTCCTTATTCCTGTACCCCGGCAGGAACAGGGTCAAGGAGTTTATTCTCGGGTCTTTTTGGTTCCAAAGTCACCAAAGGGGTTTCGTCTCATTATAGACCTACGTTTCCTGAACCGTCACCTTCGTTTCCTAAGGTTCAAGATGGAGACCATAAGATCAGCACTGGACTCTCTAAACCTCCAGGACTTCATGGTCTCCATAGACCTAAAGGATGCGTATCTTCATGTTCCTATGCATCCCTCCCATCATCGGTTTCTGCGGATAGCTATTCCTTGGGGTTCAAGAATCAGTCATTTCCAATTTCAAGCCCTGCCATTTGGACTGTCTCCAGCCCCCAGAGTGTTTACAAAACTCCTTTCAGTGGTGGTGGCCCATTTCAGACGTCAGGGCATTTCGGTCATCCCTTACTTAGACGATTGGCTCATTCACACGCATTCAGCGACTCTCCTTCAGTCTCACCTGTCCCGGGTGGTCCAGACGCTTCAGGATCTCGGCTGGATTCTAAATTGGGAGAAGTCCAAGTTAGTTCCTTCTCAACGATTGGAGTTCCTCGGCCTTCACCTGGATTCCTGCGAAGGAAAAGCTTTTCTTCCTTCGAGCAAGATCAGCGGTATTTACTCCCTAACCTGCAAGGTGCTTTCTGCACGAAAAAGTCCACTAAGGCGGTGTATGTCTCTTCTCGGCAAGATGACTTCAGCAAGATATGCAGTTCCCTGGGCCCTGGCTCACATGAGGGTCCTTCAGAATCATATTCTTCATTTGATGGAACAGAATCCATTCGCTCTGGACAGACTGGTTCGTCTTCCTCCGCATGTCAAGGCATCCCTCTCCTGGTGGCTCCTGCGAGATACTCTGGCCTCGGGAAGACGATGGGCCTGGTCATCCAAAGAGCTCCTGACGACGGACGCAAGCAGTACAGGCTGGGGGGCAACTTATCGGGACAACTTTGCTCAAGGTCTCTGGTCGCCTGCCACTCAGCTCCTACCCTCGAACTGCCTGGAGCTGCTGGCAGTGGAGAATGCCCTTCATCACTGGGAAAAGCATCTCTTTGGCGGCAACATCCTGCTTCGTTCCGACAATCGGGCGGTTGTCGCCTACATCAACAAGCAGGGGGGTACAAGAAGTCCTCGCCTACTGCGTCTAGCTCTCAGGATTTCCTTTTGGGCAGAATCACGTCTCATGACTTTGTCTGCGGTTCACCTTCGGGGGGCTTTGAATTCCCAAGCCGACTTTCTAAGCAGAACTCCTGTTCTAAGCCACGAATGGGCTTTGCATCCGGCAGCCTTCCACATGATTGTCCAACGGTGGGGAATGCCCGAGATAGATCTCATGGCCTCCAGGGACAATGCTCAAGTTCCGGCGTTCTTTTCTCTCAATCCTCGGGACCAGCCTTTGGCGGTGGATGCCTTCGCCCAGACTTGGAGTTTCAACCTCGCCTATGTTTTCCCTCCATTGCCTCTGATATCCAAGGTTCTGCAAAAGATCAAGTTCGACCGGGCATCAGTTATTCTGGTCGCCCCGGACTGGCCCAGGCGTGTCTGGTACGCAGGCCTAGTCTCACTCAGCCACACACCACCCCTACGGCTCCCGGCCTGGGAAAACCTGCTTCACCAGGGTCAGTTCCTTCATCCAAATCCTGCGGTATTTCAGCTGACGGCTTGGAGGTTGAACGGAGGATTCTGAGGTCTCGAGGCTTCTCTGAGTCGGTTACGGAAACTCTTCTGCGCAGTCGTAAGAAGGTCACATCCATCAGATACATTAAAGTGTGGAAGAAGTTTTGTAGCTGGTGTGGATCCAGGAAAATTCTTCCCTCAGAGTGTTCTCCAGCTGCTATTCTGGAGTTTTTGCAGACGGGGTTTGACCATGGACTTCAGCCTTCTACCATCAAGGTTCAGATTGCTGCCATTAGTGCTTTACTTGGCTTTAATTTGAGTTCTGTTCCAATCATCAGGCGTTTCTCCAAGGCTATGGTGCGTATTCGTCCTCGCCCTGTCTCCAAGATGGTTCCCTGGGACCTGAACCTGGTCCTTCGCAGGCTCATGTTGCCACCTTTTGAGCCTCTTCAATCAGTGTCCCTACACCTGTTGTCTCTGAAGACGGCCTTCCTGGTGGCCATTACCTCTGCGAGGCGTATCAGTGAACTCCAGGCCCTTTCTATGAAAGAACCATTTCTGCGTTTTTTTCCGGATAAGGTCATCCTCGCCTTGCCCCCGGAATTCTCACCCAAAGTACAGACGGCGTTTCACAGGGACCAAGAAATTGTGTTGCCTACGTTCTTCTCGTCCCCTCAATCGGCAGAAGAAGAAGCGCTCCATACGTTGGACTTAAAAAGATGTCTTTCTATTTATCTGGAACGCACGCAGCCTGTGCGCAAATCATCTAGTTTGTTTATAGCCTCTTCTGGTCCCAGTAGAGGTCTTGGCATTTCTAAGCGTACGGTGGCGAAATGGATTGTGTCTACTATCTGTTTAGCTTACACAGCAGCTGGCGGGGTTCCCCCTCCGGGGATTCGTGCCCACTCTACCCGCGCAGTTTCCACTTCATGGGCTGAACGATGTCTTGTCTCGCCTGAACACATCTGTAAAACAGCTACGTGGGGATCTCTCAGTACTTTTGTTCGACATTATAGACTCGATCAAATGGCTCAGGAGGATGCCCTGTTCGGTCGTACGGTTCTTGGGGCAGTGTTTTCCCCCTGAGTGTCTTTGTTTCCCACCCTTCTTCTTTGTTATATCTCTCATAGTGTCACCTGGGATGGCAGGGAAAGATTAAGTTCTACTTACCGAGAGCTTCTTTTCCCTGCCAATCCCTGGTGACACGTTTTGTTCCCTCCCTTCCTTTCAATAAATGTTTGTTTTTGCAGCGATTCTGTTTTCCTGTGTGGTCTTTGATATTCACTGAGGGTGCTAGGAGGGGAGGGGCCTTTTAAATGTTTGAGTCCTGCCCTATCTCAGGTACGGAGGAGGAGTCTCTCATAGTGTCACCAGGGATTGGCAGGGAAAAGAAGCTCTCGGTAAGTAGAACTTAATCTTTCTTCTCTCTTAAATGAATATATATTGGTAAAACCGTTGGACCTTCCGTAATGAATAACAATCCTACGTATTCTGTACACCAAACAATGCTGTGTTCATGCACGTCCACCCCAAGCGATGACAGTCGCCTTGCTTCCCGCGACCGAGTAGACAAAGTCCATCAGATGCTGGGAAAAGTTTTTAGTCTAGCGGAGGTCTGCAGATTGACTTCCTAGGAGCTTTTAGAAAATTCTGGAGACTGATGGCCAATAGTATGGGCGTATAATTGTGTAGCGAGTTGTTTCACGTCGTCTTAGTAAATATATACGGTATATATTTTTTTTTAAACTTTCCAATAGTAGTCGAGCCAGAGGAAACTCGCCATATACGATTGAATGTTTCATGGCAAGATCACAGGTTTCTTGTAAACATAGAAAAACTGACACCGGATCCCTCAAAGATTTTTTTTTGGGTGAGCGAGGCCCCCCTCAGACATCTCCAGTGATCCTTCTGTGTGGAGAAGAACCGAGAAGATCTCGCCTCTCTGCAGGCCTTCTGTCTGGGCATGGGAATTAGGGGTTGTGTATCGTCTTGGGGAGTGCGACCCCAGAAGATGATGATTGGGGAATGTGGCGCCCATCGTGGCCACTTTTGGCACTAGTTTTTTTCAATTTTTCTTGTCAGTGAAACACTGTCATTGGAGCTTCAATTAAAAAAAAATGAAAAATCATCCTTTTTCACCTGCTGTATGTGTAATTTCACACGAAAATAATTTATTAAGTGGATTTACTTCCATCTAATAATATAATGGACTTTATTCACTAAAGCAAGGGTTGGAGGTACACTTTTAATGGCAGTTGCGGTGCCAGTGCCTTTATTTCATTATTTATTCTATAATGCATCACTGGTTAAATTATGCGCTCCTATAACTACAGGAAGACTACTGTCACGTGGCCCGCCCTTGGCCGGCACCGCTACAACTACCATAGAGACACAACTTGTGCTGGAGCGGCACCGGAAGTTCTCTCCGTCTCTTTGCTATTACGTGTGGGGAAATAAGGCTCTTTCTTCAACTTCCGGAGGCGCCATCTGTGAGGCCAGAAACATGCCGACCGGCGACTATGAGTGAGTGGTGGGGGTTAGGGACCGCAGACTGAGCGGGAGAGGAGAAAAACCGATTGAGGGGATGTGAAGCCTGGGCGTTTGAGAGGTGTTGGGGTATATTTACTAAAATGGGTGAGCGGGACGCCGCAGTGAAATGCAGGGGGAGGGCATACAGGGTTTCTACAATGGAGGCAGAATTAAGTGATGGTGTAATGGGTGCAATTAGGCGTTAGAGTGTGTGTGTGTATATATATATATATATATATATATAGTGTGTGTGTGTGTGTAAGACATGGCTGCAGGCTGGTTGACAGGAATATCAGGGTGGGTACCATGAGGGACAAAGCTAACCAGATGTGGCAGAATCATATGATTAATAAAATAACTATACGTTGCCTATATCATGTAATATATATTGACATGACATTGTCACCATACTAAGAGTCTGGGGTTCCTGCTGTTTGTTAGATGCCGAGGTTTTATTAGATTGCAAGCTCTCGCAGCCAGTTCTTAAGACATTATTAGCCTTTTTTTATTAGTGTTTTTTTTCACATCCAGCTCCTTGAACCCGCTTTGGCTCTCCTCTCTTTTATCTGATGCACTCGGACATATCTTATACGGTTTCTCTCAGGGCTTTGTTTAGACATAAACTTTGCTTTGTATGACGAATATAATATGAAGAAAAATGGAGACTAATTGGAGGGAAATGTGTTTTCATACTATAAAATACCTAAAATATGCTTATCCCGCCAACTCCCTCAAAAGTAATGGGTAGAATGGTGGGATAAAATGCAGACATTACACCTGTTAGCTTATTGTAGGGGTGAAGTATAATCTTTGGGGTGTCTTTTATCGTTATGTTTAATTGTCTTTTATACTAATGCTAGAGGAAATATAAAAGTTCACAGTAATGCAGGAGGACAGGTAAGGGGCAACTGCATATGAATGAAAATCTAAAGGGACCATGCAGCTATCATATGTCTTAAATGTCTTTCTACGGTGTTTGCACCTTTTTGTAGGACTATTCATTATCTGCGCCATGGTCAAGCACTTGTTCCATTGTTGTAATGGCACCGCGGAAATTCAGCCGTTGTTATACTTGGCAAATGCATAGGATGAGATTCTGCTGGATTCCTCCAGGCATTTGCCGATGGAGCAAATGAAAGATAAAATGGGCCACTCAGCTACAGTATCTATTAAAATGCATATAATGGATGAGGTGTCCCTTTTGAAGTGTAATGCCGTTTGTGGGAAGTAATGTTTGCCAAAGTTGGAGAATAAATTACAAAGTGGTCAATCTGTATAGAATTTGGAATAGAGATTGAGGGGGAAATGTTTATCTTAAATCAGGGCTCAGCGTGTGTGTAAATGTATAGTGCCAGAGTCGGTATGTCTTCTGTAGTGTCAGATTAAGTGTGCATAGTGTTAGTGTGTTTTTATGTATGTGTATAGCGTTGGCCGCTGAGAGTGTAGCGTTAGAGTTTATGGTGTTGTGTATGTTGCAGTGTGGCATCAGCATATAGTGTGTAACAATGTATGGTGTTGGCACGAGTGTAGAATGTTAGCATGTGTGTTGCTGTAAGGTTTGTGAGTATGAGATGTTAGCGTGCGTGTGTTACTGTAAGGTGTGTGTGTAAGAATAATGGTTAAACATAAAGCTTCAGTCTTAATGGTGTAAAATACCTCTTGTCATGAAGGGGTTAACTGCAGTACCATACAAAGTGGTGCAGCACAGAAGAAAGGTGTGTTTTTTAAGTGGTATTGCCCCCATAAATAACTGAAGACCAGGGGGTAATATATGAAAATAAAAACATGATTGGGGAAGAAATAGAAGTTGTCTCCTTTTGTGTGTTTCGATATATACTGTGCTGTTGAAACGAGTGGTTCAGCGGTTCGAGTCGTGTGAATTTGCGTGATAAGCTCCTCCGTCCTTGGTGTGGCTGGAAGCATTGACACGCGTGCTGGGCTGTGTCTGCAATGAGTCGTGTCGGGTGTTGAAGTCGTGGCTGTGCTTCCCTGATTGGTTGGATTGTTACGCGTTCGGTGAATTGTATTGCTTGCGCTGTAAAGTTTTGCGCAGAAACCAAGAGAGGGGAGATGCTAAGCCAGCCGGACATATCCACTGAGTTTGAGAGAGAGCCATCGCTAACCCGGCTTGGACCTTCCTATTGACTTCTTTGTAGCTTTGCTTCTTCCAGCCTTTCAAACCTTCTAAGATGGATCTTCAAAGGGGTAGCAATAGAAAATAGACCTACTAGGACCCTTCGTTTGAGGATTGAAACTCAGTGGAGTGGTGGAGTTTCTGTTACTGCTTTGTTTGATGAAGGTGTTTTTATTTGTTATGATTTCTCCTGAAATATTAGTTTAGATGCAAAACCAGAAGAAAGAGAGGGGCAAACAAGTAAGGGATCCGGGGGGGGGGGTATTAATAGTTGTAATATTTACTTCTCAGGCTATATGAAAACCATAGAGATGACTGGAACACAGGTCACTAGAACAGGGTTTGTGAAAACCCAGTCGCCATGCTTACTAGAAACCACTAGGTCTAGTGGGTACAATGAGGCGCCCATCGGCGTCACATAATGTACACTGGGGGGCTACGTCTCTGGCTTCACCACACCGGTGGCAGGGGAGTAGTGTGTGTGTGTGTGAATGTATAGTGCCAATCAGTATGTCCCCTGTATTGTAGTGCCAGATTCAGTGTGTGTGTCCATAGTGTTCGTGTGTGTATTTTTATATATGCGTTATGTTGGTCGTCGTGTGTATAAGAGCGTGATGCTAGCACGTATGGTGTTTGTCACAGTATGGCATTAGCGTGAGTGTGTATCAGCATATAGTGTTGGCGTGTGTGTGCGTGAGCATAAGATGTTGGCATGTGTGTGTTAGCATAAGATGTTAGTTTGTGTATTAGTGTATGACAGGGCTCCACAAACCTGGGCACTAGGTAAAATATGAAAATATAAACATAATTCGGAAAGAAAAAAAAGCTGGCTCCTAACTTTTTTGGCTTGCTCTTAGATCCAAGCAAAATTTAACCCCTGCACTGGAACACCCCATATTATGTTCTGCATCTTATGTTCACTCCATATTATGTTCTGCTGAGTCAGTTTTATCACATACCCTACACTGACGATAATGGATCTTTAACATACGTGTGGGTTTTTTTTGTTTTTTCTGCAGCTCGAAGCCCAGTTGGGCCGATCAGGTGGAGGAGGAGACGGATGATGTGGAACCCTTAAGTCCAGCTCTTCCTAAATTGGATCACTCCACCAGTGAGTAAATCAGCATGTCGCATGTGGGTTAAAGGGCCGGGCGCATTATAACATTACTGATCTTGTAACGTTTCCAGTGTGAAATCAAGGTGTGCGATGCAGACGTCGTTTATCATTCTAGTTAGTAACTTTTTAAAACGTAATGGTTGTTGTCATGGTAATGCTATACACTAAGAGTAGGCGTTGAGACATTTCCAGTGTACCCGTTACTTAAACAGCAATGTGGTTAGACAAAACAACCTAAATGTGTCATGGGCTGTACGAAAAACACAATTGCCAAGTTACAAAGTCAGACTTGTATGCTCAAAATAAGCGCTGCCTTATCGTCGGCTTATAGTACTTTATAGTTGTTGATACGGCCCATGCTGTAAACTGGCAGCATGAGCTATGTTTTTGGACTTGTACAAGTTGTTTTTCTCTCTTCTCGGGATAAATATGTGGATAAATATACCGTGGCGATATAATATACACACTATACACTTGGTGCTTAGTTATTGTGCTCTACTATAATGCTTTTTTTCCCCCTAGTTGTCCTTGACCAGCCCCGAGAGGTGATCAACGGCAACATCAAAACCGTTACGGAGTACAAACTTGATGAGAATGACAAGAAAATCAAGGTGGGGGTCACACTGTGGGACCTGTGCTGTGGACGGAGAGCCATTGTAATGGGTTAACTGCACTATGTCTTTGAACCTAGATCTTATAGTTATATATAAACATGGCATGAGAATTGTGGCTTCCTATGAATTGCATGAATTGTTTCCCCATATATATAACTTGCTAGCCGTCTGGCCTCTCTTGCTAAGAAAAAAAAAAAAATGTGGTTTTGTTTTTACAGTTTGGAAGATGTTAATAGCTTTTCTATTAAATATATGGTTCATTTTTAAATAATAAAATACCTGTTCTCCCTTTTTTCACCCTGTAGATTGTTCGCACTTTTAAGATTGAAACTCGCAAAGCTTCAAAGACTGTGGCTCGAAGGAAGGTGAGAAGATTTTAAGGGAGGGTGAGGGTTGACAGTTGTGGACGGTACAGATATTTATCAGAATAAACTGGGTTATAAAACGTAACTTTTCCTTCTCCAGAATTGGAAGAAGTTTGGCAATTCGGAATACGACCCACCAGGACCAAATGTGGCCACCACCACAGTTAGCGATGATGTTCTGATGACCTTCATCACCAACAAGGAAGTAAGTTGGTCATTAAGAAAAATGATCCTGGGATACAAATTTTTTTTCTGTTTTGCTGTCAGTTTTGTTCTTGTCTGCCTCTAAGCTTTGCTCTATTCCCACAGGATCTGAATAGTCAGGAGGAGGAAGACCCCATGAACAAGCTGAAGGGTCAAAAGATTGTTTCTTGTAGAATCTGTAAGGGTGACCACTGGACCACAAGATGCCCCTACAAGGATACCTTGGGACCCATGCAGAAGGAATTGGCTGAACAGCTCGGCCTCTCCACAGCAGACAAGGAAAAGGTTCCAGGAGCAGGTCAGCATTCCTCACCTGTAACTGGTTAACCCCCTATCTTTAATTGCAATACTTATAATGGGAATAACTTACTCATGTGTAGTGACCACTTGACTTCAGCTTGTAATATGTTTTTTTTCCTTTCTTATTGTAGAACCTGAACCAGCACAGGCCCCAGTAAGCAAGACTGGAAAGTATGTCCCTCCCAGTCTGAGAGATGGTGGAAGCAGAAGAGGAGAGTCCATGCAGCCTAACAGGAGAGGTATGAGGATCCCTGCAATACCCCATTTCCACCACTAGAGAGCAAACACATCTAATTTGTTTCTGTGGTTAAATATTTAGAAAGTCCAGGAGATATCTATAATGGTAATGTGTTAAAAAAAAAAAAAAAGCTGCACAGATATCTTTATTTAATTAGGTTAATGAGTTGCCAGGTTGAATTAAATTCCTTGCATTCCTCTTGCAGCTGATGACAATGCCACCATTCGTGTAACCAACTTGTCTGAAGATACCCGGGAAACTGACCTCCAGGAGCTTTTTAGACCTTTCGGGTCAATCTCTCGTATCTACTTGGCCAAGGATAAGACCACTGGCCAATCAAAGGTAGGAGCTCTGTGACACTGCCTTGCGAGAGTGGGATCTACCGCCCCGTTCCCATCTATGTATTCTTCCACGAAGACCGGAGAACCCCCACAACTCATTGATATTTATTGCTTTTCAGGGTTTCGCCTTTATCAGCTTTCACCGTAGAGAGGATGCAGCTCGTGCCATTGCTGGAGTTTCTGGATTTGGTTACGATCATCTAATTCTCAACGTGGAATGGGCCAAGTAAGCAAATAACACACTATTGTGTTCTCATATACTGTAACCTATGATGTGAATTGGCATTTGTGACAAACCCTTTTAGCGCTGCCTGCTGCACTTATATATAATCTGATAAAAAAGCATTCTGCAGAGGGTCAGGAAATGTGTTTTTTTTTTTTTTTTTTTTTTTTAAGCCTTTTTTAGCAGGAACCTGCTTATCTTTGTCTATCTGCCAATAAACATTATGGTCCTCTACAAGATTAGGTTTGGTATAGCTTGCAGAAAAGGTTGAAGCTCATCAGCACCCCAGCTCCAAAAAGCGTTTGGCTGTATACCTCTTCTGCTCCTGCATAATGAGCGCACAGCCACTGCACTACATGAGGCTTTGGTTTATTTCTGCATTGGTTTTTACTTGAAGAATTTATTATGTGCTTGTCGATATTATGTCACGCCGCAGAGACCATATTGATTAAATCTGACAGTTGTGGTTGTAGCGAGGTTATAAATGTGTACGGATGCGTGGGGCGAGTCTTTTCTCATTTGTGCAACACGTTGTGCAACCTGATTTTACAATCATGCACTCATATATTTTAAAATTTTTATATATCTTTCCTTTTTACCCATTTTTATTTTCTCCACAGGCCCTCCACCAACTAAGCTGAGCGTTGCTGTCTGTTAATGGAAGAGCCATAAGTTATCTTGCTTTGGGTGGCTTGGCTAATAAATGAATTTGATGGAAAAACTTGTCTGTGATTAATTTATGAAAAACATGCATTTGTGATATTTATTACTGTGCACACAAGTGACAATTTTGACGTGGATAAAGACGTTGCTATGGCTGATTGGTCTCACTTGTTGCTCCAGCATCTCAAATTAACGTTGGGTGGAAATAAGCTTTCCAGAGGTAGGATCCTCTTGATACCCCTGTAACAAAATTTGTATTCTTCCCCTGACTCTGTGGGGAAGGCTGAATTCCTTTAGCATTGTATCCCATTGAGATGAGGAAGATGTAGCATGTAGCCAGGGTCATGCAAAAAATAACTTGACTCAACTTGAAATTGTAATCCTTAAATTAGGTCTGGGGTTTGCTGGTAAAAAGCTTTCAAAGGGCTTTTTATAATATTTAAAAAAAAAAAAAAGCTTTCATTTTTTTTTTTTTTATTAAAACATCAAACTGGGTAATTTTGAAGCTTATAAAATAAAGGGAGAACTTTGAGTATTTGAACTTTTTATTTATAGCTTTCCTTTATAACTATTTTTGATCTAATATGCATATGTTGCCCATGTATGAGAAAAAAACATTTTGTGGCGGCATAAATTCTGTGCATGTACGCACAGGTTTTTCTTTAAAAAGTGAACACACACAGCAGCCCCCCCCCCCCCCAGCCTCCCAGGGTGTTTCTTGAGAAAAGCTGAATCGTCCACAATGTAGTATAAGGAGTCAGTCTGTCTTGCAGATCACAGATAGCAGAGATGGAAACTTTACAAATATGCAACTGCCTGAAAACATTTATGCAAAAACACAGTATTCTTCAAAATGTATATTTATCTGATACTGGTAATACAATTTGTTAAACTGCATATGTGGGTGGGTGGGTGAGGGGCATGGCAGCAGCGGCTTGTCTGATTATCCAAGTGATTTGAATGGGGAAAGAAGGCAGTCATATAATATTAATATGGCTTATTATTCCAGCGCTACCGCATTTGATGTCGCTATATAAAACAATAGGTAAATGAGTAAATAACGCAGTATGCCTTTGAGTTGTTTTCAAGTGGAGGCGCGCACTAATGGCTTTAACAGGTATTTAAAGATAGAAACACTCACTTACCTTCAATGTGAAATACTCTGTCGAATATAATAATCAGCGTCAGACCCTAGATGCAAATTTACGTATGTTCAGCACAGAAGTTCTTGAGCCAATTTTACTGGCATTAAAGAAGAAGAAGAAAAAAAAAAAAAAAAAAAAAGAACCTGCCCTTTGGAGCGACCCAGTCAGAGCCCAGACCTTAACCCATTATAGATGCTGTGGAACGATGTTCACTGCAGACATCCTTGAACTATGGCTGAGTTTACACAGTTCTGTAAGGAAGAACTAAAATTCCTCGTGAACGTTGCCCAGCTCTGATCCGCGGTTACTGGAAGCGCTTGTTTGAAGTTATTGCTGCCAAAGGAGGTTCGACCATTTATTAAATCCAAGGGCTCACTTACTTTTTCTACAAGCACAGTGAATGCTTAATGGGTTCAATAAACACATGAAAGATTATCATTGTTTGTGTGTTGTTGGCTTTAGCACATTGTGTTTGTCTATACTTGCAATATATATGTAGATCAGATCACATTTTATAAACAATACAGAAAAACAGGTAATTCCAAAGGGTTTAGTTACTTTTTCTTGCCACTATGTATATATACAGAAGTATGTGTGTGTGTGTGTGTATATATACACATTATATATGTATATATTATATATTTATATATACACATACACACAGTTTAATCGCTCCATATTTCATTATCGCATGCATCAAACAGTTGAGCTCGCTGATGCCCTTTATATATCCTAAAGGAGCATAATGCAGGTACACCTGTGAAATTAAACTTAGCATCACCACAGACGTTCGAATATGAAGCACTTGTTGGTCATCTAAGTCTTGTGTTATGTAACAATATAACATGCAATAGCTTCAGATGCTTCAGGGTGGACATGCGCTCACCTATATGCAGAGATTACGGCTACCAACAGCCACACACCTGCAGAAACAAACTTGGCGTGCTTGCTCTCAACTCTCCCCCTAGCATAGAATGGGTACACTATGCCCAGGCAGCGGTTGGCACTGATACACGTGATGAAGAAGATACCACCATAGAGGTTGCAGTTGAAAAGGAAACGTTCTAACTTGCATAGGCCAACACCAAACATCCATCTCTTGCCAATCACGTAGTAGGCCACCAGCAGTGGCAATGATAGGGCGTAGGACAGGTCACTCACAGCCAGCATGACGATCCTTTGTTTCTCGAGGCCCAAGGAGCCAGATTGCAAATCCATTGCCCAATACCGCCAGCACAAACTCCACCCCGTACACCGGACCCAGGTACTTGGTCTGCACTACAGAGTAGGATGCGGTACGGTTGGATGTGGCCATGTTTCCAGATCTCCCTAATGAGAAACCGGCAACCAAAAGCATGCTGTTTAACCCCTTCAATCCCAGGGGTATTTGCTACCTCAAAGCCCGGAGCAATTTTGCCATTTTTGCGCTATGTCGGTTCAGAGATGATTCTCTTTTCCTGTGAATAGTGTACCCATGTAAACTATATATTGTTTTTTCAAGGAGAGATAGAGCTTTCTTTTGATACCATAGTTGGATGATTAGCTGAAAATGTAGAATGAGAAATTTAGTAAAAACTAGCAAAAATTAGGAAAAAAAAGCTATTTGTTTTTTAATTTTCCCTCTGAATCCTCACAAATTTAGGTAAAGTGATGGAAAATCCCCTCCAAGTTTATCAATTCAGGTGTCCTGATTTCAGAAATACCTGATTTATATAGATTTTCCATACTTTCCCAGCACCAGGGAGCATACTATAAGGTGCACATTCTTTGTATAATTGTTATGCCTATGGCTTAACAGGTTTGGCGGTTGTGAACGGGGGCAGGAGGGTTATACTGGGTAGATGTTATGCCAGGACAATGGGATGTAAGGTTTTTTTATATTATCTTTTTTATATATTTTTTTTATTTTATTATTTTTTTTTGTTGCATTTTTTATATATATATATTTTTTTACACACAAATGGTTAGAGGTCCTCTTAGATCACAATGACATCACAGCTCACATTATTATTATTTTATTGATTTTTTTATTATTTTTTAAATGAATAACCGTTTTATTTTTTCCAGCTTTTCTGTTTCAGGACGGGAGGGGGGGTGAGAGACATGGTTTCTCACTCCCCTCCTGCACCGATCACACTGATCTCACAGACGTGCATAGAGATCGCAGCGTCTGTGCCTCATCGGAGGACAGGATATCCTCTGCAGGGGATATCCTGTCCTCCGATGAACGTCCGGGTAACGTCAGCAGTGACGCAACCCGGAAGGGAATGCCCGATCGTGTGATCGGCCAGTTTGAAACTTAACAGCTTTCCGGCTTTCATGCCGGGAGCTGTTACAGCAGATCGGACAGTAAAAGAGCCGGCGATGCCGGCTTCTGCTGTCAGTGGGGAGTCCAGGCTGTCAAACGACAGCCTGGTCTCCCGTGCAGCGGCAGGGATGTGTCCCTGACACTGCACGAAGGGCTGGACGTACCGGTACATCCATAGGGGTTTTTTACTAGGCGGTTTTTGGATGTCTGGGTACGTCCATAGGGGATTGAAGGGGTTAATGATTTCTTACAATTATAGCACTGTATGTAATTGTTATACTTTGACATTTTTGTTGAAATCCTTAAAAAAGAAGGAATATAACCCGGGAACTCTGAGTTTGGCTTGAAGAACCCCGGGAGAAGCGCTGCATCTCTGGGGCAACTCCCGAATCCTCAGGTCCTGACACGTCCCACTCCCTGCCCATTTCCCTTTTTAATGGGCGTGTTTCCTGCGATGACGGTGGGAACGCTTACTGCCCAGTGACGTTCCGCAGGTATGCTTATCTCTTATTGGCTTGGTGTTCTGATTTAGAACACTTGAGCGCCTCCTGTAATTTATTTCATAAAAAGTTCAAATCGAGCTGCCTGATTTTTGGGCTGGGGGTAGCATTTGGTCCACTGATTTGGGAAAAGGCAGGGAGTGAGGCATTAGTGTTAACTTCAGAGAAGGAAAGACAAAAACCAGTTTATTTCTTTACAGCCACAATAGCCTCAAAATATTTATTTGAAACAAAATATATATATATATCATTTACCGTTCATACAGGAATTAATGGGTGCAGCCCGAGTGTTAGCGGGCTTTAAACCATGCTGGGTACTCCGTTTCCGTGGCGCCCCCCATGGGATGTTTTATAAATTTAGTTTTTTTTCACCCTGCCCACGCTGGGGGAGGGGGGGTTAGATGAGGTAGGCCACGTTCATTGGCATTTCCTCGATTGTGGTGTTGTAGAAAGTCAACGTCTTTAAGAGTGCGCTTGTCCTCTTCGGTCACCGTGTTAATGGCGACTCCTTTCCCACCGAGATGGCCACCTCTGCCAACACTGGAAGTGAAAAAAGACCGCAGATCAGACAGCAACTATGAGGACTCTCAGCCGTCCCATGTGCTACCAGGAGCTGCAGATGCGCCATGGCTCCTGAACCCTGCGTTTCAGTCCCCATAGAGCACTTGTTTCTCCATTTCGCCCTTTGCATCTGCACAATTACTCCTCCCCAATAAAGGCTAACTCACCCCCCCAGTTCTCATTAAAAAAACAATTCCCAAAGCATCGAGCAAACTGAAGCCGGGCAGCCGATATCGTGTGGACCGTGTTTAAGTTGCAGGAAGCAATGAGTGTTTCCCACGGTGGAGCACAGACTCACTTTCTCTGCCAAGGGCTTTCGTCCTGCAGCCAGCATAGGAGGCTGGGCAGAGAGGGTTCCCTTGGCCCACAAGGCCTGAGCAGCCCCCCCCCCCGGACACCTACTTGTGGATGTAGTTTTCTCTGTTGGTTGGCAAGTTGTAGTCTCTCTCCTTCTGGTCCACGTCGCCGTGCTGATGGAAGAGAGACAGTCAGACAGCTCAGACACACATGTACTCAGCTGTCCCCACAGCATGAACCAGCCGGCAGTCACAACAAGGCTGCGCTGGGATGAATATGGGGTGATTTATTCTGCCCCCGCCAGATATAAGAATCTACATCATGTTAGACGAGTCCTTGCCCAGTGACGGGGGGGGAGGGGAGAACGGGTTGGGTAAGTCCTCAGGCAAACCCTGCCTGGAGGGCCATCATCATCTAACTCAACTCACCAAGGCCGACATGGTGAAGTCCCGGGCATGCATCTTCTCTGTCAGCCAGTCCACCTTCCTGCGAGGGTTGATGAAGATGATGGCCTGCGTGGTAGTGAGGGTCTCATACAGGTCACAGAGCGCGTCCAGCTTCCACTCTGGAGGGAAACACAAAGACCCCATTAGAATGTGAAACTTACCGTGACAGACATGCTGCCCCCCCCGACCCCGACACGGCAGATCTGTCCCCACAGCATGAACCAGCTGACAGTCACAGAGTTGCTGCGCTGGGATGAATATGGAGTGAAATAATCTGCCCCCGCCAGATATAAGAATCTGCACCACGACAGGTGAGTCCTTGCCCAGTGACGGGGGCAGGTGAGACTGGAGTAACACTGAAGTGCGCACTCACCTCTCTCCACATTGACGTAGAACTGCCAAATACCCTCCAGGGTCAGCTCTTCCTTCTTGACCAGGATACGGATCGCGCATAAACTCCGTCACTTCAAGCACATCTGCAGGCATGGTGGCTGAGAGCAGGACCACCTGGAGAAGAAAGGACTCCTGTGAGCAACCGTTCGTAAGCAGAGTCTGAGATCTCCCGTGAAGCGCGTTACACGCCAATCGGAGACCACAGAGACGCAATGCATTTGGTAGAGGTCAGTTTTCAGATAGGTTGGGAAGATCATTTCCCAGGATCCTCTGCACCACACTGACGCAGACCGCAAGACGCAGTCTGCGCAGGAACAATGCAGAGTGTCCTGGGCTTCAGATGACACGCATGGGATATCATCATAAAACAGACCTGGGGGCCCGCGGCGGGCTGACTCTCACCTGGGCGTTGCTGCTCAGCTTCTGGATGATATCGTAGATTTGGTCCTCGAAACCTCTGCTCCGCATCTCGTCGGCCTCGTCCAGGACAAGCATTTTTATGCAGCCTTGAAGTAAAGCTCACTATATAGGAGGAAAGGGAGCAGACATGGTCTCTAACGAGGAGATCACAGACAGGGCCGGCCCAAGGTCGATGTACAGGGCGACCTGAACCATGTGAGCAACGTTAGCCTGAACAAGACAAAGAAGTTATTCCCATTCACAGACCGCGTCGCTGTACCGATGGCCACGCGCCGACAGCACAGTCAGGCATCTGAGCGGGGAGCACGCGCTTACACGTCCTCAGTGCACCCCCCCCGAACATACCGGAGACCCCGTTATCCCACCGCCGCGTTAGCCTGCGGGAAAGGGAGACATCTGACACCAAGGCTTCTAAAAACCCAAACTACTCGAGAATGGATCAGCTGCCATCGCATTTCACATAATTGCGCAGGCAGACCCGTAGCGTGAAACCTTCGTCGCGCTCACAGGCGCTGCCATATCCCCCGCGTCCCGAGCGGCGCCCATTTCCCGCAGTTACCTTTGTCGGCCTGGTAATCCCGCGGCATGATGGCGTGTGAGAGGAACGAACACTGCTTCGCACACACACGCGGCAGCGCTTCGCGGGCTTTCTTTTCGCAGGCTATTTCCCTCCCCTAACACTGATTGGCCAGCCGTTGTTACGATAGTTGTCCCTCCCTTAGCAACCGGGAGTCGAGCATAGTAACGTCTTGAGAGCCAATGAGATCGGTTCTCAGCGAGAGGGCTGCCACAATCGGAGTGTCCTCCGCTGAGCGACAGCTTTCTGAGCCAATCACCAGCCGCTATGTTTGAGGCCGGCGAATAGCGAGACTTCGCGTTGCGTTTTCCCGCGCATTTGCGATGAGAAGCTTCCACTGCTCTTACCTCACGGAATTAATGTACAATAAGCAAGCCGTTAACTATTTACGTGAGCAAACACGTCTGATTCCATGTCAGTGCTTAGGAGGCTGAGGCTGATGGGAGTTCTGACTAAACAATGCCATCTTAAAACATCTGGGCAGCCACAGCAGTTCGCCGACCCTCTTCACGGTGTAGAATTAAGTGTTGTTGTTTAATGAAAGTATGTGGGATTTGCCTCAGTGGTAGATTAAGCTGACTGAGCATGTTGGCAGTAGTAGTTCACATGAGGTGGGGGTAATTCAATTATCTGCCATTCAGGATTTTACTGGGTAAAAAATAGAGGCATAAAATATCCAGTTTTCCTGATGTAAGAGGTCTTCACGGGTGGTTTGTCGGTGGCCCACTTGAGGTCATATCTGATTCACCTGTGTTCATGTAAAGATCTCCTATGCTTCCTCCAACATTGTATAGTCTTTGCTTCTAGTTTTGAATGGCAATTTGGCATAAGGTGGCTGACGAGATGGCTGCCTCACAATGTACTGCCATATAGACGGTGCCAATGGGGCAACAGTCTGCCACTAGCCTCCCCCCCATACAGTTAGGGGAGTAATAACAGCGGCTTGTCTGATTATCCAACTCCTATTACAATATGAAAGTTTTGATTTAAATGGGGAAAGAAGACAGTCATATAATAATATGGCTTATTATTCCAGCGCTATGGAATTTGATGGCGCTATATAAAACAAATAAATAATAATGGCTTAGGTAACTGAGTAAGTAACGCAGTGTGCCTTTGAGTTGTTTTCAAGTGGAGGAGCGCAATAATGGCTTTAACAGGTTTTTAAAACTAGAAACACCCACTTACCTTCAATATGAAATACACTGTCGAATATAATTGATAATCAGTGTCACGCTCTAGATGCAAATTTATATATGTTCAGCACGGACGTTCTTGAGCCAATTTTACTGGCATTACACCTTTAGGCTAAAAACGTTTGGTTGTAAGTAGATACCGTACTTTGTTAAAAATGTCAGGATGTATTTATAATAAATAAAAATGGATACGGTGGCAAGAAAAATTGAACCCTTTGGAATTACAAGCATTTGTGTATAAATTTGTCTTAATGATATGATCTTCATCAAAGTTACAATAATGAACAGGTTTGTTTTGTGTACTAATAAATTATTATATCTTGTCTGTTTCATTCAAACATTCACAGTGTGGGTTGGAAAAACTGTGAATCTCTAGGCTAATCACTTCAACAAAAGCTGTTTGGAGTCCAATCAATGAAACAGGATTGGAGTTGTGTTTTAGACCTACTTTGACATAATAAAAACCCCACACTTTTTGGGTTTGCTATTCTCAAAATGCATCAGCTAAACAATGCATCACAAAGAAAGAAATCTCACAAGACCTACAGACAAGAATTGTTGATTTGCATAAAGCTGGAAAGGGTTACAATGTAATCTCAAATAGTTAACATATTTATCAACATTGTTTATAAATTGAAACTATTTAGTTCTGTGGCTACTCTCCCTAGAAGTGGGCGCCCAGCCAAGAGGGCTCCAAGGGGATAACACAATGTTTACTGAGGTGAACATAAAGAACAAACAAACCCTAGATTAAGAGCTAAAGGCTTGAAGGAATCATTGGCACCGACTAACATCTCTGTTCATGAGTCTACCGTATGCAACACAGACATGAAGTCCACGGCAGGACACCACAGAGGAAGCCTCTGCTCTCCAATTTAATATCGCTGTTTGAAGTTTGCCAAAGAGCATGTTGACTCTCCACAACACTACTAGCAATAGTTGGGCTGCAGCAGGACAATGACCCTAAACATCAAAGTAAATCTACTACCCAATGGTTTAAACCCCTTCAATCCCAGGGGTTTTTGGTACCTCAAAGCCCGGAGCAATTTTGCCATTTTTGTGCTATGTCGGTTCAGCGATTATTCTCTTTTCCTGTGAATAGTGTACCCATGTAAACTATATATTGTTTTTTTCAAGGAGAGATAGAGCTTTCTTTTGATACCATAGTTGGATGATTAGCTGAAAATTTAGAATGAGAAATTTAGTAAAAACTAGCGACAATTAGAAAAAAAACTAATAATTTTTAAATTTTCCCTCAGAATCCTCACAAAATTAGGTAAAGTGATGGAAAATCCCCTCCAAGTTTATCAATTCAGGTGTCCTGATTTCAGAAATACCTAATTTATATAGATTTTCCATACGTTCCCAGCACCAGGGAGCATACTATAAGGTGTACATTTTTGTATAATTTTTATGCCTATGGCTTAACGGGTTTGGGGGTTTTGAACGGGGGCAGGAGGGTTATACTGGCTAGATGTTATGCTAGGGCAATGGGCTGTAAGGTTTTTACATTTTTGTATTATTTTTTTTTATATATTTTTTTTAAAAAAATTATTTTATTTTTTTTGTATTTTTTATATTTTTTTTTTTACACAAAAATGGTTAGAGGTCCTCTTAGGGACCTCCTGAACATGCCAGTGATGTCACAATGACATCACAGCTCACATTATTATTTTTTTATTATTATTTTAATGATACTTTATTATTAATTTTTAAATGAATAAACTTTTTTTTTTCTCCTTTTCTGTTTCAGGACGGGAGGGGGCGGTGAGAGACATGGTTTCTCACCCCCCCCCCCCGCGATCCCCCTGCACCGATCACACTGTGATCTCTATGCAGGTCCTCACAGACGTGCATAGAGATCGCAGTGTCTGTGCCTCATCCTCCGATGAACAGCAGTGACGTAACCCGGAAGGGAATGCCCGATCGCGCAATCGGGCATTTGAAATGTAACAGCTTTCCGGCTTTCATCAGATCGGACAGCAGAAAGCCGGAGAAGCCAGCTTCTGCTGTCAGTGGGGAGTCCAGGCTGTCAAACGAAGGGCTGGACATACCGGTACACAGTTGTTTAAGGAAGAATTATCTAAAATTACTCCTGAACGTTGCGCAGCTCTGATCCGCAGTTACTGGAAGCGCTTGTTTGAAGTTATTGCTGCCAAAGAAGGTTCGACCATTTATTAAATCCAAGGGTTCACTTACTTTTTCCACAAGCACAGTGAATGTTTAATGGGTTCAATAAACACATGAAAGATTATCATTGTGTGTTGGCTTTAGCACATTGTGGTTGTCTATACTTGCAGTATATATGTAGATCAGATCACATTTTATATTGTACTGTATTGTACTTGTCGTTATCCGTAAAATGTTCATCTTGTACAGCGCTGCGGAATCTGTTGGCGCTTTATAAGTATAATAATAATGTCTATATTGAACTACATCTCCCAATATCCTCAGCAAAGGCAAGTCTGAGATAAATGGCCCTTCCATTTCCACCCAGCTGGCTGCAAGCATATTGGTCAAAAAGACACCAGTTGAAAATTAGATTTTTTTTATATACAGATTTAATTTTTCCTCTGAATCCTCACAAATTTAGGTAAAGTGATGGAAAATCCCCTCCAAGTTTATCAATTCAGGTGTCCTGATTTCAGAAATACCTGATTTATATAGATTTTCCATACTTTCCCAGCACCAGGGAGCATACTATAAGGTGCACATTCTTTGTATAATTGTTATGCCTATGGTTTAACAGGTTTGGCGGTTGTGAACGGGGGCAGGAGGGTTATACTGGGTAGATGTTATGCCAGGACAATGGGATGTAAGGTTTTTTTATATTATCTTTTTTATATATTTTTTTTATTTTATTATTTTTTTTTGTTGCATTTTTTATATATATATATATTTTTTTTTACACACAAATGGTTAGAGGTCTTCTTAGATCACAATGACATCACAGCTCACATTATTATTATTTTATTGATTTTTTTATTATTTTTTAAATGAATAACCGTTTTATTTTTTCCAGCTTTTCTATTTCAGGACGGGAGGGGGGGTGAGAGACATGGTTTCTCACTCCCCTCCTGCACCGATCACACTGTGATCTCAGACGTGCATAGAGATCGCAGCGTCTGTGCCTCATCGGAGGACAGGATATCCTCTGCAGGGGATATCCTGTCCTCCGATGAACGTCCGGGTTACGTCAGCAGTGACGCAACCCGGAAGGGAATGCCCGATCGTGTGATCGGGCAGTTTGAAACTTAACAGCTTTCCGGCTTTCATGCCGGGAGCTGTTACAGCAGATCGGACAGCAAAAGATCCGGCGATGCCGGCTTCTGCTGTTAGTGGGGAGTCCAGGCTGTCAAACGACAGCCTGGTTTCCCGTGCAGCGGCAGGGATGTGGCCCTGACACTGCACGAAGGGTTGGACGTACCGGTACATCCATAGGGGTTTTTTACTAGGCGTTTTTTGGATGTCTGGGTACGTCCATAGGGGATTGAAGGGGTTAATGATTTCTTACAATTATAGCACTGTATGTAATTGTTATACTTTGACATTTTTGTTGAAATCCTTAAAAAAGAAGGAACATAACCTGGGAACTCTCCGAGTTTGGCTTGAAGAACCCCGGGAGAAGCGCTGCATCTCTAGGGCAACTCCCGAATCCTCAGGTTCGTGGGAGCGGGGTCCTGACGCATCCCACTCCCTGCCCATTTCCCTTTTTAATGGGCGTGTTTCCTGCGATAACGGTGGGAACGCTTACTGCCCAGTGACGTTCCGCAGATATGCTTATCTCTCATTGGCTTGGTGTTCTAATTTAGAACGCTTGAGTGCCTCCTGTAATTTATTTCATAAAAAGTTCAAATCGAGCTGCCTGATTTTTGGGGTGGGGGTAGCATTTGGTCCACTGATTTGGGAAAAGGTAGGGAATGGGGCATTAGTGTTAACTTCAGAGAAGGAAATTTCTTTTCAGTTTCAGTTTATTTCTTTACAGCCACAATAGCCTCAAAATATTTATTTGAAACAAAAAATATATATATCATTTAACGTTCATACAGGAATTAATGGGTGCAGCCCGAGCGTTAGCGGGCTTTAAACCATGCTGGGTACTCAGTTTCCGTGGCGCCCCCCATGGGATGCTTTTTTTAAATTTAGTTTTTTTCACCCTGCCCACGCTGGGGGGGGGGGTTAGATGAAGTAGGCCACGTTCATTGGCATTTCCTCGATTGTGGTGTTGTAGAAAGTCAATGTCTTTAAGAGTGCGCTTGTCCTCTTCGGTCACCGTGTTAATGGCGACTCCTTTCCTACCGAGATGGCCACCTCTGCCAACACTGGAAGTGAAAAAAGACCGCAGATCAGACAGCAACTCTGAGGACTCTCAGCCATCCCACGTGCTACCAGGAGCTGCAGATGTGCCATGGCTCCTGAACCCTGCGTTTCAGTCCCCATAGAGCACTTGTTTCTCCATCTCGCCCTTGGCATCTGCACAATTACTCCTCCCCAATAAAGGCTAACCCACCCCCCCAGTTCTCATTAAAAAAACAATTCCCAAAGCATCGAGCAAACGGAAGCCGGGCAGCCGATATCGTGTGGACCGTGTTTAAGTTGCAGGAAGCAATGAGTGTTTCCCGCGGTGGAGCACAGACTCACTTTCTCTGCCAAGGGCTTTCGTCCTGCAGCCAGCATAGGAGGCTGGGCAGAGAGGGTTCCCTTGGCCCACAAGGCCTGAGCAGCCCCCCCCCCTCCGGACACCTACTTGTGGATGTAGTTTTCTCTGTTGGTTGGCAAGTTGTAGTCTCTCTCCTTCTGGTCCATGTCACCGTGCTGATGGAAGAGAGACAGTCAGACAGCTCAGACACATGTACTCAGCTGTCCCCACAGCATGAACCAGCCGGCAGTCACAACAAGGCTGCGCTGGGATGAATATGGGGTGATTTATTCTGCCCCCGCCAGATATAAGAATCTACATCATGTTAGACGAGTCCTTGCCCAGTGACGGGGGAGGGGAGAACGGGCTGGGAAAGTCCTCAGGCAAACCCTGCCTGGAGGGCCATCATCATCTAACTCAACTCACCAAGGCCGACACGGTGAAGTCCCAGGCATGCATCTTCTCCGTCAGCCAGTCCACCTTCCTGCAAGGGTTGATGAAGATGACGGCCTGCGCGATAGTGAGGGTCTCATACAGGTCACAGAGCGTGTCCAGCTTCCACTCCTGGAGGGAAACACAAAGACCCCATTAGAATGTGAAACCTACAGTGACAGACATGCTGGCTGCCCCCCTCCCCCCGGCACATCTGTCCCCACAGCATGAACCAGCCGACAGTCACAGAGTTGCTGCGCTGGGATGAATATGGAGTGAAATAATCTGCCCCCGCCAGATATATGAATCTGCACCACGACAGGCGAGTCCTTGCCCAGTGTCAGGGGCAGGTGAGACTGGAGTAACACTGAAGTGCGCACTCACCTCTCTCCACATTGACGTAGAACTGCTAAATACCCTCCAGGGTCAGCTCTTCCTTCTTGACCAGGATACCAGGTCACTTCAAGCACATCGGCAGGCATGGTGGCTGAGAGCAGGACCACCTGGAGAAGAAAGGACTCGTGTGAGCAGCCGTTTCGTAAGCAGAGTCTGAGATCTCCCGTGAAGTGCTTTACACACCATTCGGAGACCACAGAAACGCAATGCATTTGGTAGAGGTCAGTTTTCAGATAGGTTGGGAAGATCATTTCCCAGGATCCTCTGCACCACACTGACGCAGACCGCAAGACGCAGTCTGCGCAGGAACAATGCAGAGTGTCCTGGGCTTCAGATGACACGCATGGGATATCATCATAAAACAGACCCGGGGGCCCGCGGCGGGCCGACTCTCACCTGGGCGTTGCTGCTCAGCTTCTGGAAGATATCGTAGATTTGGTCCTCGAAACCTCTGCTCCGCATCTCGTCGGCCTCGTCCAGGACAAGCATTTTTATGCAGCCTTGAAGTAAAGCTCACTATATAGGAGGAAAGGGAGCAGACATGGTCTCTAACGAGGAGATCGCAGACAGGGCCGGCCCAAGGTCGAGGTCGATGTACAGGGCGACCTGAACCATGTGAGCAACGTTAGCCTGAACAAGACAAAGTAGTTATTCCCATTCACAGACCGCGTCGCTGTACCGATGGCCACGCGCCGACAGCACAGTCAGGCATCTGAGCGGGGAGCACGCGCTTACAGGCCCTCAGTGCACCACCCCCCGAACATACCGGAGACCCCGTTATCCCACCGCCGCGTTAGCCTGCGGGAAAGGGAGACATCTGACACCAAGGCTTCTAAAAACCCAAACTACAGAATACTCGAGAATGGATCAGCTGCCATCGCATTTCACGTAATTGCGCAGGCAGACCCGTAGCGTGAAACCTTCGTCGCGCTCACAGGCGCTGCCATACCCCGCGTCCTGAGCGGCGCCCATTTCCCGCAGTTACCTTTGTCGGCCTGGTAAACCCGCGGCATGATGGCGTATGAGAGGCACGAACACTGCTTCGCGCGCACACACGCGGCAGCGCTTCGCGGGCTTTCTTTTCGCAGGCTATTTCCCTCCCCTAACACTGATTGGCCAGCCGTTGTTACGATAGTTGTCCCTCCCATAGCAACCGGGAGTCGAGCATAGTAACGTCTTGAGAGCCAATGAGATCGGTTCTCAGCGAGAGGGCTGCCACAATCGGAGTGTCCTCCGCTGAGCGACAGCTTTCTGAGCCAATCACCAGCCGCTATGTTTGAGGCCGGCGAATAGCGAGACTTCGCGTTGCGTTTTCCCGCGCATTTGCGATGAGAAGCTTCCACAGCTCTTACCTCACGGAATTAATGTACAATAAGCAAGCCGTTAACTATTTACGTGAGCAAACACGTCTGACTCCGTCAGTGCTTAAGAGGCTGAGGCTGATGGGAGTTCTGACTAAACAATGCCATTTTAAAACATCTGGGCAGCCATAGCAGTTCGCTGACCCTCTTCACGGTGTAGAATTAAGTGTTGTTGTTTAATGAAAGTATGTGGGATTTGCCTCAGTGGTAGATTAAGCTGACTGAGCATGTTGGGAGTAGTAGTTCACATGAGGTGGGGGTAATTCAATTATCTGCCATTCAGGATTTTACTGGGTAAAAAATAGAGGCATAAAATATCCAGTTTTCCTGATGTAAGAGGTCTTCACGGGTGGTTTGTCGGTGGCCCACTTGAGGTCATGGCTGATTCACCAGTGTTCATGTAAAGATCTCCTATGCTTCCTCCAACATTGTATAGTCTTTGCTTCTAGTTTTGAATGGCAATTTGGTATAAGGTGGCTGACGAGATGGCTGCCTCACAATGTACTGCCATATAGACGGTGCCAATGGGGCAACAGTCTGCCACTAGCCTCCCCCCCATACAGTTAGGGGAGTAATAACAGCGGCTTGTCTGATTATCCAACTCCTATTACAATATGAAAGTTTTGATTTAAATGGGGAAAGAAGACAGTCATATAATAATATGGCTTATTATTCCAGCGCTATGGAATTTGATGGCGCTATATAAAACAAATAAATAATAATGGCTTAGGTAACTGAGTAAGTAACGCAGTGTGCCTTTGAGTTGTTTTCAAGTGGAGGAGCGCAATAATGGCTTTAACAGGTTTTTAAAACTAGAAACACCCACTTACCTTCAATATGAAATACACTGTCGAATATAATTGATAATCAGTGTTACGCTCTAGATGCAAATTTACATATGTTCAGCACGGACGTTCTTGAGCCAATTTTACTGGCATTACACCTTTAGGCGTAAAAAACGTTTGGTTGTAAGTAGATACTGTACTTTGTTAAAAATGTCAGGATGTATTTATAATAAATAAAAATGGATACGGTGGCAAGAAAAATTGAACTCTTTGGAATTACCAGCATTTGTGTATAAATTTGTCTTAATGATATGATCTTCATCAAAGTTACAATAATGAACAGGTTTGTTTTGTGTACTTATAAATTATTATATCTTGTCTGTTTCATTCAAACATTCACAGTGTGGGTTGGAAAAACTGTGAATCTCTAGGCTAATCACTTCAACAAAAGCTGTTTGGAGTCCAATCAATGAAACAGGATTGGAGTTGTGTTTTAGACCTACTTTGACATAATAAAAACCCCACACTTTTTGGGTTTGCTATTCTCAAAATGCATCAGCTAAACAATGCATCACAAAGAAAGAAATCTCACAAGACCTACAGACAAGAATTGTTGATTTGCATAAAGCTGGAAAGGGTTACAATGTAATCTCAAATAGTTTACATATTTATCAACATTGTTTATAAATTGAAACTATTTAGTTCTGTGGCTACTCTCCCTAGAAGTGGGCGCCCAGCCAAGAGGGCTCCAAGGGGATAACACAATGTTTACTGAGGTAAACATAAAGAAAAAACAAACCCTAGATTAAGAGCTAAAGGCTTGAAGGAATCATTGGCACCGGCTAACATCTCTGTTCATGAGTCTACCGTATGCAACACATTGAACAGACATGAAGTCCACGGCAGGACACCACAGAGGAAGCCTCTGCTCTCCAATTTAATATCGCTGTTTGAAGTTTGCCAAAGAGCATGTTGACTCTCCACAACACAACTAGCAATAGTTGGGCTGCAGCAGGACAATGACCCTAAACATCAAAGTAAATCTACTACCCAATGGTTTAAACCCCTTCAATCCCAGGGGTTTTTGGTACCTCAAAGCCCGGAGCAATTTTGCCATTTTTGTGCTATGTCGGTTCAGCGATTATTCTCTTTTCCTGTGAATAGTGTACCCATGTAAACTATATATTGTTTTTTTCAAGGAGAGATAGAGCTTTCTTTTGATACCATAGTTGGATGATTAGCTGAAAATTTAGAACGAGAAATTTAGTAAAAACTAGCGACAATTAGAAAAAAACCTAATATTTTTTAAATTTTCCCTCTTAATCCGACCAAAATTAGGTAAAGTGATGGAAAATCCCCTCCAAGTTTATCAATTCAGGTGTACTTTCCCAGCACCAGGGAGCATACTATAAGGTGTACATTTTTTGTATAATTTTTATGCCTATGGTTTGGGGGTTTTGAACGGGGGCAGGAGGGTTATACTGGCTAGATGTTATGCTAGGGCAATGGGATGTAAGGTTTTTAAATTTTTTTTTATATATATATTTTTTAATTATTTTATTTTTTTTGTATTTTTTATATATTTTTTTTTACACAAAAATGGTTAGAGGTCCTCTTAGGGACCTCTTGAACATGCCAGTGATGTCACAATGACATCACAGCTCACATTATTATTTTTTTATTATTATTTTAATGATATTTTATTATTATTTTTTAAATAAATAAACTTTTTTTTTCTCCTTTTCTGTTTCAGGACGGGAGAGGGGGGGGGAGAGACATGGTTTCTCAATACCTCCCAATATCCTCAGCAGAGGCAAGTCTGAGATAAATGGCCCTTCCATTTCCACCCAGCTGGCTGCAAGCATATTGGTCAAAAAGACACCAGTTGAAAATTAGATTTTTTTTATATACAGAGGTAGGTATAATGAGCAAGATATGCAGTATACAAATATAAAATTATAGTTGAATTTACATGCTGTAGGATGAGGCTAATCCATTGTTAATTGTTCTAAAATCAATGTCCTTTTGGTGACAAAGGATGTAGAATTACCATAATATATAAAGTTAAGAACAACAGATCATAATCTGGTCTCTTCTTGAGACTTGGGTTCCTCCTTCCTCTGACAGCATCCAAGCTTCGCCCGCACGTTGTCAATCACTGCTGTGTACAACAGTGGATGGATGCAAGGGTTCAAGGCCACTAGAGCTTTGGCCAACTGAAAAGCAGAGTGAATGGAAAGAGACCACCTACAGTCAGGTTGGGTCAGTCGGTTATAGAGGTTGAGGTTCCTCAGGACATGGTAGGGCACAAAAGAGATTGAGTAAAGTGCAATGACCACACACACCATAGTGACCACTTTCCTCTTTTCCCATGATTCTAAGCCGTGGCTTTTCCACACGGCACGTGCTATTCCAATGTAGGAAAACAAGGTTATGATAAATGGAATTCCGCAACCAAACCCAGCCAAGAAAATGCTATATGGTATGTAAGATCTCAGCTGAGCGTCAATAGCTGTTCCGATGCACTCATACCCATCTTTTTTTTCCTCCACTTTTGAGAAAGCCAATACAGGTGCAGAGATTAAGGCTACCAACAGCCACACACCTGCAGAAACAAACTTGGCGTGCTTGCTCTCAACTCTCCCCCTAGCATAGAATGGGTACACAATGCCCAGGCAGCGGTTGGCACTGATACACGTGATGAAGAAGATACTACCATAGAGGTTGCAGTTGAAAAGGAAACGTTCTATCTTGCATAGGCCAACACCAAATATCCATCTCTTGCCCATCACGTAGTAGGCCACCAGCAGAGGCAATGATAGGGCGTAGGACAGGTCACTCACAGCCAGGTTGAGCGAAAAGATGATGCCTGCATGACGATCCTTTGTTTCTCGAGGCCCAAGGAGCCAGATTGCAAATCCATTGCCCAATACCGCCAGCACAAACTCCACCCCGTACACCGGACCCAGGTACTTGGTCTGCACTACAGAGTAGGATGCGGTACAGTTGGATGTGGCCATGTTTCCAGATCTCCTTAACGAGAAACCTGCAGTCAAAAGCATGCTGTTTAATGATTTCTTACAATTATAGCACTGTATGTAATTGTTATACTTTGACATTTTTTATTTAAATTCTTAAAAAAGAAGGAATATAACCTGGGAACTCTCCGAGTTTGGCTTGAAGAACCCCGGGAGAAGCGCTGCTTCTCTGGGGCAACTCCCGAATCCTCAGGTTCGTGGGAGCGGGATCCTGACGCATCCCACTCCCTGCCCATTTCCCTTTTTAATGGGTGTGTTTCCCGCGATGATGACGTTCCGCATGGGTAGGCTCCGGGTAGCCCACAAGTTCCCAGATATACTTATCTCTCATTGGCTTGGTGTTCTAATTTAGAACTCTTGAGTGCCTCCTGTAATTTATTTCATACTTTAATTTTATTATTTTAATTATTCTTTATTTATACAGCATTAGCACATGCCTCAGTGTTCTACAATTTAAATATGGGTTGGTTAACATATATATTTAACAACATCACATATATAGATACAGCTGAGCCCTTTCTGGGGTTGGCCCTTCATGAAGTGCAGTCAAGGAGTTAAACCACAACTCGCCTGCAAACTCTCTTGTCTACTATCTCTTTAGTGTGTAGACCGGACAGATTGTACACTGCATCACAGAGGGTCAGGCGCCTAGATCTAATGTAAGTAGGTAAGTTTTACTGTGAGGGTAGTAGATAAGTGGAACAGCCTCCCAGTGTATTCATTATCTGTGTAGATACGCGTCATCATTATACAGCGTGGCGAGTTCATTATCAGTGTATAGATACTCATCACTGTTATATATGTCTGATTACTCTGTAATGAAAACCAAGTCTGTTTCCTGGAAATGGGGTATATTGTGGTTTCCTCTGGTTTTGTGACAGAGCTCAGATCTCTCCTTACAGAGTCAGCGACAAATCTATGTATACCGTATATTCAGATCATAGAACCAATGCGTAGCGCCCAACTCCCCCGGATTCTTACAGAAATAGTCACATCTTTTGCGCTACCTGGTTTTCAATTTGTGATGTTAGTGGGTAACATATTGTGATATAACAGATACAGCCAGTGATGTACAAGACCCCAAATATAATTGAAAGGTACCCCGAGCAACAATATTATTTACAATGTATTTCTGTTATTAAATCCCCCCTCGGCTCCTCATTAATAGCCAACAGAGTACACTGACCACAAGCAAGCCCTATACCAGGCGCAGTCAGTAAAGGGTTAATACATTTGGCAGAATGTTACTTGTTGCCATCCTCTCTGGTCGTTCCCGATTCAGTTATCCGACTGCTAATTACATGAGAAAAGTATAGTTAAAATGATACCATTTATTGTATCATTTTAACTATACTTTTCTCCTGTTTTCTCAACGGCTAACACGGTACAAAACCTTTTTATCATACTAATTACATGTGGAGAGGAGACTCCTGTGAGGCTGGGACTTTGTTAAATAAGAGTTACTAAGAGTGCTTCAATGAAAGCGCTACGGAATATGATGGCGCTATATAAAACAATACATATAATATAAAAAATTGGCTTTAATCTACATACTGCACATGTGTCCATGTAACATAATCACACCCTCACGTGTGCAAAAGACGGATATTATCAGTACCGTCTATTAATTGACACATTTACACTCTTGAAGCGGGGCACATTTACATGCTCGGCGCAGAACACATTCACGCACATGGCGAGGGGCACATTCCCGCGTTCGCCACATTTACGCACTCGGGGCGGGGCACATTAACGCGCTCGGCGCGGGGCACATTTACGCGCTCGGCGCGGGGCACATTTACGCGCTCGGCGCGGGGCACATTTACGCACTCGGCGCGGGGCACATTTACGCACTCGGCGCGGGGCACATTTACGCACTCGGCGCGGGGCACATTTACGCACTCGGCGCGGGGCACATTTACGCACTCGGCGTGGGGCACATTCACGCACTTGGCGCAGAACACATTCACGCACTCGGCGAGGGGGAACATTCACGCACTCGGCGCAGGGCACCATTCACGCACTCGGCGCGGGGCACCATTCACACACTCGGCACATTCACACACTCGGCACGGGGCACATTTACGCACTCAGCACAAATTTCACAAAAATGCACTAACAATGCTGACAGGGCTGTTCTTACACAAATGAAATGTTTACACACAGACATGCATATTAACACAAAGGAGATCTAAACAGAATGATGCACTTATACACTCACAATGAGACGGCATTCACACATCTAAGACTTTAACTTTCCTCACTCACACTCACCACCAAACCCTTCATGTCACTCCCTGCCTTCTACTAATTAACTTACTATTATCTTTTATTTATACCGCAGCGCTTCTCCCAGCCCCTCCATTCCAAGGGTCCGACAGACTAAGGCGACCCGGTACATCAGGTATAGAGGGTCCTGCAGGCTTACAGTCTTTACCTTGTATGTCCTCTCCTGCGTGACCAGCAAATGTCCCTCCAGGCTGTCTAACAGCAGCTTGTTTCTCAGTACTGCGAGTCCTACCACATCACACATGTAATACATGCAAAGTATTGCCCCAACCCCCTAGACTGTGTGCAGATCTGCCTCCCCCTCCATCCTGTCCCTGTGCAGGCACTAACTGCTAAACTGTGCGTCCTAATCACATACAGGTGTCCCTCTGATCTCACGGTGAAAGCTCGTTTTCGAACCTTCATTTTTTCTCTGTAGCGGTCCTGTTTTGATCCTGCAGACTTCTGGAAGACGCCTCTGGGTGAAACATTTTTTTTGTATCGTAACTTGAAGACATCTTAAAGGGACAGTATCACCTCTTATTTTTAGATGCTGATCTGGATAACTTTCCAAGAAGGCAACCAGATGGCCCCTTTAACTGGATGCTGTTATAAAAAAAACTTCATTATGCCAGACAGAGATTATATACATTTATAAATATATTATTATTTATAGCATCATCATATTCCGCAGCGCTGTACAATGGTATATCATATATTTTTAAATCCCCCCCCCTATTTAAAGGGGAACTCTGCACCACTTTTTTATTACTAGTATAAGATATATTTTTTTCTTTTTAAAAACAGTTCATAATATAATGTTTTCAGGCAGTTGCGTATCAGCCCTCTGTATGTGTTTTAGGCAAATGACCTGAGTCCTTAGGATACTGCTTGTGGTAAACAATAGAAAAGCTCAGTCTTAATCACAATGAAAGCCTATGGAAAATAGAAAGTCACCCAAAATATCACATGACCGACAACAATGGCCGCCTCCAGGTCTGAGGATAAATATTGCCCCAACCCCCCTACGAGCTAAGTGACAATATAAAGGATTTGGATTCCAGGTCCTTCTTATTTAGGGATAGATCTCTTTCTCTATGTCGGCCCAATAAAAGGTATTTTCGTACCGTCACATACTAATGTTTTTGTCATTCATAAAATTCTGTTTGTGTTGAGGCTGAAAATGCTGATTGTATCAGATCCACTTTGTGTTAAATTCCAGCACTGGGGTGTGAAGAAGCTCCCTCTGCCTGTACTGCAGAACATGAAAAAGGAAACAACATGAAAAAAAACATAAAAAAACAAGAAGAAAGCATAAAAAAAGAAAAAAAAATATGAAAAAAAACATAAAAAGCACATTAACAAATAACAAGAAAAAAACATGAAAAAACAAGAGAAAAACATGTTGGAACATTCAGGCGGTGATCAGCCATCCCACGATCCTGACTCCCTGCCCCAACTACATGACAGCGCTCTAAAATTGTGACGGTGAGAACCGGGACACTTGGGAAGTATTTAATATTTAATAATAACACCCTGGATAAAATTTAATGTAAAAAGCAAGAATTCCACAAAAAATATCGATATTGTTACAAGATGAGAATCTATCGCTTCCCGACATTTAAAGACCAGAGCCTTTGGTCAGCAGAACATCAGAGAGTAATCCTAGCAGGCAGGGGGGTGGGGAGGGTGTCCCCGGTACATCCCAGTACATCCCAGTACATCCCAGTTTACTTTGTAGTGTCTGCCGGGAGTTGCATTCCTTACATACCTTCACTTTCTGGCCTCCTCCCCCGACCTCTGTTTCTTCTCGTCTGTCACTCTCTTCAGCCCCAGCTCATGGACTCCTTTAGTGAGGAGGATGTCCAGACCACCTGTCCAGACCGCCCGGAAGATTCCTAACGGGCGCAAAAGTTACATTAAGACACCGTTAAAGCAGATCTATACTTATAAGAACCGTTTGTCCCATTATTATTGTTTATATAGCGCCATCATATTATGTAGTGCTGTACAACGGGTAGATCTTAGTCTGACAGTTTTTATCCCTTGGTCTCGTCTTCCCTCACTGTATTAACCTTCTGCTGGGAGACTGTTCCTCTTATCTACCACACTTTCAGTAAAGTAAAACGTTCTTACGTTATATGTTTGCCAGAAGCTGAATTATTTTTGCTAATAGCCGAGAAAGGGGCAAATAAAAAGCAATCTGTGACTTTAGAGAGTTCTAGTTTATAACTCCCATAACACTTATCCAACTGGTTACTGGATACTGGATAACATCGAGGCACTGCGGCCCAGCAGCCTCATTTGGCATTATTACTGGAACATGAACATAATGCGACCCCCTCCAGCAGGGTCCTCGGCATCCTTCTGGTTGTAGGGACCTTGGGGTCAGCTTGGCTCATAGCCCAGGAACGGGGCTGGTTTAATGGCGGATGTCTGGGGATGTCGAAATATTTGCTGACAAGGAGCCAAGTGACATAACACTTTAACATACAGCGCACTGGGATATGACATCGTAGAGGACTTGGGCCACCGAAGTAAGCGGGGAGAGGGCAGCTGGGATACGCCACGCTAGCCAAGCATGAATGATAAAGAGGTGATATTGTCCCACCGGGAGAAAAGCGCTATATAAATACTTGTTGTTGTTATCTACGCCTCTTTAGTAAACTTCTTTACATTAAAAACATGCAACGCAGCTTGAAAGATGCTCCGGTGTGACTCAAAACCAGATCATCTGCTGGGAAGGCAGCTGCGCTCATTGCCAAGAGATCCCACAGAGAAGGAGCTTCTTATATCTGCCAGTATATGCTTTTTAGTGTTCTGCTCTCTTTTTTAACATCAGGCTGTTTTTGTAAATATTTGCTCGTCCTTTTTATTGGCGCCTGAAGCCAAACGAGTCACATCATGCCTTTTAGTTTCTCTTTTCCAGAACAAACCCCGTGAGTTTAGTGACTTTAAGGTCAGCGTTAAAACCTGATGTATAAAACACAGGGGCGATGATCTCTAATTCAGACACTAAAACGTTATCGGGACGATATGGGGCAAATACATCATCTCCTAGTCTTAGCTGAGAAGCCAGAACGTCATTTACAGGGAAAAATGGGAACTTACGCCTGACTGCTGAGACAGGATAGAAGGGCACATGTGATTGGCAGGTATGGAGAGCTGTCTGACCAATAGCAGCAGTGACCTGTGCACATGCCTAGGGGCACCTGAGCACTTGGAGACCTGTGGGCTTTACTGGATGACCAGGCTGCCATAGCAGCAGCAGCCATGCACAGTAATCTAAAACACATAATAAAACACACTCACTCTAACACACACACTTGCCTTTCCTTTGTAGCTGCTCCAACAGGATCCTGTATAGGGTGACCACATGTGGCCATGTGGACATGTGGCCATGTATCATTTTTACATATTACTGACCGTGGGGGGTGTATAACTGACCAATTGGTTCCCTTCCATAAGTCTATACATCCCACATACTCCAGGGCAGCACTTTATTTTGGCTGGTCAGCAATATGTAAAAAAAAACATGGCAGATATGGTGACCCGAGGTGCACCCAACAGACTGTCAGAGGGCCCTCGTCTTGCCAAATT
This sequence comes from Spea bombifrons, assembly GCF_027358695.1. Lineage (NCBI taxonomy): Eukaryota > Metazoa > Chordata > Amphibia > Anura > Pelobatidae > Spea > Spea bombifrons. The sequence goes on along the minus strand of NC_071090.1, from coordinate 104,319,462 downwards.
TTACATCATGGTTTATTTTCTCCCTCCCCGTAATAGCGCCATGGACTCTGGTGGCGCTCGATCAATAAAATAAGTACAGAAATTCACTCTCTTTAACACAAAGAACTTCAAAGAAGGAAACACTCACCTGCATCATTCAAACGCCTGAGCGAGACGACTACAAAACGGATGAGGTTAAAGAAATGCGTTGATTTGCCAACGATAGGAGTGTCCTCTTCGTGTTCTCCAAAAGAGGAAGCGGTTTGTCTCGGAGAATATGTATAGACAGACGGACAGACTGGGCACCATGCCTACAGCCTGGCATGTGACTCACATGACTAAATATACCCAAAGCTGTGATCACAAAGAACCAATACATAGATTGTATAAAGAAGGCTGTTCTATTTATCATGGCCACGTCATTGATAACGTTCTGTGGTCTAGTCTAGGTTCACTGGTTCTACTGGCCACGGAGTGGAGCCGTTATGGTCAAACTATTAGCAATCTTCCAACTGGTCTCACTTTTACAAAAAGGAAGAGTGATACAACTCGAGACTTTAGGTAATATGTATCATTGTCATCTCCAACTTGACTTCAAAGGAAGTGGTAGTCAATCCAAATGGAACCTTTATGGCTTATGTTCTAAAATAAAAATCCTAAAAGATATCATTTTCCTAGCGGAGACTTGCTTTGTGTGCATTATAAATGGAATAATGAGTGTTTGAACATGAGTAGAGATCAGTATGATGTCATAAGCCAACCCCACCACCTTCTCTGGAGATTCCAAAGGATGTTTGCTGATTCTCTAGTTCTTCTAATATCTAAATGATCTTGTTTTCTCTTTATACTTTGTCTGTAGCAATCCCTACTCCTACTTTCCGGTTCCTTGACTCACAATAACCTCCAATGGGTCAGAAGCTCAGAACTTCCTATTGAGCTTCATTATTAAGCATCAGCTACCCAGACACAAAGTGCTCAGCTGTCATGTTGGAGGTGGCAGTTAATGCCCATATATATCTTAAAACGGCAGCTATATAAAGTATTTATGATAGACTGAATGCATTAATAATTATGCACTTATAATTATGCAAATTAGATTAGCAAATGCGTAACATGTGATTTATCTTTGTTACCATTGTCCATTTAATCATAACAATGATGGTTTTCTCTTTGCTTATTTGAACCATGTCCATTATGGATCACTGATGATTGGACATCCCGATGAAGCGCTCTTTATTGTGTTACTTGTGAGTAATCCATCCTGGGACCACTACGCTGACAGCTAGAGAACGCGTTTAACATTTTCTTTAAGAATTGTTCTATAATGATGGAAAGTGAAACACATTCACTATTCACCAACACATTACCTTCACAGGTCACACTTTGTGGATATGTTACACGGATGCAAAAATGGAAAGTTGTGATTTACAGAAACATATAATAGTTTGTCTTTCATTATTCTCACTTCTGATACTTAACATGAGTTGATTCATATGGTGACTTGCAAGAATTTCACAGATTTAACTATAATGGATATGAGGCAAACTCATTTTCTTGTGGGCATCCAGGAAGTCCGCCAGACTTCATCCAGAAGGAGGCAACCATTTCTTCCTTGCACAAGCCACTGCTGGCTGGAAAAGTCCACTCATATATAACAAACCACTGTGTGCCCTATGCCCGACCTAGAGCACTAACCACTCCGCCATCTCTCTCTTCCATGTAGGCAAAATGTAGGGCCTTCTGATACAGTCTATAGAAGCTGTGTTGAGGCAGCATAGCCTCCATCATCTAAATGTGCTGGTTGGGGATGCTGTAACCGGCCCGTTGAGCAGCGAGACATCAGGGCGCCTGATCGCCTCTACCATCTTTTACAGAGCTTGGGGCATGGCGGAAATAAGAGAGGAGATGTCATAGAAATATTTAAATAAAGGAGGAGGGATGCTTATTTTAGAGGAGAAATATTAGAATAAGAGACCATAAAACCTGGAGGGTCAGAGGTTAAGATGTACAGTTTTTATTTTACCAAGAGGGTGGTAGATAAATGGAACAGCCTCCCATCAGAAGATGGGGGGCGACACAGGCCAATACAGTGAGGGAGTTTAATCATGCATGGGACAGACATAATGGCTCATGAACGGAAGAGGAGACCAACGACTGATTAAGGATTGAGTCTGTACACCTGAAAAATTGTGCAGACTAGACGGGCCAAATGGCTCTAATTTGCCAAGAGATTCCTCGTGTGATGTAATTGTCCTACGATAGACCCCTACCTCATAGTAGTCTAGCTGGTTATGAGGTCATCTGTGTTTTACAGCCATAAAAGTCCCAATAATGTGTATAGGGACAGCAAAGAGTGCTCATAAATTAAATTGTGAATACAATGCCTGTTTGTTGGTTGTTTTGAATCATGTAAATGTTGCCGTTATTTTTTGGCAGGAACAAGCACCAGGTAACACAAAAGCAAGCATTGTTAGGTTGTCTTCAGAGGAACTGGAACCAGTTCCTTAAAGTTTCCATATTTTACATCATTTCTGATCTGGTTCCCTCTTCACTTGACTCTTAGGTTCTGTGTCTTTGTTTTTTGCAAATGACAGGACTTCTTTGGTAGCAAGGGAATAAACCCAGCTATGCCACACATTTATTTCACAATTTACTTTTGGTCATTTCATTAATGATTGTAAAAACACAATTCCGCAAATAAAAGCTTTTCAACATGGCCTGGAGCAGCACTTCAAGGAATTTTATTTTTTAGTCTGTGGCCAAACCCATACACGCACAATGTATACCAATAACACCGTACGTTGAGTGTGAACTCAGGGACACCACGTATCATACATGTCCTTAAATCCTCGCCTAAGTGTCCACTGTTAGGGAGGGGTTCTCATTATCCACCTCTATGCATTATCATCCCATGTACGATGGCTTGCTTTAACGTTATGCGCTCGCCTTTCATTCCTGCACCCTATGTGGATTCGAGAATGAGGCGGATTGGGATGCTGGCCAGTCCTCAATATTCTGGGACTGTTTCAAATAACACAAAATATTTGAGACAGTTTTACATTTATGCACACAAATCCAGCTATTGTACTTGACAGAATAAACAAACCATTCGACACAGTTTTAAACATGGTGTCCATTATCAAAATACAGCGAAAACACTTTATTATTTTAAGAGCATTTTCAAGACTAGAATTATGTTGGTATTTACAGGAATAGTTTACTCTCTCTTTATCTGCCTTTTTTACCCTGCTTGAAAGGTTTACCCTTCCTGTCTGCCATTTTATGTTTTGAACCCATTCGTGGCTTTTGACCGGGTTTGGGGGTCTTAGAGCCAAATGCTCCCGGTTTCCTGAATCCAGTGGTCTTTTTGTTGCCCTTGGCAACGGGACTTTTTCGCGATCTATGTCCCTCTGTCTTTTTAAAGTGTTTCTGTCCGGGTTTTCCTGGCCTGGGACTCCGCGCTTCTCGATGGTTGGAGGATTTGAATTTTGGATGCTTTTTCTGACCGCCGGGAGACCGGGATTCCCCCCTTGGTCTCTGGGGTCCTTGAGATCCTTTGAATCTCTTATTTGGAGGACCTGAGTTTTGTCTGAATGATGACCTCTTTTTACTGCCATGGAGGAACAGATCTACAAAGAAATAAGGCAGCATGTGATAAGCAATGATTCCTGAGATATACCTTTTGGGCAGTGAATGAAATAGGAAGATGGGAGAAGGTGACAAAGGCTTAAGAAGATTAAACAGCGACACTGCATAAAAAAAGTCAGAATGGGCTCTCATAGATAAACAACAATAAATAAGCAGAATACAGGGAACAGAATAAACTGAAACTTTGGTGAAAAAGGCACCAAGGCTCTAATTGTTCAGATACCTTGATCTGGCTCCTCTCCAACTTCCTGCCTGTAATATTCAGCATCATCATCTTCAGATATGTTGGCGGGATCATTTTCCCCCGAGGTCCCAGGATCTTCGGCATCGCTGTCACCATCTGCATCGTTCTTCCGTTTCATACCGGCTAAGCTACGTTTCCTGTGGACGGAACGAAAAAAATTAAATAATCAGGTTACAGACCGGATCTCTATATTAAAACAACACTCTTAAGAAATCAGTTCCAAGAGATTGAAGGACATAGGAATGAGACCTCAACTCTACTCTCTACAGGTCTACAGGATAGTGTTGAAAGGGTCAATGTACTGGTTATGGAGGAGAATGCACCAAAAGGAGAAGTTGGAGCAGCACCAAACGATGGGCATCGGAGGTAAACTCATACGAAGTTCCTGGCAAGACTGGTGGTCTTATGAGAGCCCCGCTCTAAAACCTCTATATACTTTCCTAATTCTGCTCGTTATAATAAAATACCCGCTGGTTTAATGAATCCAACAGTGAGTTGGTCTAACGTCTCTGCCTGGAATTGTGTAACCTGAAGAGTCTGGGACAAATAGGTGAGCGAGCCCCATGAATCCCAGCACAAACCCCAGAGTCCATACAGACAATCTTTACAGATGTGGGCAATCACAGCACACCATCTGCACCACTTTGACGATTCATCACCCAGGAACTGACTTACTTATTCGCTTCATTCTGCTCCTTTTTACGCTCTACGTCTTTTTCCTGCTTCTTCTTCCTTTCGTGCTTTTGTCGTAGTCTGTTCTCTCTTCGTTCCAGCATGGCCTTAATCTCTTCCTCTGTCTTTTTGACTGTAGAACAAGAAAAATAAATTAAAAAAGATCAATATAAATAAATCAGATCGTAACACTGTGTGTAGAAAAGCAGCAATCTCCTGTAACCCTTCCCACCACAGGGACGATCTATAGAGCAGATGTCCCATAGCTCCCTCCTGTCTGTGTCACCCTGCGGGGGGAGGGGCAGACTCCGAGCCCCATAGCCCCCTCCTGTCTGTGTCACCCTGCGGGGGGAGGGGCAGACTCCGTGCCCCATAGCCCCCTCCTGTCTGTGTCACCCTGCGGGGGGAGGGACAGACTCCGTGCCCCATAGCCCCCTCCTGTCTGTGTCACCCTGCGGGGGGAGGGGCAGACTCCGAGCCCCATAGCCCCCTCCTGTCTGTGTCACCCTGCGGGGGGAGGGGCAGACTCCGTGCCCCATAGCCCCCTCCTGTCTGTGTCACCCTGCGGGGGGAGGGACAGACTCCGTGCCCCATAGCCCCCTCCTGTCTGTGTCACCCTGCGGTGGGAGGGGCAGACTCCGTGCCCCAGAGCCCCCTCCTGTCTGCCACCCTGCGGTGGGAGGGACAGACTCCGTGCCCCATAGCTCCCTCCTGTCTGTCACCCTGCAGTGGGAGCGCCCTAGAGAGTTCTAAACCATTTTGAGCGAATGATGATTGTGTATAAAATACGTTTTACACAGAACAGTGTTCTAAATATTGGCAGAAAAAGAGAAGCATACAATTTCAATTTAAAACCCAACACATATGCTCTTTAGAGGATCTTCTGCACTTCTCCAGAAGAAAGGGGAGAATGTGAATATGAGAGAGCTATTCTTCAACAACAAAAAAAGTAACCATTAAGAGAAGGATCCTAAAAAGGATTTAAACCTCAAACACACCGCAGCTGCTCCACTTGGTCTTTGCTAGTATAAAGATACAGCGGCCGCCCCGCACTTACCAAAGCTGTGATATAACACTTTGCCATCACTCAAACCCTCTTCAATCTTCAACAGCTGTAACGTCATCCGTGGGCCGATCTGCGAACAGAAGAGAGTATTGCCTCATTCACATGTTTCAATCTGTTGTGCCCACGGAGATGCCCCGGACCACTAAACACATTCTACCCTTCCAGTTTATACACGGTGGTCTCACCTCGGTCAGACGCACGGCACTCTGCTGAGCTTTCATGTTTCCTCGACCAGCGTACACCTGCGGCAGCTCTGTGATATTATGGTCTCCGTCCTGTTCCGCCTCACTTTCCGAGAGGTTGGCGCCTCTGCAAAAAAGAAACGGTTACAAAATTACAAGAGTTAAAACCGTGTCACCTTTTAGGAGACCTTTTTTGGTCTTGAACCAAAAGTCCCAAATCTTCCTTCGCTCAGCTTTCCTTGTCCCTCTCCTGCCTTCGGACAATATTCATACTAGTGTGGCTGGTCTGTCCCCAACAGTGGCCCTTTTACGGCCCCTCAACTCCCTCTAGATTGTAAGCTCGCTTGAGCAGGGCCCTCCATACCTCTTTTTTAGCCAAGTCAAATAGATAGCTATATAAAAACATCAAATAATAAAGCTCTCTACACCTATAGCCGCTCTCAGATATTTCTTATATAAATCTTGTAGTCGTTTTTTTTTCTCTAAGGCAACTTACACCATTTTTTTTTATTACTTTACAAGAGCTTTTATAAAACAATGCAATATTTTTACTTTCAAAACAGATTTCACATAATATAATGTTTTTTACATAGCTGTATATTATGTATAATATAAATTTTCATAAGAAAGGAATTTGGTGGCTGTTCCCTTTTAAATACCAATTCTTATGAAAGCACATGGGGGGGGGGGGCTAATGGCTTCCATTAGCACTGTTACAACCCTTAGTGTAACGTCTAAGTATTAGCCAGATATCACACGACTGTCTGCAATGGTGGCCGGATCATTTAATGGAACAATATCAAACAAAAGTTTACTTTTTAAGAAAATAGTTCCAACAAGCGAAAATTCCAGAAACCCCCATTTTAGACATCAAAGGAAAAATGGCTGAAACATATGTACCAACACTCCTAAAGTCCACTCACTTGACCAGCAGTTCGCTGATGTCCTCCCAACGGCTCATGTTGGGAAATTTCTCCTGAAGAAGCTTCTTCATTCCCTTGCTCATTCCGACAGGGACTACCTTCAGACTGCTGCATGACGGATACAAATACAAGCGTACAGATGGACGTCCATGGCATGTCACAAATATAGACACACTTCGCAGAGCTTTTTTTTTTATGGTATTACAAAAAAATGAAGTGCAGAAGACTAAAATAGTAAAGGATCTAAAATTATAACTATTGTCCCATAAATCCCCCCCCCCCAAAAAAAAACAGGCAACGTGTTATATATATTGCATTCTGTCCATTCCACATACACACAGATTGCGCCACAGAAATAGGACTTTTAAAAATAAACAAAACCAAAGCTGTCAAACACCCAACACACTGTATGCACGACCCTGCTATAGTCTGTTTCACACATCATTAACCACTTACTAATGTCTGAATTCAAGCGTCTGAGTGTCATCGTTATAGTTAATGAGGATGCATCTGCGGATGGTGTTCAGGCTTACCTGGAATAAAAGACAGAAGACAGATTATAAGAAGGAACGTGCAGGACGTAAAGCATTTCCTCTGTACTACCACAGAGACCAAAAAGTGACAACATTATCGCGGAGAAGGGTCAGTGGAGTTAAAATTGGTTCTACGCAGCAGGATAATAACTCAAATCAAACGGGTAGCTGCGGATAAACTTTGATAAACAACCAATATCTCTTCTCCAACGACGACACGCACACAGAGGAAAAGGTCTATTTTATCACAACCCGATAACTGATAAACACAAGCCCATTGAACAATCCCAGCACACTTACTTTGTGTACATTGATCGACGGGAACATGTTTTGAAACATAGTAGCCATCAGCTTGACCTGCATGCCCTGGTTGCCAAAGTTGTTGAGTATGAGGAGAGGCGGGTGAGTGAACTGCTGCTCATGCATCCGATGTTTCTTCAGAGAAGAGACAACATCCTTCACCAAGGAGTACTGAAACGAAGAAGCAACGGCAAATCAAAGAGAGGTCAACAAACGTAGGATATACACAGGAGGTTACAACCTGGACGGAGGCTTCTGCAATACCGTATTCGCATAGAGGACAGAAATAAATGAGGGTTTAAAAGGACAGAAGATTCACAAAGTCATTATGTTATACAGACCTGTATTACTCGGAAGCTCAGGGTTGGTCCTCTGGGTAGACGGACAAATTTCTGCACGGGGAAAGACAGGAAAACGTTTACTCGCAATCCCCTGCGTATTACAATAGACTCAAAGTACTTTAATAGTCCTATATAAGCTTTGCAATTCACTCAATATTAAAAATGCTTTAATTTATTGCTGCTAAATATGTTTTTACAGAGATCCTCATCTTTATTCCTGGTCATCATTCACTTTACTGAGAGGGCGGTAGATAAGCGGATGAGTCCCGCAGCAGAAGTGGTAGAGGATAATACAATGAGGGAGTTTAAAGACGCACGGGATAAGCATACGGCTCCTGATCCAAGACAAGACCAAGGCACACTGAATAGTTCTTATTTGCCATGAAACTCTGGGCTTCATCTGTATTCTCTAATAGTGCATCACCTTGGCCAACAGCCCTGCGGTTACAGTTTTCTCCGACTGGTTTTATCTGTAGATATTCTAATGTCATCACTTACAAAGTTGACATTTTCCGTTGTTTTGCTGAAGATCAAAAAATGTGTGACTCCAAGGGGACCTGCTACAGCCACAAAGTCCTTCAAAGCATTCTTCTTTCGAACCTGGAGAGGAAAAACACACCAAAATAAGGATATATGGTAAGTTAATTTGAGAAGTAGGACCTCCTTATCTCTTGGAACAGCAACACAGTTTGCTTCTCCCAATAGTGTTTACTAATTTCATAAGTTACTTAAATTACCTACAGTGTAAAAGAGTTATCTAGTATGGGCCATATGACTTTCAGATTCAAGGCACAGGAAAGGCATCAATGCCTTACCATAACAGCACCATATAATATTAATACAAAAGAAGGCAAGCAAGCAGACAAATGAGTGATCCCTTATGTTTGCTATTACCTATATTAAAAGTACCGGCATTTATTTCGCTCTTAGTTTTATGCCTTACTGTGATTGATTTGTTCTTCATATATAATACTTACTCAATGCCCCCACATCACTCATGTCAATTAACCTAAATTATAACTTCTTCAGGGATTCTGAGAAAAAAATAATTTTGCCTTAAATTATATTGGAGCTGGCAAAAAGGTAACTCCTTGATGCGAATGACAACTCCCGTGATGTTCAGGCTGTATCCATTAAGATTGGAGTACATCTACTGGTTGACTAAGCTTCTCAGCATTTTGGCTAAGATCAAGTGGTTACCCGTGACGTGAGGGAAAAGCTTGATCCTCTGGCCTTTAGGTTCTTTAAAACCCCAGGTGCTTAGAGTCCCTTGTTTTGTCCTCCAGGGTATCAGCACAGTTTTGTGCACTAATTGCTAAGCAGGTATTTTGTTTTACCCCTCGCTCAAAATCATCTAAACTATGGCCATTTTTAATACACCAGCCATGGGGCCAGGAATGGCTCTCCACACGTTTCACTTTAAAAAAAAATCAGTGGGTCCCTCTTCTAGGAGACCCTAGAAGATTCAGCCCTCCTAAGACTTCAGTCTAGTAGGGAAGGAAGGGACTGTATATCCCCCTGTGGTGAACGCAGGCCCCAGAAGGCAAAGATCGAGAACCTGGTACCTACCGTGGCCTTACATCTTGGAGCTTCTTGTTCACAATTTGAATTGACTACTTAAATGCATGAGGCACCTCAGGCTTACGGAAAAACTTCATGACAGTTGTCACATGGCAGAGCTACCTTTTGGCTACTCCTACATTGGAGTTACCTTTATTACTCTATCGTATTATAATTCTGAATTATTACCTTGAGGGATGTAGCAGTATACGGCTCCATTGCCCGCCTGACATCTAGGATCAGCTGCTGTACATTTTTTCCGATCTGTCCACGATTGAAAACAAATGAATGGGGCACGGCCGTAAACGATTCTTCCGCATTGTGATTCGCTGCCGCCTTGAGCTTCTTTTGGTTCTTAGTCTGGGAGAAGCAAAAAAAAAAAGACAGGATAAAGCCTGAATAATACTAATAAATAATGCCCTCAAAAATTGGGCGTCAGAAAACGTTTAAAATCCATGGCTCACCGATATGTACTAATCACTGGTATCAGATAACGACTAAAGGAACACAAAGTGATTTCTGATCCACACAAACGCCCGTATTTTACCAATGAAAACACTGCAATTTTCTGCCGGTTCCCCGCTTCGATCAGGCTTTATTACTGGAAGCAGGAGGAAACCGCTATCTTCCTTCCCGACGTAAAGAAATGTTATTAGGTATATAATATGGTGCATCAGAGCGTTTACTTCGTGTAAATCATGATAAAATCACCACTGCAAAGTCCATCATCTGCACCAACCCCTAACGCCTCACCACATCCCCAATCACGTATAGTCTGTCTCCCTTACGCCAGTTAACCATATGTCTCCATTACGTATGCTGCAAACAGACACTAATCCTGAACACCCCACATATTACATTTCTGAAAACACTGCCGGTGTCCCCCAATTCAACTCCGATCAACGCGCAGCTCCACGGTCCGTCCCCGGCCTCACTAACAGGTCTCGTTCACTCCGCGGCCACTTACAGGCATGATTATATCTTTTTCTCACCAAACCCCACGTCATAGAATATTTTGCACTCACAGCTATCGTCTCCTTTAATTCCCTTTCCACTCACCTTGTCTTTCCCCATGTTCCCGGTCTGCGCCTCCTGTACACACGTGGAGAAGCGCAGATAGTTCCACTTCCGCTGTGCAGCGCTCCGAAGGAAAACACGGCCCCCGAGCCTCAGTACCGCTGTAATTATGTTCCGGGTTCCACCGACTTGGATGGGGATTATGAGTACAGTTACTATCACATTAGATTGCTCGGGCGAGCAGTTGAGTATATAACATGACGTTGTAAGCCGTACAAATAACCATAAACTACTAAAGAATATAATTCCAGCAATAAATCATATAATAGTATAACTAATATAATAATATTACTAATATAATTCAGTAAAAGAAAGGGATGATTGAGGATTCAAAGGTTATAAAGAGATGTAACAAGTTGGGCGCTGTGGGTTTCAAATCTTGTACCAAGCCCTACATCAACTAAATTATTTAATCAAATTAAATCATGCATGGAAACACTAGAATAACCCCGTCATGACCAGCAGTTTTTCTCCTAGGGCAGCAGGTCCAGGGCAGTGGCAGCCCCCCTCCAGCATACCAAGGAGTCAGTTGCCATTTTGGGTGATCAGGCTTGCTGTAACACCACTATTTAATGGGCCAGTTAAAAGGGAGATCACTGATATCCTCAACCAGACCATTAACACTATGGAAGAAACACTAGCTTACTTCTGTCCAGTGTTGCGCACGTTTAAATGGCGGCACACTGAGATATGACATCATATTCAGCATTAGGACCGCAGTGTGTGGGGGCACTGCCCTGTGTTAGGCTTATGGCAGCACCAAAGATAAATATAGCTCCCTCTTAGTGACAAGAGCTTAGTGGCCATTTTAAAAATATCGTTGTTCGAGTGTGATACCCGTTTCTGTGTTTAAAATACCCATACAATCTTATATTGTTACTTCATGGAGAGATACGGCTTTCTTTTGATAGCAAACCTTTGGGTACTTGTGTATTTTTGGGGCGCCACCTATACTTGTGTATTATACGGGTCACCACCTAGTGTATTATTGTGATAATACACAAGTACATTCATACATATACATAGACATAAACATGCATAGTCTTAGGGTATACTTTGATTTAATAATATCTGATCACCCCAACTAGTGCTTTTCTCACTACTGTATAGCAGCTGAAAAATGTCTTAGTCGCCTGCCCAGGTTTTCATTATTAAAATCATTTGTTTGTGTCCATTAGCAAGTCACTGCAATACCATATATTATTGGGTTAATATTCCCAAGGTCAGCTTGCTTAGAAAGTTCCATCGTATGTATATAAACAACATATCGACATGCACGATGACTGTCATGGTTGGATCATAAATGCCAGGATTGTTTCCCCAATCTCAGGGTGCAGGGGTAGATTTGCAGGTCACGTAGGCTGAGACTCGCTTATGATCTTTCAGCCTCCCAAATCGCCTCTTCCTTACTAATAGCGTATGTTTATGCTTCAATGTGCTTATTATTAACGTTGGGCTATTATTTTAGATGACAAGGCTCCTTACCAGTATATTATATGTGAAGTCCCCGCTTGAGTATTGGTACTGAGTCAATGATCTCAGATGATCTTGGGGTTTCCAAGTGAGTGCCATTAAAACAATTTACATGCCATGATTGGAGGGTGGCAGCCTAGTCCGCACATTACTACTGCTATGTAATTTAGAACTGTAAATAACTTAATAAAATATATATACCATTTACAGAAACTGGATTTCAACTTTAATATAAGGCATAATATGTAACTAGAGGCCATGTAGTTGTAGCCAACAGGTAGTTCTCCATCCCCAAACATGTCTATTCTACTTGCATAATTACAGCCGAATCTGTAGGTGGTATTCCTCTGCCGGAACGCATCATGTACTGTTTCAATGTTTTTATGATGTCATACTTCTAGTGCAGAGCTCCCAGCGAAGCCCACAGATCTCCCTGCTCAATACTAGACCACTTGGACTTAATATTTTACAGACACCTAATTCTGATTACTACATGGATGTGTATGTGTCTAGGGGGAGTTTAATTTTTTTTTGAGACACATCGGCACTATGGCAAGCTGGAGATAGGTAAAGCATCATGGCGGTTCCAGTATCATACTACCCGGGGATGTCTTCGTTGGCTATTATGTACAGCTACATTTAGTTTCCTAAAATGACCACAATAGTTGTTCTAAGAATTAAATCCTGATATTGTAATATTCCATTATTTGATAAAGCCCAGGAGATAGAAGGAAATCGATCCTATAATATCACTGCTGGTGACTGACCTTTTCAAATGTTTTACTTATAAGTCAATTGACTATTGTGCTTTCGGGCCAGTAGTGTAATGCAGCAGGACAATGACACTAAACATCAAAGTAAATCTACTACAGAATGGTTTAAAAAAAAAATAAAGTCCGACTTTTGGAGCGGGCCAGTCAGAGCCCAGACCTTTAGAGATGCTGTGGATAGACCTCAAGAGAGCCGTTCATACCAGACATCCTACTGATATGGCTGATGTTAAGCAGTTCTGTAAGGAAGAATCATCTAAAATTCCTCCTGAACATTGTGCGGGTCTGGTCCACATCTACCGGAAGCGCTTGTTTGAGGTTATGGCTGCCAAATTAACTTCGACCGGGTATTAAATCCAAGGGTTCACTTACTTTTTCTTGCAACTGTGGTTCTCTGATTGGGAAACCATATTTCTCATGGAGATGTAAAAAAAAAACCATCAACATAATATTTAATAACACAAGGACAGCCTTAAAAGTTTAAAATCTTGTTTATTCTTATAATACAGATTTGGTATAATCGATCTAGCACCATATAAAGTTTTTTTTTGTTTTATTTATAAAAAAATAAACAACCAAAAGTATTTGCCTTTTTTTGGTGAACAATTAGTAGCATCATTAATCACGGAATGTGATAGAACATGATATAAGTGGTTCTGATTTAGTGTAAGCTGCAGGAACCCTTCATAGTGCCAACGCGTTGACCAACTGATCGAGCTTTCAAGACCAGTTCTCAAGGGCCAATAAGGTTCCTTGGCTTAGGGATTTGCTAATTGTTCACAGATATATCTGGAAATCCAGACCTGTATGAGCATTGATATGGAAATGTACGTTGGTGCCATATCCAATGTGGCAGAAGGCACACAAGTCACATATGTTTGCATACTGTAGGAACAAATAGTTGTGTGTAGCACGAGCTCTGCCCGCTTCCATAAGCGCCATCTTTAAATTACGGGGGTCTGTAGCGGTTATGGTCAACGGAAGCAGAGGGAACCCCCAAAACATGATTGCATGAAGACAGACATTCACAGTTCTACTAAAAGATATTTAGTGTGTGGGTTCCATGGGATGTAACCCGGGATGATATTACGGACTATTTTCACAGTAGCTTCGCGTTACCTCATTTGTTTTAGAGCACCATAGAGTCGGTGAGGGAGACCCCCAGAGCAGTAACCAGCTGTAGAACCCCAAATATGTGGTTCCTGTACACCTATAAAGCACCATTAAGGTTCTGATCTTTTCCGCTTTACCCTCAATATTATTCTAACTTCATTTATTTTTTTGGAAGGGAATACTATATAGAAAATACTATTTCTTTTATGTACTTAGCGTTTCGGTACTGGGAGGCTGAGGGGCCTTCGGTGTTCATGCAAAAGAAGCATACATTATTTCAAATTCATTGTTAAAGGGAAACTTGACGTCCAAAAAATAAATTTTATCACCTTGTAAATTAATCCATGTTACTAACTTTTGAGTTCAATAATTCACAAGTGTTATTATTGTTAACATTGTTAGATTTCTAGCCTTTATGCTAATTTTTTTTATAAGCTATGACAACATTTTTTATTTTTGCGACTCTTTAAATGTACTTAAAGGGTAACTACCACCAACAGCGTGGGTTTATTACCAGGGAAGTTGATGTCTCGGGATGGGTGCAGAACTGGGAATGCTAATAATATAGCAGGCTAAGGCAAGGCCAATGTTCCAGATGGCAACGTACAAATGTGACTTATAGGTAAAGCACTCCTGTCCACAGGGCCGAGTATATAGGTTTTATCTTCTCACGGGCATATAATTTATATCGATACATTTCTATTTAGTGTTGCCTTGTGCTATTGAAGCCTCGCTATGAATGTAACTAGCAGTATCGCCTACCGAGAGACCTTAATGGCTCGTAAGGAACACAAAAATCATGCAAAAGTACATGGATTTCAAATCAATACAAAGTTTAAGAGAAGTAAACCAGTCACTTAAATATCCCTGAAATACATCATACTACAATACACATATTCTCTCCATGATCACTTCCCTTTAACGAAAAACTTACTTTTTTTCCCCCAAAGTATCATTTCCCCTTTAAATCTACCCAGTACTGAGAATTTCTGGATGACCCGCAGTATATATTCCATCTACACAGTACATGAATATAATTCCACATTAAGCACCTAGAAAACTCAGCTGTGCTGAGCAAAAAAGACTTGAATATGAGTTTTAGGCAATAGATTTGGAAGCACTGGGTTTTGTTTAACGTACGAGAGGTTATTTCCATAAGGAACCTGTATATTAATGCGTATTGTAGACTTAGTCCTTGTGTTCTATGTAAGTCAACATTTCCGGAAGAACAGACCTATTTTCTAAATTAAATTAACTTTTTAAACAGAGGTTATATGGAGCTATAGGAGCAGTTATAGGAAGCCGCAG